>NC_141163.1:113575541-113882813 GCF_053477565.2 Lygodium microphyllum
GCTGATGCATTCGAAAGGAAAGAATCATTCCTTAGCAGTTTGCCAACAACAAGATCGGTTAATGAAAGTGTTTGTGCTTGCTAGAGAATTTAGAGCACTGTTTGATTTATGAATTACAAATTAAATGAATATCTATGCTTCAGGTTGAAGGCCTGAAGGGAGAGGCAGTTTCAATTACCCCCGACTGCCTGCCTAACCCTAACCAAGGGGGTTGTTGACCGCGCCGGGAACGTGGACGGAACCCGCCGCGAGAGGTCTCTCCGTTGAGCTCTACTTGGAGCAGGAGGACGCTTGGGTGCCAGGGGGGGCTTTGGCCATAAATCCCTCACCTTCCGGGTCCTGCACAAGAGGCTAACGTGACTCGGGATTGGATCTCGAGGCCCGCATACTAGTTTACGGGTGGAAGCTTAGAATAGTGATCCCTGTGGATTGCTGGATAGCCTTCGGGCGGATTATGGACAAGCCTACGGGCGGAAACTCCTTGTATTCCAAAGATAAAAATGATGATATGTTAATAAAGAACTTGTTTGATATTGTTTTTCTATGTCAAGTGATAAGATTACGTAAAGGAACCAGTGCTTAACGGATTAATTAAAGAAGCTGATTGTTACATGTCAAATAAATGTGTTAGATAATTACATAACTAAAACAAACCGAGGAAAGTGCAGAGGATGGGCCATGGGTCCGTCCTACGAATGGGTGGTCCTGGTTAGTCGGGAACTTTTCTCAAAATCTTGAGGAACAACGGAATGATCGTCAAAAGACACGAACAACGAAAGCGTGGACCTAGAGTTATGTCTTAACCGATTTACACTGTTTTAGGGGAACGGAATGGGACTATGCCTTATGGCAGAGAGGTTGAGCTTTGCATCCCTCTCGTTTCCCATTCTCCTTGAACCAAAAGCAGCGTGAATTCGCTTCGGACCTGGTGTTTCTGCGTAAAGTAGTTCACTTGGGTCCGACGCTAGTTGCTGATAGGTAATGACCAATCAAGAAAACCCTAATTCCGATCGATCCTAAGTGGGAACGGCCAGGATACTTCCGCTACGTGGCAGACGTGGGAAGACCTAGATCGCAAGTCCCGTATCATTCCATGGGAGTGCCGGGCTGAGCTTTCTAGACATCCTTTCCGATGGACTGCTAAGATGTGTCCTAGATGATACTAGTGGACACATTACAAAACCATCAACAAAAGTATTTTTTGTAGCTACATTAGATCATGTCTAATCATTTGATTGAGATTGAACTTTGTAGATCAATAACTTTTGCAAAAAATGGTGTTAGGAAAATGGACAATGGAATTGATGATTAATAATGTCACTTCCCATCAGCTTTACACAATAGATATTGCGAAGTAGCCTAGCATTTGACGTGCATAAAGTGTGGAAGGAATGCTAGTTTGATTAATGGAATCATATTTATGGCTTCTAATCAACTAATGCTTCCAATGGATTTGTATCCTTCCATAGTTGTGGTATTCCTTTCCTATCTTTATATGGCTTAGAAAAAACATATTTAAACTTTCAATAAATTGCACACTATATCTTCATATTTTTTAAATAAATATGCTATTTATAAATATAGGTTTACACTCATTTAGGGTTTTGACAAGTCTCATTCCTTGAACTTGGCTCGCTAGAAGTGATTGTTCATTTTGTGCTTATTTAAATCTTTCTACACAAGGTAAGTGAAATTTATTTGAGGCCTTTCTCTTTGAGTTTAGTGTTTGGGCCTTTGCACAATCTAGTAGAGTGCAAGAAACAAATCTAGATCCACAATATCATGTCTATAGCCAAGGCTATCAATCTTCTACTTACATTTGCATAGGTAGAGCTTTCATTGAAAAAGGTGGTATAAGCTAAGATCTAGTGACATCTCATTGGTATCTTCTTAGCTTTTGCCTTTGTTTAGTCTTCTTCCTTGGGGTTAAGGAGCATTGGATCTTCTTTTACTTTGCTTGTTAATAGGGGGAATGTAATACTTACTTCTTGTCAATATGCTCCTTTGCAAAAAAATCACACGGCAACATTAGAAAGGGATCGAAGTTGGTTGCATCCAAACCATTGGCCAAGTTTGAAGCTTCTTTGTCTTTTCATACTTTAACATGTATAAAAGTCTCTATTTATTGGCAATAGGTGGTAGAAGCTAAGCTCTAGTAACATCTCATTTGATATATTCTTGCCCTTTTCCTTTGTTTGGTCTTCTTCTTTTGGGTCAAGGCTTATTGGGTCTTTTTGTACTTTGCTTGTTTATATGGGAAATAAGCCTTACTTCTAGTCAATATATTGCTTGCGAAAAATCACGTGGAGACACTATAAAGAAACTAGAGTTGGTTGCATTATTGGATAAGGTTATAAATGAAATAGAGATGGTTGCATCTAAACCATTCGACAAGCCTAGAGTTTGGAAACATTATAAAGGAATTAGAGTTGATTGCATCCAAACCATTGGCCAAGATTGAAGCTTCTTTATCTTTTCATATTTTTAACATTTATAAAAATCTATATATTTGGCAAAAGGTGGTAGACGCTAAGCTCTAGTGACATCTCATTAGATACCTTTTTCCTTTGTTTGGTCATCTTCTTTTGGGATCAAAGAATATTGGATCTTTCTAAACTTTACTCATTTATATAGGAAATGTAAACCTTACTTCTTCACAATATATTGCTTGATAAAATCATATGAAAACACTATGAAGGAATTAGCATTGGTTGCATCGAAACCATTGGATAAGGCTAGAGCTTCTTTATCTTTTCTTGTTTTAACATTTAATTAGATCTATATTTGATGCAATCAAAGCCATGTCCTTCTCCTAATTAGGCAATATTTTGCTCTATGTTGGTCTTTCTAATAATACATTATTCTTAGGATTTTGTGATGCATTTTGAGAAGACTATCGTGTAGAAAGACATGCTCACAATCTTCCCAATTAGATCTTTAGTTAATGATGCTTACAAGTGTCTACAAAAACCATTTTCTACATTAATAATCAAACTTGTATAGAATAGACATGATCTTTGCATTTGATCCAACATGTTTTTTTAAATTTCCTAGGACTGTGTTTCCAAGATGAGAGCATGCTAGCATATGATAAAATATTGTGCATTTTTTGCATTCACATGTTGTATGGAGTAGACCTAATCTTTGCATTTGATCTAGCATTTTTTAAAAAAATTCCTAGAATTGTGTTTCCAAGATGAGAGCATGCTAGCATATGATAAAACATTGTGTGTTTTTTGCATTCACATGTTGTTTGATCTCTAATACCTTGTTACAAATGACAGGATCAAAAATTTAGTAGCCTTCAATGTAGTTCATTAAGGCCAAGGGTTTGGACTAAAGTTGTTTGATCTCAATGCATTGTTACAAAAGATAAGGTCAACAATTAAGTAGCCTTCAATCTAGTTCATTGCGACTAAGGGTTTGGACTAAAGTAGTTTCCAAGGATAGAACTGAGGCTAGGGCGACCATATCTTATGTGAGATTAGCACCTCCTCAATAATCTCATAAAGTAGGAGAATGGGGGCTATGTCAATGATACCTCCTATTTGATCGGTTCTATTTCTTAAATTATTTACACTCAGCTTTACCCTATGTGATTTAGCAACTCTTTAAATATGTTAATTGGTCGGGGCTGGCTCCTAGCAAGATCTAGTAGCATGGAGACTACTTCTAAGTTACCTTCCCCGTTTGCATTCAATTTTTTCTACAAGAATTCTAAGCATAGGGACTTCAATCATGGGTGTAACTCTTCCAAACATGATGCCACATATGTAGCTTGTACTATTCTTGTAGTTAGGTTTTCTAGGGTGTAAGAAGGTTGACCTTGTATGCTTCTTATGCTTTTTTGTAGAATTCAAAACCATGGAATCACTAGAATAGAATTCAAAACCATGGAGCCCAAATTTGTTCTTAATAGTAGCTTTTTACTTTGGTTGTGCCTGATCTTATTGTGGCTTTTAATGCTCTATAGCTTGTCTAAATGTAGTTTGGAAAGTTCACAATTTTAGCCTAAGCTATTTTTTAAACCATTTTTGCAACAAGATGGAGGGGTTTGCTTTGCTAGGTGCAAGGTCAACAAGATGGAAGCCTTAGAACTTTGTCCAATTAAGGTGAATTTAAATTGAGTTTTTCGTTATTCTTATTTTATTGTACATATGTGTATTCTGGTAGAAATGACTAATTTTGCATTGATTATCATTATGCACGTGTTAACACTTACTGGTAGCAATATGTTATTAATCCACATCTATGCTCGCTAGTAGCAGCCCCTTATATTGTTCTTAGCACTTAACAATATATTTATAATTACCCAAATGCTATTCAGCTCTCCTCTATATGCTTTGCAACCCTTAGGGATATATTAAAAGGCACCCATAGGCTTGCTAGTAGTCACTCTCAAGTAATTTAGGCCCCATTACTCCTTTGCTTTGCTAGTGTAACTTCATACAAGGGCTCAAAGTGGATCCAAGACAATACAATGAAATCGAAGACAAATCTACACACCATTTAATCATAGAACGACCCAACTAGCCTTCCATGGTGGTTTACAAAAGGTGATGTGTCAACACCGGCACATGTTGTATTATTGGCGCCAGCAATTACAATTTCAAGGCTCCCGCCAGTCAAGAGTTTTGGCCCTTCGACATTTTCCGCTTGATTTCACATGGCGACTTTGCTCTTGATCGCTGAAGGATCGCGAGTCGCAACCCACCCCTAGTTCAGCTTTGGATAATACCGACCCGCGTTGCAACAGCTGAAGGTGGTGGCAAGGCCGGTAGGGCAGCATTCTAGTCGGGAAGAATGGGACCATGGCAACGGCGCTACTCGAATCTGCACGTCAAACGGTATTCCTCCTGTTTGTTCAAGAATGCTGTTTGTCCTACTCCTAATTCCTGTCTTTCTTTTTTCCTGCACAACTCATATGCTGCTTAGTTGGAATAGGTTCACCCTTTGCGTTACAGCCACGGGGAGGGCGGCTGTTTTCTTGCTGCCCGTTTTTCTCGTAGTGCTGCAGGGATGTACAGTACTCGTGTTTGAGCTTGGATGACTTGTGGGCAATGAGTTGGTGCGTATGATGATATGCATGTGCTTAGAACCTGTGTATTTTGCGAACCCTCCTTCCTTCTTTTTCCTTGTCTCCGATTCCAAATTGGCCCCTACTTTCGTCTTGTTTTGCGAATGGCGTCCCTGTGTCACGTCGAGCTAGTAGGTTGCACGCACCTAGAAGCCGAGCTCTCCTCGGGGATCGAGCCTTTTTCCCTGCAGGCTGCACGTTGGTCAGGTGCAGCACCCATAGGCTGTTGGGACTACATTGAGATTGGACAGATCTCTGTGGCTGTTGGTCTCTGCGTGGAAGCTTTTAGAGAAAAATCTTTGCACTTTTTGCAAGAGTTTCAGTTGCTCTGGGTTCACGGCATTCATGTTCTCCTTCTTGCTACTTATCTGAAACCGGAAGCACTGAACTGCCTTTACTTGCTCTAGAGACCTGCATTTGGTGTACCATGTGTACGATGCCTTAAAGGGTCTCTTGCTACAGAGACCTGCATTTGGTGTACCATGTGTACGATTCCTTAAAGGTACTCTTGCTTGGATTCCACAACTTCTTACCTTTGTTCTGTGGGATCCACCTTTTTTTTGAGAGGACATAGCTAAAACTACCTTGTAATTCCAAGGTACTCCGAGCCCCTAAATTGGCCAAGGAATGATGTTCTCATTGGCCACAAAGCCTACGAAGAACAATGCTTGCTTCCCTTTAAAATTGGCCACAAGTCTTCAACAGTTGGTTCATCTTTGGAGTATGATTTATATTTCCTAATATATACCATATTCTTGACTTTGTTATCAAAGGCTTTATTTTTGGGGAGCATTGCTAGATGGGTAAGGCGTCATCTTTTTTGGTTTGATGATTGCCTTTGTTGCTATTAAGCTACTTTTGTCCTTATTTAGGGGCTATACAACACAAACTATTTCACTTTGGAGGATTGATTGCACATTCTTCTCATGCTATACTCATTCAATAAAAAGAGCACCATGTCAGTGAAGAAGATGAAGACAGAGACAAAAAAGTCATGAAATATTATTGTCTTCATCTGCTTGAAAGTCATCGTGCATTGATGAGTCCAAAGGCATTGCCACAAAGTAGTAAGGGGTATGTTCAAGATTGAAAGTAGTTGTATGGATTTTTGTCTCAAAGATGCATGCTTGATGCTATAAGATCCATTCTAACACCATGTTTTGAGACAATATGCACTAAGAAATGAATTTTTGACATGAAGAATTCACTCTTTTTTACATTACTAAGTAGCTTGTGCTGTTTGAGTTCCCCAAACAAAGTAGTCAATTGCATTTGATGTTCTACCTCATTCTTTGAGTAGACTATGACATCGTTTAAGAATGTGCCAAATTCCATGAAAGACCCCATAAGGTCAAAAAATTTGATAAACCATGCAATTTAATATAGCAAGTGTATTTGTAAGCCCAAATGGTATGACCAAGAACTCATATAATCTAAATGTGGTCCTAAAAGGTGCCTTGTGCACATCTTTTGGCCTTATATTTATCTAATGATCCACTTTTAAGTTCTATATTACCAAAGATTGTACTTTTCTCTAACTAATCAAGGCTATCATCAATCCTGATATAGGAAATCTATTTTTAATGGTATTCTTATTCAAGTCGCAGTCATCAATATACATTCATAATCAACCATCCTTTTTCTGCACGAGGAGTGTAAGCAAGCAAAAGGCTAATAAATTGAACTGAAGCAACCCTTTTTCCAACAACTCATTGACCTAACTTATTATTTTCTATCGTTGGGTAGTTCTCACTCTATAGGGTGGCTTGTTCAGAGGTGCACTACTAGGTATTGTTGAGATGGAAAACTCAATATGTGCGGACATTGATGATGTACCGCTTGGTTAGATAGGTCTGCACGTCTACACTTAGCATATCAATGGTCATTATGATTCTCATGTGTCTGTTGACTTATCACTTATTATATTTGGTTGGTTACATCTATCTACGATTGGCATAGTTATAGCACCAATCTATTAGTATAGTCAGTTATGCATTGTTTAAGTAGTTGGCTACTTTTCTTTATGTTATATCTTATCTATACTTTGTGTACATTACATTATGTAAGGAAGAAGGAAAAAAACTAGTGAGGAAATGTTTTGGTCTCTATCCCTCTTTTTGTGTTATTGAGTAAGCTTTTTTTTATGTGTAGTATATATGTTTGGTGCAGTGGCTCAAGCAAGTCCCCTCACCACACAATTTATGATATGGTATTAGAGCGGTGAGAGAGACTGGTTTTGAAGGTTCGAAGTGAAGAAGAAGCAAGAATTTAAACAAGCAAGCAATCGATAATTTGGTGTGTAAGAAAAATAATGTATATTTTGTAGATAAGTCATTTTTTGCTATGTTTTTGGCCATTTGAGATCGTTCCATGTCCTATTTTGTTGTTGTAGGGTTGTAGACAATATTTTCAGGATGTATTGGCTGTTATCAAGTGTACCTATTGCAGATTTCATGTTTGTAAGATTTTAGGTGTTTTTCAAGAAACAAACACAAGGTTTATATATAAAAAGGTTGCATATTATATGTATTGTTGAGTAGTCAATTAAAAAAAGTTGCTTGGTGTGTTACTGTGCACATCCTGTGAGAGGTTGCAAAAGACTTACTTGCTGTCTAGTACTCAGTTTTATCATAATGGTTGAGAATAATGAAAATCCTATAATTAAGAAGCTAGACAAGAACAATTATCTATCATGGAAGTTTCGTGTAATAAACTTCCTTATTAGAAAATGTCTTTATGAGTTCATTTCAAGTGAAGAAAAGAAATAAAAGCTAAGTAATCATGTGATGATTGCAGAAGAATTAAAGCCATGGAAAGAATGGAATGCAAAAGACAAAAAGATAACATATTGGTTACCTACAGTCATTGATAATACTATGCTAGGGTATGTCAGACGAGTTCGTTTTAGGTGAAGAAAAAAAATGAGAGTTAAGTAATCTTATGATTGTAGAAGAATTAAAGCCATGAAAAGAATGGAATGCAAAAGACAAAAGGATAATGTATTAGTTGTCTTCAGTCATTAATAACACTATTTTAGGGCATATCAGAAATATAGAAGATTCACATGCAACTTGGATAATTTGTGCGAATATGTTTTTAGTGCGAAAGAAATGTAGAAGATTCACATGCAACTTGGATAATTTGTACGAATATGTTTTTATAAAGCACGAAAGATTTAACTCAAGCAAGAGTTAAATACCTTGAAGAAAGAGAATAAATATGTAAATGAGTATGTTTTGAAGGTGAGAAGCATTGCAAATGTCTTAGTAGTTATTGACGCAATGGATGATAATAATGATTTGGTTTTATCTACTTTGAGTGGCCTTTGTAATGAGAAGGTTTGAAAATCTTTTATTATTTTTATGTATGCATGAAAGTCATTTTCAGATTTTGACGAGTTAGTCTTTCTCATGATCATTGAAGATGTTGATGTAGGGCGAATCATTTAAAAGAAGTGGTAAATAAGTCCAAGCATTTTACTTACATTCAAGAAGAGGACGTGACAAATCCTCTTCAAGATGTTGTAGTATGGGTCGTGTTGGTTAACTAACAAAATATATTAAATTAAGAATTTGGTGACACGTAGATTTTGAGACATTATGATAATTTTAGAGACATGAAAAGCTTTAGAGAAAGGAGTGGATGATAAAACAAAGGTTTTAGTAATTTTAGTATTATTTGTCATTACTGTGAAAGAACAAGTCATATTCTAGTCCATTGTTTTGATAAGAAGGATGTCATTTGCAATGGCAAGTTGTAGCAAGAAAATTATGAATTGTCTTCGAGGTAGAATGATGACAAAAACAAGTGTTTGTTTATTATGTAGCATACAATGAATGTTGTTATAGGAAGGGGACATGTGATTATGTATAGTATGTTGATTCTAGTGAATCTAATCATATGACCAACCATGTTGAATGGTTTGGAGAGATGCAATGTAGAGATAGGTGATTATTCATATCATTTGATTTCATATATTGGAGAAGTTTCTTTGTTCTTATACGATGGTCAGATAAAGTATTTGTTAGATGTTTTACATGTGACATTCATCACAAAGAATTTTGGAATCAGTTGGTAAAATGGTAGAGCAAGGGTTGCATGTTAGATTGAATGCAAAGGATTGTTTTGTTAAATGCTTTAATAATAAGTGCAACTTGGTTGCAAAAGGAAGCAGAGTTGATTGCATATTTACTTTAGTTTTGTTCGAATTTTGCTAGCTATGATTGATGCCATGATTTTGAACACATGTATTGGACATTTAAATTTGCAAAGGCTGAAATTAATACAATCGAAAGGGTTAGTTATAGATTTGCCTACATTAAAAGTTGCCTAATTATATAAAGTTTATGAAGTATGTCAATTTAGGAAGCATGTAAGATAATCATTTTTTGCATGACACAGATATAAGTAAGAATATACTAAATGTGGTGGATATAGATATTTAAGGGCTTATCCAAAATGTAACCCTTAGTAGCACTAAGTATTTTGTTACTTTTATTGATGATTGCTCTAAGAAACTTTAGGTATATTTAATAAAGAAAAACAGTGAAGTGTTTAAGCACTTTAAAACTTTTAAGGTTATTATTGAAATAGAAATATGCTTAAAAGTTAAGTGCTTGAGATCAGATGGAGGGGGAGAATACTTTTCTAATGAGTTCAATGATTTTTTGAGGTCTCATGGGATAAAGCAATTGTTAATAAGCAGGTATATCCTAATGGTTTTTCTCTTAATTTGATTATCACAAGAAGATAACAAAAATCTTCTTTTAAATCTTAAAAGAACATTTGATTTAAAAAAAAGTCTTTCAAGTTAGTTTATACACGAGAAAGTTAAAAGTACTCTAGCGAGTGTGAGACTCAAGGGTATCAATGAGAGTGAAAGGAATTGTTGAGTGAGAGGTGTGAAGATTTGATAGATTAATTTCCTCACTGGATTGCAAGACACAAACTCCAAAGACACAAATACGAACCCGCTAAATTTTCAAAGTAAGTACAATATTTATTTATCAATTGAGAATGTATGGACATGTAAGTATTATAGGAAGCGCTACACAAGTGGTGTGACCCGACTTTTTCAACATCTGTTCAAGATGGGGGGGGGGGGGCAAGTCGCCACATGCAAGGTGATCTCTCAACACATTGCGGACGAGATTCTCGCTAAGATGAGAGAGGGATTCACTAGAGGAGGAGAAAGTGACACATTGGTGATGGCACCTACACTTATATTTACTCGTGAGGAAGCCTTAAATGTAGGCATATCTTCAATCGATGTGGATGAGGCCTTCACTATTAGTGGTGTTAACTCCACATTCACTTCTTTCAGTACTGGAAAAATGCAAAGGTTGGAGGCTCATACGACATCAGAGAGGCAATCCTCTCTCAAGATCTCCCTGTCATATACTTGGATGAGGTGCCTTTCTTAGAGAATGGCAGTGCCAAGTGGACATTGAAATTGCACACATAGTGATTGAGTGCAATCTTGCATTCAATGTCCTAAAGCATGAGCAATGGAGAAATATGGTGAGAACCATTACCAATGTGGATCCATGTGAAGGATGGAGTGGTGTTACATACAATGACATAAGGATTGAAGAAGATTGATAAAGAGGAGAGGATCAATAGAGCCCTTGATCCTATTTGGGCCACATGGACAAAATATGGTTGCTTCATTTTCACCGATGGATGAAAAGACCATAGGAAACAAGGCATCTTCATCATACTCATTTCATGTCCACTCTACACATATTTTTTGTGGGTCGTAGACACCAACAACAAAGGGGAAGCAAAGTGACTAGCACATTCATCTACCGCCACATTCAGCAAGCTATCATTGAGGTATACATTGTCTTTTTGAAGTCGTTGCTTTCATTATTATAATTTTGAATTCATGTCTCCTTGAAGCTTTTCTTATCATAATTTTGAATTTGTGCCATATATGATGTGGTTGTAGGTGGGCCCATCAAATGTGGTTACCAACAATGCATCCAATTGTCGGTGCATGGGCCATTTGCTCGAGGTCGAGTTTCCTTCGATAGTGTAGACTACATATGCAAGTCACTGTTTGGATTTCCTCATAGAGGATATCGAGAGACTCAAATGGGTGAAGAGGGTGGTTCATAAGACTATATCAGTTCTCACCTTCTTCTTCATGGTAAAGGTGAAGGTACTTGTGATGTATCACAAGCATAACACACTTGAGTTGAGAAGAAGTTTTCTTCAACTCACTTTGCATATATGTGGTTGCTATTGCAGCACCTTTATGAGGTGTGGTCCATGCTATGCCAGTGGCAGAGAGTCCGTGGGATAGTGATTGTCATGACTCCCGTTTATAGGGTGTTATATAGAAGTAATTGCAAGGGGTTCACCATGGGCCTTCTCATTCACTTCTTTAGAGTAGCATTGGTGGAGGCACGGGCTTGCACAATGATCACAGAGTCACTGCATGCATACACCATTGGCATATGGGCATGGATGTGTAAGCCCATCCATGGATTTGTAGCCTTATTACATCTAGTCTACAAGTCTCCAACACTCATGGATGATAGAGAGTTGTGTTCTGACCTACTTGCATATCTTACTCAAGTGGTCCTTGTGGATAACCACAACATAGTTCTAGAGGAGCTTGGGTGCTATACAGATCAGAGAGGGCATGTGGCTTTTGCTTCTCCCACTTATTGGAGAAGAGAGTCACTTGTAAAGCCTCTCTTTTGGTGGTAGAATTTTGGATATGCATAGCTTTAGCCCTTGGCCGCCACGAGAATCCTTGCTCAACATTGCTCTTTGGGTGCATGTGAGAAATTGGAGTGTCTATTCTCTTATTCACATGAAGATTCACAATCATCTTAGCACATGATAGTTAGAGCGGCTAGTCTATTGCCATACTAACTTGCACATGATGAAGGCCATGATGACCATGGATAGTCCAAAGTAGATAAGCACTTATTGTTTTGGTTAATTCAAGTTTAAATTTGTTGTTTTCAATTTTATTCTTAACAATTTAGTATTTCTAATCTTACGTGCATTGTGTAGGTAAATGTTGATACATTCAAGTTGACGGGCAACACTCTTCCGAGTGTATATCAAGAGGTTGATGAGAAGGAGCAAATCTTTGCAGAGCTCTATAGAGAGCCCACAGCAGTGCCAAACACTCATGACACTTGTAGTTAGTGTGCTCATGGGTGAGAAGTTCGGCCAGTTTGAGAAGTTCGAGTTGTAGTAATTGCTAGGAGCAGCATGATCATTTGGCACCCTCCGAGATCCATGAGGGGTGGTTCGAGTGGTTTGCAAACATATGTGAGGTGATGCTTTAGTAGCTCTCATCCCATTCTTGATGATATCTCCCCCTTGCCTACAGTTACACAAACATTGCTTAGGGAGCCATCATTTGATGATGACAGTAATGATACCTTATAAAATCATAAGGTACCATTTAGTACCACATTTTATCATACCGTATTGTATCGTACTATTTGTACCTGTCAACCATGGTTAGATGAGATGAAGACATAGTATCCAAAGGATGAGAACTTTGCTAGAGTCTATGATATATTATTAGATGTTTAGCACCATGAGCATTATACTCTTAGAGAGGACTTTCTTATGATGCATGGTCAATCATGTGTTGTAAAGCAATTAGAGGCCAAGATTATGGTCGAAATTCATGCACCTTTGTATGCAGGGCATCGTGGCATTGATGCTACAGTGAAAGTAATTGAGACTTTTTCTAATTGTCTTGCTTTGAGACGTGATGTAGATAGCTTTGTGTGCACATGCATTGTATGTCAAAAGGTCAAGTTTGACCGACAAAAGGCATCAGATTTGTTGCAACCCTTGTCTATTCTTGATAGACCGTGGGACAACATAGCCATGGATTTTATATTTGCTCTTCCTAGGACATCTACAGGGAATGATGGCATATGATGTTGAGTTGAAAAGCGCGTTTTAACTCAACACCCCCTCTTAGGCCCAAAACGAAGTTGAAAGGTTAGGCCATGCACTTTGATTTTTACTTACCCCAAGGCGTCCCACCCCAAAGCAGCTAGGGCATCGGACAAAGGGTATACGTCGGTTGTCTAATGGTCTACCAAGACTACAGATGCGATGGTTATCTTACCAAGGGAGTCCAAGTAGTCATCCCATAGAGGACAGGGCATTGAACAAAGGGTGCATGTTGGCTATCAGTGGCCTACCAAGCCCTATAAAGGCATATGGAACCACATTGAACCTTTTTTTTGTTTTTGTTTTTTTTTAAAAGTGAGAGTTAAATTTTATGTGATGTGACCGATTGAGTAATAGTGACCCAAAAAATGGAAGTAGGGAGGGTACACCCAACACATCACAAAATAGTACAAGCTTACCCATCCACTCAAGGGTGTCGATGACGAGGAAAAACAGGTGATGAGGTATCCATGTGATGGAGTATGGTGGGGTGGTGACAACAATTGCTGGTGGAAATAGCATAGGATCCACTCAAAGGATGCTCTACACAATGAGATGCAAAGTATACTACATGCTAAAGAATGCTCATGCAACATGTGCCACTTGGATAGTGTCCCTCGTGGGAAAATTGTTCACTTGCTTAAGCGCCCTAGTACAACAATGATGAAATCATGCAATGCAAAGGGGAAAGGTACAACAGGGGAGAAGCCGATGTCAAAGACAAAGTGTTAAAGTCTTTAGAATACCAAGAAGGGTAGGAACCCCCACTCAACCTGGATGTAGATGTCAAAGAAGAAAGAGGAGCTTGATGTCAGTCTTCGTGTGGTGACGAGAACCATAAGGAAGGGAAGAAGATGAAGTGGATGAAGCACCCCACTAGAAGAGGAAGGTAGAAGTCACCGCCATGATAGCATCGAGAGAGATGTTACATGATCCGCCTCGGAAGGGGAAACCTCTATGTTGGAAGAAGAGCAAGCACTCCTAGGATGATGAAATCATGAAAGGAATAGTACGTAGCCCTATGTCTCTAGCCCAGGTAGGACCAAAGCAATCTACAAGTTAGCCCTATACTGAAAAACAAAACCTTGCAAAAGAGATGAGAATCTGCAAACATAGAGGTCAATGGTGAGATGCTCTAAACATAACATAACAAAGAGAAAATCTAACTGAAAAGACAATGCAATGAATGTGTATGTGTGTGAGTTGCATAAATCAAAACCCTTGCATGTTTTTTCTTTTGAGGTACAGGATTCGGATGGCTTTGCATATGTGAACTTCAATAGAGGGGGCTCATGAAGTAGACGAAATTTAGGTACATCTAGAGCTTCTATTTCATTTGAGCATGTAACACACACTTCTCGCTTCCCTCCCATCCCACCCTCTTCTATCTCCACCCTTGATCATCTCTCTTCATCCTTCCAAAATCTTAGATTACACTCCACATCCGCTTCACACATACTAGGGGTTGGATCTTCCATCTCCACTCCTAGCACCTTCTCCTTCTCTATCCCATTCTCTACCTCTTTGCACCATGGTGCTCCAGTAGGGGGAATGCCATCCTTTAATATAGTGCCTCTCACCTTTCCACAAATGAGCACACTCATAGCACCTAGAAGAACTGTGATGGGCATCCCCCTCACTACCCCTAGATTCACCTCTCACATGACCACTTACCTTATGGTGCGTCATCCCACTTATGGTGTATCATCCCACTTACCATGGGTTACACCTATGCAGGGACTTCCATCTTCTGCTCCACATGTTCCCATCCCACCTCCACCACGGGCTACTCATATGGCTACCATGTCCATGCCTAGTCAACCCATCCCTACCTATGGATCCACCTTGCCCATTACTTGCATGCTTGGTGGACACTCTGGGGCCCATTCCCAAGTGCACTCCACTCCCCCATCTTACCCCTATTACACTTTTTCACACTACCCATCTTCGAGCACTACCACTCATGTTGGAACGGCCAAGAATGCCTTATCAAAGTGGTTGGCCTAACCTTTTGGCTCTATTTTAGGCATGATAGGGGTGTTGAGCTAAAACACAATTCTCAGCTAATAAGCATTCTTAAAACAGTCCCAAAACACACTTAAATAATAAAAAACCCTAAAAAGGAGAGCAGACCGATAGAGTTTCAATGGTTCCCCAAAAACCCTAATTCTTTGGGGTACCCTTCAACATCTATAAATAAACAGGTTGTTCCCATTCAGCCTTACTCTCATCTGTGCAGGTTTAACACCCTTGTTCCAACCATCAATCTACCTCTACGTGGCTATCCAGCCTTCGAGATTGTTGCCACCTCTCCATTAGCCCTTCTTGCAGTGCCCTAGCGCCTTCCTCCAGGTTGTCGCCCACTGTTTGGCGCCTTCCTTTAGGCTACGTTTGGCATCTTCCAGCCATTGCCATCATCTTCATCAACTCTAGCTACTTGTGTTTGGTGTCTCTTCCTCCAAGGGACAGGCGTTGGTGCTCCTTCTCATCCAAGCAACATCCACAATTTGTGTTTACACTCATTTGGGGACTGCCTTCCATCTCCACAGCTTCTCTTACTTGCGTATGGTGCTCTAGACCCTTCTGACATCATCATTTTGTAGACTACACACTCCGACTAGTGGTCACAGACTTGGGATCCATCTCCAGTGGACATCACTCTCCGACACATTGCTCTACCCTTGAGTATTTGTACACTCTTACATTCATTTGCAGTATTCATTCACTTCAAAGTTGTGTTCTTCTTTCCCTTCTTCTATCTATGTTTAAGTTTTGAGTTTTGCATTTAGGGTTTGAGATTTACTTTCTATCTCTATGTCTGTCGCTTTGTGTTTCTATCGTGGTCGTACACTATGTTTCCTTAATGTAAACCTTAGTGGTTTTCTTCACATATGGACCATTATTTGCAAGTGTAGTAAATAGGCTCATTTCATTTCGGTGAGGAAAAAGATAATTGCAGATCACATGGCAAGATTTTTTATGAAAAACATATTTAAATATCATGGCATGCCATAATCTATTGTGAATGATAGGGATCCTTGCATGACAAGTCTCTTTTGGAGAGACATTTTGGACAATATGGGTACCACCCTAAGGTTCTCATATTCTTTTCATCCACAAACGGGTGGGCACTTTAAAGAAGTGAATGCTACTATTTTAGATCTTTTGAAATGCTATGTGTTTGAGCATAAAACAAAATGGAAATATTTTTTGCCTTTTGTGGAATATACTTATAACAACTCAATGCACAGCTCCACTGGAAAGGCACTGTTTGATGTTGTGAAAGGGAGAAAAGAAAGTCCCATCCATTTTGCATACAAAATATAAAATCTTTGAGGTGGACAAGTATGTTGAGAGTTTGGATGAAGCTTATGCTAAAGTAGAGATAGCTCTCTAAAAGACTCAAGCGAAACAAAAGAAAGTAGTTGATCGTCATTGTAGAGCTTTGGCATTTTCAAAGGGTGATTGGGTCTTGTTACGCTTTGAAAAGGCTAGATTAAAGAAAATAAAGAGCAAAAAGTGTATTTTTCCTAAACTTAGCACGAGATAATATGGACCTTTCCAAGTGTTACAAAGGATCAATGAGGTGGCTTATAGGTTGAAGCTACTTGATAATTGGAAGATTCACAACGCTTTTCATGTGATGGTGATATGCTTAATGATATCACCAATGAGATGGAGCCAAAGGTTAAGAAACTTGATGAAATCTTGGTTCTTGACATGATATTGTCATATAAGGAAAGCAAGGTCAAGGGTAAATTCTCCTGTCGCTATTTGGTGAAGCTTTAGAACTATGTATCTCTTGATGCAAAATGGATGGAGGATGATTTCATAGAATCATCTCATTTGTTATAACTTTACCTTGATGCTTTTCAATTGGAGCCAACTTCAATCTAGGCTTAGCAGAGCATAGATCGGGAGCATTGCATGATGCTCAAGAGGGGGGTGGAGCTTCTATTTCCTTAGTATAGATATGTTCACGTATCTAGAGGGTGTTTGGAGATCTTTCAGATTCCATACAAGTACTTTTATTATCAACCTACTAAACACTTGTGTCTCTACAGTTATGTTTGGTTATTTACTAGTACAGTGAATACCATTTTCATAGTTATGGATTTGTGCAGTTGTGATTGGTTGTATACTAGTGTAGTAACTATCATTTTTTTAAAAAAATGTACATTGTTAGAACATGGTATAATAGTAGCATGCATGGTTATATTGAAACATGTATGGATAATTGTACATTGGTAGTACGTGGAGTAACAACAACATGCTTGGTTACTTGGAAACATGTATGAACAACTACACACTAACAATACATGCACTAATGGCAATATACTTGGCTGTTAGAAAACATATATTGGTAATTTACTATGCTGTGTTGGATCTTAAGAGTATGCAATCGAGGTTGCTTGCAATGTTTCAAGAGGGGGATATGTCACCAAAATGAGAAATGAAATCAATGATTTAATTAAACTTCATGAATATGTTTAATTAAAATGAACTTTTTGGTATGCCTAGCATTTCGCATGGTGATCATTGCACTTGCAGCAATGAAGGATTTGACACTGGGGTATGTGGTGGGCAAGTGTGCGTAGGTCTAAAGAAACAAGGTGCAACTTGAAACTCTCATTAAATTGAAATTCTACACCTTAGAATTAATTTGCATTCAAGGGCACTTAAGGTATCAAGTAGGCCTTGAGCTAAAGTTTTTCCCGATGAGCACCTTAGTTATGACTAATGACTAAGTCATTAATTATCCCTTAATAAAAACATGATATGATTAAGGACCAATTGGTTACTCATTTGGAATGCTTATCTTGGCTATTTGGGGCTTCTTCTCTTTCATTTGGAGCAGCCCAAGTTTTGACACAAGACTCTTTCATTTGGAGCAGGCCAATTCAAATAGTATCGGCACACAAGACTCTAGATGCAAACTCAGTACATCCGAGATCCACTATGTAACTAAGTTGTCCATCACTAGGGGAGTGGAGGTGCAATCTCCCCTGTGAGCATCAGGCATTACTTTGTCTCTTCTATGCTCTGTTGAACATGAAAGAGCTTGATCCATTGTCAACTCCAACTGAAACTCATCAAGGCAAAGTGCAATACTAAGGATGATCTACCAAGACACTCTCCTCCATCCATTTGCATCCTTCCATAGGTAAAACAATTGTAAATTTTCACCAAGAAGCACATGAAAACTTTACCTCTAACTCTTCATCCCCCAAAATGTGCACTAGGTTCTAGACCTTTTTTCCTTTGGAGCATGGAGATCCTTTATACTTTCACATTGCTACAATTCTAACTTAACCATCATGAAACATTGCATTGAGTTGACTACCCCTCATGTGTACTCAACATGCTAGGAGCACTAGGTGCATTGCAATTGCTTGCATTCTTTAGACGATTGCAATGTGATTGAGCATGGGAGTTTGCATACTACCAGCCAAACCAAAATACATTTTCCCATACATTCCAAGTATTACTAGCTGCATTTTCTTCATGACCAGTACTATATAGAGCATTTGCACGACCAACATTAATACCACGAGTCCCAAACACAGTGGACTCTATATATGCATTGCCAAACATGCTATCTTGTGCTCCATACATCATGTCAACATTACTATAGATAGGATTTTGTATCCCACTTGTTGTACCCAAATACATTGGGCCTTGCATACCTTGCATAGGTGGCTGCATACCAAATACATTTGGTCCCTACATCCCATGGCTGAAGCATTACTAACCATAGCTTGAAAAACCAAACTGCCACCAAAGTACCATGAGTGACCTGCATAGGAATTTGGCATGCATGCTTTGCATCAATTGCTCCATTGTCACTATTTGCTTATGCTCATTATCCACATGTGGAACATCATGCTGCTGCATCGGCTCTTTCTTCAATACATCATGCTATCTGAAAGCACTTGAAGATGATTTTATCTTCTTGGCTTTATTTCTCTCCTTTGGGAAATTCAAAAAAAGTGCATAAACCGAGGATCGTTTGCCAATTGCACAAACATTTCAACTGATCCTTAAATTGGTCATTAAATTCCTCTTCCTCTTGTTGCTCATTAGCTTCAAGGGGTCTAAAAGGACTTGGATTTTGGTTTAAGACAACATTATCAACTTGCTTCCCCTATGCCCATTGTCCAAGATTAGGCAATGCATTTTCCACTACATTTTGTGAATTTTCAAACTGAGAGGCATCATCATTATTTAATCCCATTCTTGCGGTAATGCTCAACTGATTACAAATTCAACATGAAAGCAATGCTTCCGACTTTCAATCAAGTGCCATAAACCCACCAATTCGAGAGGGTTGATGGCATCTTGGCAGTTGAATCATGAAACTAGCCTTCCTTTTTTGAAAGGGTGGTAAATGACCTAATTAAGCACTAATTACAGCAAGCATAAAACTCCTATAAACTAAAATATAAATGTTATCGATTAATGTTGGACAATAGATACTCAATCGGTCCCAAAACTGGTGCCCCTTGTGTTATTTCTTTAGCGTCAATCAATATTAGATGAAATTACATTGATATTTTGCTCCAATATTCTTCAATTTTCAATACCTCTTGCTATCAAAAGTGACTAGCAAGCCTTCAATCTAATTTGCCCCTTGATCTAATAGGGGATTGGCTTTCCATTGACCCTTTATTGGTCAAAATGAACCCCAAATTTAATTGGGATGGCTAGCTTCTTGAAATCTTTGGCAATTCCTCAAACTCTAGCTGTTGATTTTAAGTATAGAGCCTTCAATTTCTTGGCACCATACCCGAGATGACTGGTAAAACATAATTTCTACTGCAAATTTGGGTTTACAACAATAGAAACATAGTTGCTCTTCACTAGGGCTTGAAAATGGCCAAAATCTCTTGAGGGATTTTTTTGTAAAGAGAAAGTTGAGGAGAGAGAACTAGCTTCTTGAAATCTTTGGCAATTCCTCAAACTCTAGCTGTTGATTTTAAGTATAGAGCCTTCAATTTCTTGGCACCATACTCGAGATGACTGGTAAAACATAATTTCTACTGTAAATTTGGGTTTACAACAATAGAAACATAGTTGCTCTTCACTAGGGCTTGAAAATGGCCAAAATCTCTTGAGGGATTTTTTTGTAAAGAGAAAGTTGAGGAGAGAGAAATTTATGTTTTTCTGTTGCATGAAAGTACTAGAATCTACTGTAGCTTGAATTTCAACAGTAAAAATGTTGTCAAGTGCTCGATGCCTCCTGGAACCTTTGTAGCAACTCCAAAGGTTGGAACAGGAGGCGGCTAATATTGATAGCCTTCTGATGTAGTTACTAGTTGCTAATGGATCTCTTGGTGGTTGGAAATGCCTCCTCTCCATTGGTGCCTAATGTCAACAGCCTCTCTCCAATCTCTCTCAACCTCCACAATGTTTCGAATGGTAGCAATGACCCTCTAACAGCTTCCAACAGCCTTTTCCTTACTTGCATGGGTAAGTTTTGCAAAGTGGCAGCTTGTTTTACCACTTGGTAGTCGTCTAAATGCATGTTTCAGTTATTTAAATTAGTTTTAAGAATTAATAATTTTGAAAATTAATTTAGCCCTTTGTCCTTGCCTAGAAAATTTAAAGTGCCCATCCACAATTAAATTGGCTAGGATATTTTGACTTCCAAGTGGTCTTATGTATTACTTAATCCTTGAAGTATTAATTAATAAATTAATGCCCAGTTTTTAGTAATGCCTAGGCCAAAATTGACACTAGGCACCACCTAGTACTTGACCAATATAACTTAATTGCAATTTTCCTTTTTGACATCCATTGACATCTCGAGGTGTTGGGCATGTGATTGTGACTTAACTAGCTACTAGGCCCATAATTATAGCTTAACTAAGTTACATATCACATGCACATCTCACATTTGAACATTTGATTAATAACTAATAAATCAAATACTAAGCAAAGCATCAAAAATCATGTCCCTGTGATACAAAGGACAGAAAACCACATTCTAGCAAACACTTACGTCATATTAATAGTAAATTCAATATGAAAATTTTGCACAACTAGAGTTAGAAAGCTCCTTCAACACATGTTGACACTTATTGGTCGCAAAACTTGGCACTCCTTTCAATATTTCTTTAGATTGTTGATATATGTTCAAAATTCGTTACAAATGGTTGTATTTCAAAGATTTCTCATAGCACAATTGATCCACAGGTACACAATGGCCTTAGCACCTTCAATGGTAGCCTTTGACCAATTATAGAGTGGTTAAAAATGCAAATGGACACTTTAGTCTGCCAAACTGTAAAAATGTCGAGTTTTGCTACATATATGGCAAGTGGTGTCCTCCTCCTTGGAATTTTCGTCCTTCTTCTTCTTCTCCTTACCCTTCTTTTTGGCTTTTGTATTTTGACTTGTAAGACCCTTAGATTTGGCTTTTGGACCTTAAATTAATCCTCTTGGTCTAAAACCATGGGAACGAGCTCTATTGATGCCCCTTGAGGTGATCAAAGAAGAGTAAAAATGCCATATTGTGGTGGCAAGTGTGTTAGAAGAGTCACTACCATGTCCTACAAGGAGATCAACTTTCTAGCATTTAGAACCTCCATCTACAAGGAGTTTGTTAATGTAACCCCTCACAGATGCGAACTTGTTAAGATCCACATGTGTACCTCCAAGGAAACCCTCTTCATAGGTGTCCTCTAGTTGTATAGCCGATCAAGATGCAACTACACATGGCAGGCAAGCCAACTAGTTTGCCTGACTGGGTAGGCCCTTGCCCTACTGCCCACAATCAGCCCTGCTTGGTGACTTGGCTTCCTTGCCCATGATTTGGTGCCCATGTCATGGATGCCCACGCCTTGTCACCCCTTGGTCCAAGAGGTGTCAATGTCTAATACCATAATATCATCATTGTACATTATTCAAAAGTTCCATTCACTATATTTCTAGTGTTTACATGTACAAAGGTTTTAGAGCAGAGGTGCTCCAAGAGCTAAAGATCCTCATTCTTTGTGAAAGCAAATACAACCTACAGGTTACAAGAAGTGACACCATTATCTCAGATTCCAAGCTCTTATTCTTTCCATTGTATCGTTTGGAAGATACCATTATTTTCTTCCTCCTCCCACCCTCCCATTAAAGTTTTGATAAATTGGTGCCATGGCTTCTCCAAAGGTGGAAGCATGGACCATTAGTAGGTGCGCTTATTGTGGCAAGAATAGTCACTCCACTGAAGATGTGCCATCATCGACCTTTGCTCCCTACACCACGAGAGCATATGCATCTACCTCTAGGCACTCCTTGTGCTACCTTGCTATCATGGGCAACGATGCCCGTTGTACATCGGTTATCAGTTTTCTATACTCAAGTAAATAAAGTGCATATGATGCATGCTACTAAGCCTTTGAAAGAAAAAGAATGCTCTAAAACTTCATGAGGCGATTTTTCTTGGAGAGCATTGCAATGAGCTATGGAGGTTCCCCCCCACCTACTTTTGGATTTGGTGACTTCACAATTCATTCCATTGAGAGACAATGGCCATTCTCACCATCCTTTAGCTTGCCATACAAAGGCAAGGGAAACCCATTTCATAAGGTTAGGATACTTATTTCATACCTAGACATTTTGTAAACATATGAAACACATTTTTTAACTTTCACAAATGCCATACCCTAAATGTCTTTGGACTTTTGTAATCATCATTTATCATGAATTTATTCAACATGTTGTCATGGATATTGGCATTGATCGCCATAGATTTGTTTTGAGCATTATCCATGATTGCATATATCGATGGGTCCTTTTATAACTAAAGTTGATGTTGGGCATGGAAAGTGGACCATGATGCATGCAAATATTGATGCCATGTTGAATGTTCATTTGCATTGTATAGAATAATGAATAATGTTAATTTATGTTTTTTGTGTCACATGAGTTATATAGTATGTGTATATAAAACTGTTATACTTTTTTCATCTCAAATGAAACTCGTTTCTAAGTTTTAAGAAACTCGTATGAAACCCGTTTCAAAAACCTTTGGCAACTATGGTCTCCTTGACCCAAGTATAGACAAGCTTGCCATCTCACTTGCCATTGAACTTAGGATGTTAAGTTGCTTTGCCATGGCGGCTTGCTGCTGTGTGAGATACGCCTCAACATTTGGTGTTGAGCCAGCACCTACAACCGTGCGTGGGACATTAACGTTGTCCATTGTATCTGGAATCACCAATTGCACGAGGTGTGCCGTCCTCCGTTTGAAATCGACAACCTCCCTATGAAACTGGGAAGAAGGTGATGTGAGAGGTGGATCATGAGCGTAGGGGCTCACCCAAAGTTGAGCTTTCTCCTTGTATTCCTCTTTGGTGATAAGATACATTCTGTAGAAGACTTTCCTCTAGAGGAAGTCCAACCTTTGGATCCTGGAAGTCAAAAGTTCTCACATTAGGTATAGATTTTTTATGGAGAGTTCTGATTGGAGGCATCCCTACTGGTGTTGGGTGTTGTAATGCAAGATTGCTAGTGTGACTATTGGGTCTCTTGTATTACTTACACGTGCCCGAATGGTGGACAGCTGCGACTTCATATCTAGAGTTTGGACTCAATTGGCATTGCAAAGTACTAATCGAGCATGGTCTAGGGAAGATTACCTCAACTTGATGATTAGAAATGCTTTTTTGTCTTTGACTCGACCTTTGAAATTCATGGTTAGAGGTTATCTCTCACAGCAGGTGGCTTCTATGATGAACACCAAGGGTTGCTATCTCTCATGTGACTGCTCCATGGTTGTTATTTGCACAACTTAAATCATTGTGTGTGGCAATGCAAGACACTCTTTGTGTGTTCAAGGGCTTCAACAAGTTGTTTTTCTTGTTAGTATCCAGGTGGCTTTTTTGGTTTTGGTTTTTAGTTGTGCACGTGGCATTTGCATGCTTTGGCTTCTTGTACATCTTATTATTCTCTGATTCAGCAACCTTAGAGAGAGAGAGAGAGAGAGAGAGAGAGAGAGAGAGAGAGAGAGAGAGAGAGAGAGAGAGAGGCATGTGTTTCTCATTTCTCATACTCTTTTGGACTTCACAAAATAGTTCTGTTTCCCTTTTTGTTTCCTCTATGCACCTGTTCTCTATACACTTTTTGAGATGGTCTCAAAGGACCAAACGTGTGAAGAATATATTTAGTTGCAAACCAACTTTTGGATAGCTTGTCCATACCCCTCTGAATTCTCAGTTTCTACTTAAGTTTTGATGATGGGGTGGAATTGGTTAGTAATGAACTGAAGACTGGGTTTGGTCAACAGACACTTTCTGTTCCACCTGATGTTAGAAAATGACATTTTTATATTTTGTGGTTATCCAGAAGCCCCTTGATGTTGAACGAGAGAAAAATAGATTCCATTTGGTCTTTTAGACATCAGCTGGTTGTGATCTCCTTGTTCAACAATGGTGCCTGCTTGGAGAACGGCAATGCTGCTAGCACCTTTGATGGTTGAAAGCCTGTGTGCAACAATGACAGTTGTGCGGTTGACCATTGCATGATTTAGTGCATTCTGTACCTTCCTTTCAGACTCTGGATCCAATGCACTTGTGGCCTCATCCAAGAGCAATATTTTTGGATTTTTCAAAATTACCCTTGCAACAGCGATCCTTTGCTTTTGGCCTCCAGATAATTGAAGACCAAATGCACCAACCATTGTTGAGTACCCCTCTGGTAATGCACTGGCATTTACAAGAAATCAGTAAGCACATTGTGTTGATCCCAATAATGATACATTCAAAAGGCAATTAATGTTAATCCTAATTATTGACAAGATAGTATACTCATTTAAAGGAATGTATCAGTATACTGATTCAAAGGAATGTATCATCCGGGAAAATGGGAAAGGGTGCCTTTATACCTGATAAAGTTGTGGGCATTGGCAGCCCGAGCTGCTTCAATGATTTCATCTTCTGAGCAATCAGGCTTTCCATACAGAATATTTTCGCGGATTGTGGTTGCAAAAAGTGACGGCTCTTGGTTGACAAGACCAATGTTCTGTCGTAGCATCCGAAGTTGCAGGGCCTTGATGTTCTTCCCATCAAGAAGGACCTTTCCTTGCAGAGGATCATAAAATCTCTCAATGAGTCCTATGATTGTTGATTTCCCAGATCCACTTTGCCCTACCAAAGCAAAGCTGGATCCTGCATTGATCTTGAGGTTGAAATTATGGAAAATTACTGCATTGGGGCGTGAAGGATATGAAAAATAGACATCCTTGAGTTCTACATCCCCTCTGATAACTTCTGGTTTCTCACTTTCTTGATTCTCAGGGTCAATCAAAGTGTCTCTATCTAGGACCTTGAAAATAAATTCCAAAGCAGCTGAACCCTTTGCCATGTCTGGAGTCAGTGTTCCTGCCTCTGCTAAGACACGGCCTGTGCTTACAAGAACAAAGAATGTTTTGAAAATATCTCCTGAAGAAGATTGATAGTTTGTGACTAGTTGCCCTCCATACCAGAAATCTAATGCCCATGAGGCAAACAAAATAAATTGAGCAATACCAATGCACATTCCAGAAGAGTTGGAATGCCTTGCCATCTTCCTCTTGGTCTGGTTAAGTCTAGACTCAAAAATGGAGAGCATGGTATCTTGCATGCAGAAAGCTGCAACTGTCTTATGCAAAGACACAGCCTCACTTGCTAGCTGGCTAGCATGCTGTCGTGCACATGATTCTTGTTTGGCATGTGTAGCCATTGCTTTCTTCCTGTAAAAGTATGCATATATCACGATAGGTTGGATGGCTGTCATAACGAGTGCCAGCCTCCATGATGTATATAAGCCTATTATTAGACTGGCAGCAATAGCACTGGCAGTCTGGACAATCAAAGAGATTCTGTCCCCGAGTAAGGACCTCACCTGCCATTGGATTTAGTCGATGTGTATATTAGGTATAGACATGATAGCTAACATTTAATCACAAGCTTGAAAAACCTTTAATCTGTAGGACAGTTATTGCCATACCATGTTTGCATCCGAAGCCAGTCTTGAGCATAATGTTCCTGAAAAGTTCTCATCTTTGTCAAACCACCCAATCTCAAATGTCAGAATCTTTTGGGCCATTTTTTCTCGTATCCTCCTTGTCAAGTACTCACCCATGATGGCAAAATTGTAGTGCTGTAGGGTATTGACCAGAAAAAATGCTATGGCTAGGGAGGTGAATTCTACAGAGTACTTTTTGATTCGTGCATTTCTCTCTCCATCATTCTCCAAATAGTAAGTAGAAGCTAGCTCACCAATAAGAAGAGCGTAGAAGGGCTGAATCAACCCTGCTCCAACAGCCCCTGTCAGGCCCAAGAGACCTTGCCTCCATTCAGGTTTCTGCAAAGACATAAGTCTTTGCAAAGATGGAGTGTAAGTTTCTTTCATGCTCTCCAATGTCTCTTTGGACTCATAATTCTCACTCTTTTTTCTATCCATGGCGTTATACAGCTTTCCCCCTTCTGAATTGGCATTTGTGGATGTCTGATTCTCCTGCTTAGAGCATGCATGGTTCAATTCATCAGAGTTATCATGATGTTGTAGTCTTGAAAGAGCAGAATGCAATCCAGAACTTCCATGTTGAAGGAGATCTTCACGTCTCCAGAGTTCAGCAACAGCCCCATGTTGTAGAACAGCAATGACATCAGCAGTGTATATTGTTGATAAACGGTGAGCTACCAATATGGTTGTGCGGCCTGATGAAGCCCTTTCTAGGGCCTGGTTCACCAGTGTTTCAGATTCAGTATCTAGTGCACTTGTTGCTTCATCTAAAAGGAGAATGATTGGGTCTCTTAATATAGCTCTTGCTATGGCAATGCGCTGCTTCTGTCCTCCTGACAATTGAATACCCCGTTCTCCAACCTGCAAGGTTTAGAGTAGTGATTAAAATAACTGAAGGGTGGACACATGTGAATTTGCATTGCAGAAATTCTAAAGATGTGTTATTATTCATGCACAGAAAGTTTATCCAATCACCAATCTTACCTGAGTCTCGTAACCACTTGGTAACTTTGATATGAAATTATGTGCGCCTGACAATGTTGTAGCTGCTATTATGTCATCCATGCTTGCTTCTTCATTTGCATAGCGGAGATTATCCTTGATGGAGGTTGCAAATAATGCAGGCTCTTGGCTGACCAGTCCCATTTTCTGTCTTAGCCATTTCAGCTGCAGCTCTTTTAAGTTGACCCCATCCAAGAGAATGGCCCCTGACAAAGGATCATAGAACCTTTGAATCAGAGATATGATTGTTGATTTTCCAGACCCACTAGTTCCTACCAGGGCCACTGTTTTCCCTGTATGCCACAACAAGTGCTATTCAGAGCAGTTACATGAAAAAAAATTTGAAAGGTTATTCTCAAATATAAAGCCTCTAAAGACTAGGAGGGGAAAGCACAGTAACTTCATACCTGGACAGAATTTCAGATTAAAGTCATTCAGGACTGATACCCCAACTCTTGATGGATAGGAAAAGCTGACATGCTGAAACTCCAGTTTCCCTTCAAAATTTTCAAGCATCTGACCACGTAAGTCATCAATATCAATGGCTGGTACATGATCTATTATCCGAAATATCTTGTATGCAGCGGTGCATCCATCAACAAATACTTTTGCATGGGAAGTTGCTTGCCCCAAAGCCCTACAACAGTGATGGTAACCAAGAAGCATGCTTAATGGCCTATTTCTGGTGATCACTACAGATAAATACTTATGAGCTGGAAACTTACAAGCCTCCGGTTAGTAAAGCGAACCCTGTTGTCAAAACTTGTCCTCCATTTGCCTCATGATGCGTAATAAGAATAGAACCATACCATCCCAAGAATGCCCAAATGGCAAATATTATGCCATTGGACCCAATAGCTAGTCCTTTTATTAACCCTTGTGTTTTACCTAGGTCTACAACTTTCTCCAGGGATTTTGAGTATGCATGTTTTGTTCTTTCTTCTGCCACAAATGAATAGACTGTTCGGATTGATGATAAAGTTTGCTCTATGATAGTGTTTGATTGTCCATAAGATGCATGTGTTTTTTGCGAGAATCCAGAGATGGCTTTGCTGTAAAGTATTCCAGGCAACAACATGAATGGCAGGAATGGAATCATTAGCAAGGCTACTTTCCATATCTGAAGAAATGCCACCAGATAACCCCCTATAAAGTGGGAAATGTTCTTTATAAAATTGCCAACCTGCAGAAATTAAACACAAGTCATCACTGCAGCTCGAGCCTTGAACATGCAACCACCAATATGCTACAAGGATCACATTTCAATGCTTGAGAACTGCAAGAAATTCATTAAAATGCTGAAACCCTGTATCTAAATATGGATTGTTCAGGAATTATTGATTTCTTTATCTGATTTCTATAATGTGGAAAACTAGTAAGGCCAAGTTATTGTGAACCATATATGATATTCTTGACGTCTTTAATGCTTTTGTCTGATAAAGCAGATGTGATTCAATATATTATCAGCCCATCTCTGCTAGCAAGTTGCATGATTGGATTCATCATCACTGACTTGAGTAGATAAGACCCTGTCCATTGAAATTGTCTATTAATCAACAGAACTCTTGAAGCCCGAGTCCCAGTTTATAAAGTACATTTCTCACTCGTCAGGGACATTCTGATGGGTGCAGAGATAACCGATTGTGCTAGCACTTTTGAATGCCTACCAAGCATGCACATCTCAATAGCACATATCTGGACCAGCTACCAGTGCACACTAAGATGGTTTCCAAATGATGGAATGGGGCTCATAAGTACCCGCGTCAGAAACAAGTGCACACTGGGCATGCACTGGAGCATTGCAGTTCTTAGCTCTCCTACTTCAATCCCCGAAAGCAAGGCCTACTGTTTCTCTCTTGAGGTAAAATTTCCTTCATGATTCACTGTCACCAAGCGATTGTATAAGCATATGCCCTTACTAACAATGCTAACAAAACATGTTCCATCGATCTTGGGAAGTGGGGATTTGCAATGCATGGCAATTTTTCACACAGGAGATGCCTTTTTGGAAGCAGATCGTGATGCAGTATTTATATGTCTGATCTTTTCAACTAGCATGTTAAGTAGTGCCAGCCATGCTTATTAGTGTGAAACCTTTATAAGGTTAATCCTTGGTGGAAGCAAGAATGACAAACTGGTTGCCTCAAACAGAGACTTTCCTTGTGTTATTGTGTGGCTAGTTAGTTGTTAGCCTTGTGAAACTGTACTATCCAGGAACAGGGATGGCCTCCAGCTTTCAAATCTCTTGAGCAGTTATTATGATTGTACTGGCATACAGAGAGAAGATTCTCTGAGTATTTTGGCAGTACAGACTATGTTCAAAGCTATGTATCCTCTGAAATCTTCTGAATGTTTGCGTGGATTACATCCTATCAGGTTCAGGTTCTTGCAATCCTTTTGGATTGAACGGACTTTCAGCCTCTGTGCATGACCTGCTATCTTAAGACTTAAAGTGTGTCAATGGTTGATTTTATAACACTTTTATCTTGAAGAGCACTTTTTGATCAGTCTCTCTATGGTTTTGTAATGACAAATCCACAGAGTTTTTCAGTGGAGTGGAAATCTTTTCACCAAACATAACAGTCACAGTTACTCGTCCTATTTAGTGGAGTGGAAACCTTTCCACCAAAAATAACAGTCGCAGTTACTTGTCCTATTCAGTTAACCTGCAGTTCAGATTTTGAACTGTAGAAACATTGGTCCACTGTCCTGATGAAGGGATGCCAAATCTTTAGCCATACGAGAAGTACACCTCTGGTGAGTTTTCTCAACTCGTTTAACTGTAAAATGTCTAGCATGCAAACAGTGATGCACCATTTGGCAAGGATAAAGCCATTTAGCATGAATGACTGTAACAGTTCTTTGGAAGGTATCAGAACATACTAGTTTCTGACGTTTTCATTGTCTGTTCGTTTACTACTTATTTCCTCCCATTTCTTACTCCAGGGGCTGACGTGTGATTTGTACAGGTTACTCGGATGAGGCCATGAAATGGTAAATAGCACAGAAACAGTGTGTCCCATCATGGAAATAAGATGCCATACATCATATAGTGACCAAGCAGGTCCAGAACTAGACATGTGAAAACGGAGTTGTCTCACTAACCATATATCAAAGTTAATTGTCAAGTTCTGGTTTAGTCCAGAGCTTTGGAAAAGACACCAGGTTCTGCCCCGGAAAATGATTTAAAAGCTTAAAAAGAGCTGCATTATCTACTATGGATTATAAAGAGGATGCATTTCGTCCAGGAATGACCTGAAGCGGGTCATGATGCTCAAGCCTCAGAGACTGCAGTAAGCTGAGGTTTCAAATTTGAGATGCAAATGGATGCATAAGATGTACGAACCTTCTCGCTGATTGCATCTTGCAACACTGCACTGTCTGCTGAGATATGATTGAGAATTTCTGGAGTAGTGGTTTCACAGTCAAAGAAAGTGACATCCTGCCTCAGCACAGACCGAAGGTATTTGGCTCGTATCCTCGCAGTTTGCCGCTCACCCGCATGCATCCAACAGCTGACCTCTGTAACAAAACGCAGGTTAGATAAAATCATACTCATCCATTTGGTCACAGCATCATAAGAATTTAAACCCCAACCATTGCAAGTGTCAATGCATTGGCAGTGAGAAATCATGTGTTCTTTTGGGGTTCACTATCTCAATGGCTTTTAGTTTAACACGGCATGTGTTACGCGGCAATGTTTAGAGCAGCCCGGCTTGATTCCTAGGGACGAACTGGCGGATTTCAAGCCTACCCATATGGGGTGCGGTGAGGTCATCTAATAAACTGCCAAAAAATGGCATTGCATTAGAAAACAACAAGGCATGCGTTTAAAGAAACTCGTGCATTAAGAAAATCTTGATATACTTACTCCTTTCACGAGATTGTTTAGCTTTAGTTGACATCAGGACGCAAATTTGGTTTTGTTCTTGATTATTTCCCTTACACTTGATTTGTGGCCTATGATCTATGCAAGGCTCAAGCTAACCAAGAATAGTAGAGCGATTGTAACTATCCTAGAAGGGCTGAGTCATATCAAAATTGCTAGATTATTTGTTAGAGTGGTTGTCACTGTCCTAGAAGGCCAAGAGTAATGTAAACAATGTCAGATTATTTGCCCTTGCAAAATGGTGCAAGTAATGGTTACCATTCCAAGTTGTGACCACCAAGCTTTAGCCCTTTGGGAATCCATATGCCATTTATTTAGCCAATATCATTAAGTTGAAAACACAAAACAATAATTGGTTGCTCATGAGGTGAATAGCAAGCAAAGTTTTGCTTTGAGTCTCCCCTTTGTCGATTTTTTCAAGGTTCTGGCTAGATTGTTCTACTCTCAATAACTTGATAAAGTGGTTGCAATAATCAAAATGCAATTATTGCTCGTTGAAACCTTATTTTGTCTAATTCACTGCATGTTCTATTTGATGGTCTTACATGTAGATCTTGTGTTCTTTTCTTTGACAATGATATGAGGGCTATTACATGCACACACTAGAGCATTGCCAAAGGGTAAGACCAAAATTAGTTAGAAATATCTCATTAGAAATTTGTAGAAAGAAGCCTCAACTTGCAACTAGTTGTGCATGTTTTCATGTAGACATTTTTCTTTATATGATTGTTAATTTATGTGATTAAATCTTGTTTTCTATGTGAAATGGGTCCCTTTTTTTGCATGGTCTTGCATGACCCTTATTTTGCAATAAAAAAGCAAAGCTCTTTTTTTGAAAAAGCATTGGTTAGGGCTTAAGATTCTAGAGATGACACATAAATGTAACCTACCTACTCAAGTGGAAAGGGGCTAGAGCTGCAACATTGCAAACATGAGAATAACCACATACGAACCTTTTTAAGAAATGGAGGGAAAGTATCTACTCATCCTATTGAGAGACTTGAACCCACATCCTCTTGCTTGGAGCCTCAAGCCTTAATCATCCAACTTTTTGAATATATTTTTTACCTTGATTAATTCAATGCACTTGATGTTTTCACCTTGGGTACATATATACCTCACTTTATTACTTCTCTCTTCTACAAATCTCTCTGTAATTGGCTATTCAATAGAGAAAACCCTCTCTTGCATACTTTACCAATAGCAAATGCTATTTCTCAACAAGTTGATAGTAGCTAGATGGTGAGAATAAAAAATACAATGCTACTAATTCAAAATCTTACTTGTACAATGTTTAAGAGCATGACCATGACACCTTATGGTATATAAGGTTAATAGAATTCATGCCCATGTTAGATATACTACTAGATTAGGGATATTAGAGTGTCTGATGCTTTTTTTGGCTTTAGTGATTGTATTTTCCACTTAGCTTCATTCAAGCTTTATCATGGTCATGTGGGTAAACATCCACTTGGTTCCATGCCATGTAAATTGTCAACAAGTTGGATTCGCTTGAGCTTTATATGGTTTATGATGTTATTACTTTGTTTAGTGCTTATTTTATTAGGGCTCACGAATAGCTTCTTACACAATGTTAAGAGAGAATGAAAATGTTGTTGTTGTTGCTCTGTGCGTGTGCGTGTGCATGTGTGTGTATGCGTGCGTGCTTGTCTTTGTGTTTGTTTGTTTGTTAGTGTGACTTTTCTTGTATAGTGAAGTATGCACTCAATTAAAGGGATACCTTCCTAGCTTGATAGAGATTATGTGAATTAGTCCGTTGGACTCATCTTGAAGGTATATTTCAAATTTGAACTTTGAAAGTAATAGGAGAATCCATATGAATGTAATGATTTGCATGCAAGATTATAACTTGATACAAATTGAAAGTGAATGTCTCTGAATTTGAAAGGTGTTCTCAACAAAGATAAGAGCTTTCAACAACTCAAGGCACATAATAGTAAGCCCATATCGGAAAAAAGCTCTAGATAGCATGTTGTATTGCATGTTGAAAGGAGATCTAAGATAGTCTTGCATCTTTGATGTTTCATATGTGTTGAAACATGTTATGATAGGAATGCTTTTAGGTTGTTGCAATGATAGTGTACCTTAAAATTTTAAGCATATCAACATGTTGAAGTTTAAAAGCCCCCAAAGTTGCCACTATTTGGGTTGGTAGCAATTATTTAGTTTGGTTTGGCCTTTTATAAGTAGTTTCATGTTTCCTTTCCCAATTATTTAACGATGTAAATAATGTCACTTATGTAAGAACTTGTGTGTATGGGTTGTACACAACAGAAAGGCATCAAATGTGTATAACCTTTTTTAATAATTTCCATATTCATCAAATTTATGTCATTGGTAGGTCTTATATTTTCTTAATGTATCGGTCACCATGATCATTGTTTTAAGTACTTGAAAACCTTTGAATGTATAGAGTGAAATACTAAGGCCATTGTTCTAGGTATCCTAACAACTATGAACAAAGAGTGGATTCTTTATGCCATTGTAACTTAGAGTGGGTTGTGTGTCCAAAAGGTGATGGTGTGGTGCTTAATATTTGGGCTCATGATCACATATGTGCATCTCTTGGTTGGACAACTATGTTCACATGGTGTGGTCACAGCTCTTGCCTACTCAAACATTTGATTGGTCATCTTCCTTGGCAGGGCCAAGTAGGAGGGTCCTAGTGTGATTAAGCTTAGTTGCTCATTTAGATTGCTAGCTACTCATATCTTCACATAGCGAAAAGGTTAGTGTGGCTCCTCTCACTCTCTCAACTAATATTTGGAAGGGACTCCCCCCTTTTTGGGTGTCCAAGAGTGTGTCTTCCCTTAGAATAATTGGACGTGTGGCATCATCTTGTATTTCACACTACGTTTGTGATTCCTTGATGCATATCATCAAAGAAGCAAAGGTGCCACGTGTGATCTCTCAAACATGAGATTAGTTGCCTAGTTAGCATAAATCATATGCCTTACATGAAAATATTTTTTGATATGAGATTTTCATGTAGGGTAGTAAAATGAAAGAATAAATTCAGCAAAAAAGTACAAATGGAGAGAAAAATGTGGGATTTGAAATACCCTACAATATGAGTCATGCAAAGGCTAGACCTTATAAAGATATTGCTCAAAGAGGTAGAGATAATCATATAGATTGAATGTATAATCCTAGTATCTTCCAACATTTAGGTATCGCAATAAACTTGAAGACAAGCTAAATTGCGGTAGCTTTTTAAGAAAAAAGTTACTAAAAGCTTAAAATTTTAAAAAGAATTATGGAAGGAATCTTTTGACAAATATATACATTGTAAGTGAAGCCCTCATGGTCTAATGTGTATAGTTTTCCATCACAGAAAAGGGGACATCTAACATCATGCAATTCATAATTGTACTAATATCTTGCAACTTTCCATTGTTGTGCTTACAATCTTATGTTTAACATTTTCATGTAATCAATTAAAATCATTTTACAATTTGCATTTGCTTACCAAAGTAGGAAGCTACCCATGACACCACAGCCACGTAGATGAAAAGAAGGCAATCCTGCATGAGAAAACTTATGCACGTGAAATTTAAAGAAACATTGATAGATGCACTTTGCTAACCTAGTTTGTAAGAAGATAATTAAGTGATAGCTAAAGTTTTCAAACGGGTATTATTTAGCTCTGCTTTTAGAAACTAACTTTTTAATAAGTGTGTTTTGATTTGCTCAAATTCAGTGAACTATTATAGAAACGCTCCCATCATTGCTCTTATAATAAGAAGAGTTAGAATGTTCTCCCATATTTATATGACTACTAGAAGCTCCAAAGTGTTCCATCAATCTTATAACAATCTAGAAATTTAGAAGTTTACATATTTGCAAACTAAAACACATATAAATGTCATAACTAAGTCACTTCAACTTTAGCTTAGAAGCCATTTTGCTGACTAAGGACACTATTGATTAATTTTAAGAACTACATATTACGTTTATCAAGGTTGAATTAGCAAAGCTTTGAAATATGAGATGCTAAATAGAATGGCTCTAATGGATGAATGTTTTGGGTATCTTTGGAATTTAAATTGAGAGAAATGTGTTAATGCTTAAGCTAAGTCGAATGCAACGAACCTTGAATAAATTCGACACATAAGGACAAATTAGAGGATTCCTTTGATTTGGATAGCTTATATTGTTTTGTACAGTGTTCCTTCTCATAATTGAGAATTGACACCTTATTGGTTTTCGTTGAGGTAGGGAAGGTTAGAGCCTAAATTCTTGGACTTTAATTGCTGTGCTTTATAAAACTTGGAAACCGTGTCGTGTGTCTATGTAATCTAATTTCAAGTTTTGTACTGTGAGGGAACTACATGTGTATGTTGGGTGGAGTTGAAGTTAGGGAGAAGGCGCATTTGATCAAGGGAGCTTTTCGACTCGTTAGTGTGTAGTAGCATGTACTATTGGAATGTTCATTCACTATGCATTATTGGAATGCACTAGGTAAAGCAAAAACTTGTTTGAATGTTCGGTAGTGAGTAGTAGTAGTAGTAGTATGGGAATGCACTAGTAGTTAGAAAGCAAAGCTTGTGTGAGAAATGGAGAGAGGACCTTGGAGACTTGGTTGCGAAGGAGGGATGGGTTGTGTTGGATGGAGCCAAAGTTGTGGATGAGGTGGCTTTGGATGTAGACCATGATGGGGAGGGTGAAGCCGTCCACGACGGCGGCAACGCCGCCCAGCAGCATCAACAGGGCGTCGTAGGGGTCCGCGTACTTGAAGAGGCGCCAGTAAGGGACGGAGGGTCCCTTGTGAGGACCAGCAGGGGACAGAAGAAGGTCCTTCAGGGAACGGGGGGTTGTCGTCTTCTGCGGGGCCGGGGCCGCCTTCTTCCCACCTCCGGGACGATTCTTCTTATTATTGGCAGCATCGTCTCTAGCTGCTGCCCCGTCCTCCTCAACCACCATGCTTGCAGTACTCGCAGGGTCGCTTCTAATTGTATCCATGCAGGAGCAGCTGGATATATATATATAGGAAACCAACTGCCCTCTCGTGTGTTATGCACCTCCTTCTCCTCTTCCTCTTCTCAAATGCAAAGGGCTAAAATGCTGCTGAGATGAGATGTCATTGATGAAACAGCCTTGTCTTCCGTGGGAAGCAAGCTCAAGAATTACACAAGCTGGGACGGTTGTTAAATAAGAGCGCTCTCTCTCTCTCTCTCTCTCTCTCTCTGTGTGGGACGTCGCGTCCCTGCCTGTGTGATCTTCTTGTCTTTGCCAAGGAAAGGAAAGCAAAGAAAAGAACAGGATAGGATGCGTCCGACACCCGGAGCTTGAGGCTTGTAATTTGTTTCAGCAGAAGTAGGTGATTAGCATTGGCGGTGTTGCTGCTGCCGCTGCCATTTCAGGCCAAAACGAATACGCAAGAGAAGGCCAGTTAAAAGAAAGAGAAATGATCTTATGATGATGCAAAGGTAAAGCTTTTTGACCTGCTCATCGATAGAGAGAGAGAGTGTGTGTGTGCACTTCGGCTTTTATTTGTGCTAATTTTCCACTTTTGAGATCAGCCTCCTCCCTTTGTTGTTCTTCGCCCGCTCCGCTCTTTTCATGTGGGTCTCCCAGGTGGCTCTTTTGTGGTACATCCACCCGACATGAGAGATCGTGACCAGTGAGCCCTCCATACATTGTCTCTTGAGAGGCCAAGAATCTCTAAGATCCCCTCAAGAAGAAAAAGATTTGCCCTTCCATTTTGCAATTCCTTTGATTTGGTTTGCCCACACCCCCCCCCCCCCCCTATAGCATAACAATGTAGCCAACCAAAGATCCTATCGTGCCAAGAAAAGATTTTCCCGGGAACCCCAAAACAAAGATTTGCCATCAACTCAAGGTGTCATAAACTTCCCACACATAAGAGAAGATTGGGACAAGTTTGGCGCTCCGTGGAGCAAGTATCGAGACACACCCATAACACTTGAATAGGGTGGTCAAGAGATGCAAAAAATATCAATGGTCACATGTGCGCCACCCAACATGGAAGATGAGGAGGCTTCTACTACTAGGCACTTTAGCACCCACAAGGAATTAGTAGCACCCTCAAGTCAATGGTTAAGAGATACACAATCGGCAATGGTTGAGAGATGAGGGTAGATGCCTTGCCCAACACCAAAAAAGATCAAGTTCTTGGTAATAAAGGCAAGAATAATGAGGAGCAAATTAATAATCTTCCTTTTCCTCTCCCAAACCCCTACTTCTTTAATCCTTCAAAATCCGAGTTAACATTGTGTTATTTTCACGTTTTAATAAAATTATAGCAATCATTGTAGAAAGAAAAGCACCTATAAGTTCAAAGGAAAGATATCAATGGCTTGACTACATAACAATGGTCACCTATAACTTTTGGCTAAATTATTGTCCTTTCTTAAATACATTCTTTGAAAAAACACCCTTTTCTGTAGACTAAATCTTTTGTTTTTCAATTTGGGCTTTTTATCTTGTGTCCATACGTGGCACTATGTAAATTAGGGTTGTTTTCTACTAGAGGTTGAAGGTCATGAAAAATTGCCATGTGTTAGAAGACACCAAGCACTTTCCTCCATGGGATGATGTCACACAACCACCAAGGGGATGACAACTCAATGTTGGCCACCCATGCATGTAATGGAACCCACATGGACCCATTGTTTTTCCTTGAAGGTGGGGCCCAACCTCCACCCACTCCTTTTTTTTCTTTTTCTTTCCTAACAGAAAACCTCTCACTCTACTTGTCGACGTGTATCTCATACATGGGACAAAAAATCTTTAGTAAAGGGCCATTCACACCATTTGAAGGCTCAAACAATAGTCAGTGAGCACATAAATTGCATGCAAGTTTACATTTGCAATTATATTTCTTTTTTGGTTGTCCCTCTTCATCTTTCTTTTCAAGCACTTTCTTTTGTACCACTTTTCTCGGAACTAACACCTTCCATTAGGTTTGCATTAAAAGAAGAAAAAGAAAATGAACAAACTATTCAAAACCTCGAAAAAGTGGTCTATTGAGGAACAATTCAAGAGGGTTTAGGCTAGTTGCTCTTTTAGAAGAAAGATTGGAACTTCTATACAAAAATTCAAAGGGAACAAGGTAATCACATTTGGTGTCAAGGTTTACAAGTGGACCACCAAATCTGGTCTCTATCCAACCACCAAATAATACAACATTTGTCAAAATTCTCTCTACGTGTATAAGAATTGAAGTATACAAAAAATGAAGCCATGTAAAGGGATTATCACTTTATCTTAATATTTTTAGTCCTTACCTCACATAATAACTTCTCCCCAAAGTGCACAGGAACTTGAAGCATATAAGCACGTTTATTAATATAAATGAATTATAATTGTGCCTTAAGATTTTTTACTTCAACTTTATGGACTCTGTGATTTCTTTGATCAAACATTTTTATTCATCCAAAAGGGGAATGCATGATTTCTTCAAGTGCTTTATTGGGCTCTCCTTGTAAAATAAAACAATATGTCACCTTCAAAAGGTTAAGACAATTTCCACAATCATTTCAAAGGCCCATGCATCACTTAAATTTCATTTTATCCAAAGAATCTTATCTTTGGTGCCCACTAACACCCCTATTATAGCTCACCCAACAAGTCATGCTCATTGTGCTGTCCAATTCCTTCAAAATCAAAGATGGAACACACACGCACACGCACACGCACACGCACGCACGCACGCACATTTATAATGGAACTATCCATTTATTCTAACTTGTTACTTTGGTGAAGTATTATCAATGCATTAGCTTTGTAGCTTTGCTTTGTTCACACACACACACACACACAGATAATGGAACTATCCATTTATTCTACCTTGTTACTTTGGTTAAGTATTATCAATGCATTAGCTTTGTAGCTTTGCTTTGTTGAAACACACACACACACACACACACACACGCACGCACGCACGCACGCACGCACGCACTCACGCACGAATGCACCCACACACACGTGCATACATCTATGTGTCACACACGTGCATGCATGCATATGCACACATGCATAAATGCATACATGTGTGAGTGTGTGTGCGCGTGCATGTGTGCTTATATTTGCACATATATGTACATACTTTTGTATGTGAGTGGATACCTATGAATGTGCATGTTAACAATCATATATAAGATATTTGAGTTTTCTATTGAAGTATAACTTTCAATGAGATACAGCTGCCTTTGGATAAAGTGTAAAGGCATTTACAATACTTTTGGTTTGTAAGGATTGGGTGGATGTTTCAATTTCTTCTTCTTTTATGGTGGAAAATATTACAATCTTGGGGAATTTGTGCCCATATCTAAAAAAAAAAAAAAGATTATCTCCATACTTCTTAAAGGGACGAGGAAATTGTTTTGAAGAAGCCTTTATGAAAGTCCAAGCTTTTCAATAACATGCCTAAAATAATGTATCCGAATAATATTATGTAGCCAATGGACCTCAATGTTGTATGACCTAACATTGGGGGAAGATTAGTGTCATATGGCTTTTCTCCTTAAATTTGACTTTTCTTTTCTTGTAATGGAAAAAAATAAGTAAAATAATTTTGAAAAGGCCAATCCAATCAAATTAACATTTCTTAGTATAGAAAATATGAGGTGCATGTGTTTACATGGGTGTAAGTGTACACATCACACTTGCATGCATACACACCCCCTTCTATCTCTATTGCTAGTAGAATAACATTTAAATATCATATTGCAACCATGCTTTTGTAACCACAACAACAAATGACCATCCTTACATTTATCAAATTCACATTTATTGTGATCCAATTAACCTCACTTGTCCCCACAACAAATGACTTGATCATATTGTGCTAAATTATAGTCCTCACATTTATTATACTATCTTGAAAGTGAGAGCCATATTTTGTAACAAATCCACCAGGAAGATGCAAAATTACCATGATACCATCCCCTCCACTACCAAGAAAATATTTAAATAATATTATCTTAGCATCGAACTTTAAAAATATAACATTCATGAGCAACATTGCATTTTAAAGAGTTTACTATATTTGAATACAACACATCTAAGGCATTCCATAATGGATTCTTTTGTAGCTTTGATGCACAATGGTATATTTCCACTCATAGTTTGCATTTATTTTGCACAACTCATCATGACAATCATCGTTGATATCATTAATAAAACTAGATCATACATCTATGTAGTAGGAATTTTTTAATTGCATAATTCATTGAAGATAATAATGCATTAATGTGTATGTGTGTGTAAATGCATGTGCACTCATTGGTATGCATACACCATACATGTAGGCATGGATGCACACTTGTTATAAAGTTGTTCATTCTGTTTCTTGATATTGTAAAGGAACACCCTTCCAAAGGTTGCATTTAGCACTAGCATACAAAAAAGGAGGTGTATTTGACTTGTTGATGGCAATGATATTGGAAGTTTAAGTATTTGTGGATCTACATATTCTAGACAACCAAATAACTCAACCAAAAGCTATATTGTCCATAATTATGAAAACCTTGTGTAGGATTTAGAGGGAGTAGCCAAGTAGATAGCTATATTGATCATACTTCAAAGAAAGTTATCATAATACCAAAATAAATTTGCATACTCACAATGAAGTTGACTTTGTGAAACATAAACCACAAAAATCTCTCTTTTACAATTTGTTTTTTCCACTAGGCATGATTCTTGTAATTGTTCTCTAAAGAAACTTATTTATTTGGAATTTTTACTATCCATTGTTTTGTCACTCACAATGTATGTTCAAATTGTTGGTGTGCATGGAAACCAAGTCTTATAAACAATCAACTAATAAAGGTTGTTTTTAAAAGTGGCAGTAAAAAATAGCTTGTTAAAAAACAAATGAATAGTAGCCCATGGTAAAGTTATCTTAAAACTTCATGAAAAGTACATGATCTTAAACCAATGTGGATATTACATATGATAAATTAAGAAGATACTTTGACATACACCCTTGGACATACTTGAAAAACTTAGCTAAAAAAGAAAATTTTATTTGAAGCTTATGAAAGTTGCAAGTAAGTAAACATGCATAGAACATCAAATTATCCATTTCTATTTATACCTATTTTGTCTTGGTTTATGGAACCTTATCAAGGGATGAAGAGAATCCTTTTTTATACATTGTCTTCAAATTTCCAAATACTTTTTTAATGGTTTTTAATTCTTAAATGATGAATGAAAATAGTAATGTCAAGAAGGTGGAATTTAATGGCGATATCTCAAAAATTTAGCCATAAGGTAGATCATTCAAACATTTAGCAAAATAGAACTTTTTCACACCATCTTCTCCCATAGCCTTCTTACTTTTCATTATCTCAATTGTATTTTGCATTATGTTACTTGCCTCCTATTGTGAATGACAATCTCCTAGTAAAGGATATCGACCATTGCTTTTCTTCTTCCATAAGAGAAAAAAAATCTATTTTCTCTCCATTTTTGGAAAATGGAAGAATTGGGTGCTTGAGAAGGAGAGAAAGCTAGAATCCTCATGTTGAGCTAGATCTTGAATACTAATCTCTCTTTAAGAGAAACAATCCTTTTCACTTTGTCTAACAACAAAAAAAACACATGGGCAAGATGGAGGGAGTAAAGAATATAGATCTTTAGGTTGATGCAAAACTCTATCCTATAGAACCTTCCAAAAAACCAAAACCTCCATTTAAGGATATGACATCTATGCTCAACTTTATAGGCAATGGGATACAATGGTCTTTTAGGATACACACCTCGTTTGGACGTGGTTGGGTAGGTCTTGTGATTTGAGAAGGATTTTCTTTAGAAAAATAACACACATTTGAAGCATGCCATGAATGAAATGTTTGAAGAAGTTAGAAAGCACCAAAGAGACCATTTTGCAGTTGCCAAAAGACAAATAAGAGTTCCAAATTAAGAAAGTAGCATTGTGTCTCTGCAAAAGAGAAAAGAAGCTTTGGAATATTACTCAATTTCATTTTTGTTCAAAGACGAAGTAGTTAAGTAGATAGCTATATTGATTAGTCTTCAAAGAAAGTAACCATAATACCAAAACAAATTTTGTATACTCTTGCAATGAAGTTGACGATGTGAAATATGAGCCACAAGTATATCTATTTTTCAATTTGTTTTTTCCAATAGGTATTATCTTATAGGTTTTCTATGAATAAACTTATTTTTCCAAACTCTTTGTTATCCATCATTTTGTCACTCACAATGTATGTTCAAATTGTTGGCATGCATGGAAACTAAAATCTCGTAAACAATCAAATGATATAGGTTGATTTTGAAAGCGGCAACCCAAAATGACTTTATTTTTGAACCAAGTCTTAGAGCCATTACTAGTTATCTTTCACCTAGTTAGTGTTTTTTCAATAAGCCTAAACTCTTCACCTATCATATGTTTAGATTGTCATATAAGCCTCAAGGTGGAAGCACATGGGTGGATAGAACCATCTTTATATTAGTTTGTTTGGAATGCAAGAAATATATGTTATTTTGTTCTTTTTCATGTACTCTCTATTAGTTGTTGCTAAGATTTTATGTACAAATTTTACAAAAGATATTCGACATATACCTTGCAATATACTCTAGAAACCTGGGTAAAAAAGGGAAATCTTCTTTGAACCTTATGAAAGTTGCATGTCACTAGGTATATGTAGACATTAAGTTAGTAATATCTCTTTATAGCTATTCTTTCTTGGTTGATGGAACCTTATCAAGAGATGAGCAACGACAAGCTTGAATTTATACAAATATGAGATTTAGGTTATATATAAAATATGGGACCATTATATGATGGCATGTAAATATACAAGGTATAATACGCAGACATGCCATCAAATATGTAGATTGCCATATTGGATTGAGTAAAAGATTATTGGACAAAAGTATTTTACACAAAATAACATGCTTTCATATTATATATGTTTCGTATAAAAGAAAGATTATAGAAATAATGAAATGATGTTTCTGTATAAATACCAAGGATTGTATATGCAAGTTGTGTCTAGCTAGTCTTTGGATTTGAGGGATTGCTAAGACAAAGGTAACGGAAGTAAAAATATAATAAGTATAAATAATTTTAAGTATATATTTTTCGCTTAATGACTCCACAAGGGGTTATAAGAAAATAGCCTAAAATTAATGATTAAAGTTTGGAAACATGATTGGATAATATACTAAGTAAATTTTATAGATCTAAGATTAATTAAACAAATAAATAAAATAAATAAAATAATTCTTCTGTATAAAGTGAAAATTTTATATCACAAGGAAAAGAAAATACATTACTTTTATTAGGAAACATAACCTTTTAACATTTGTGTAAGTATAGCATTGTCATGACCCTTGAGCCATGTTCATTCTATTCTAGCTTGGGATAAAAATTTCTCATTCAAAAGAGAAAAAGGTATTCACTTATATCTTTGTTGATTTTTTTTCCTCCATTCTTTTTAAAGCCAATAATGCATTGTTAATTGAATAGTATAGAGCACCTACTTACATTGCCTTAGCTTCAATCATTTTAGACTTATGTAGGTGCCTTTCTTTTTTTTCATGTTCCTCTTGCAATGTCCAATAGTATGGCTCATGCATCCAAATTCCTAGTTCCAGTGGAATCCTCATGGTTGGCTCTTTGTAGCAATTCTTCATTTCATTTATTGTAGTGCTTTATAATGTGGTTCCACTTGTTTTTTCTTTGCAAGAAGACATCAATTTAAAAACTACGAGTGAAGTTATGCACCACTCGAAAAAGAAAGATCTAAATTAAAGACCTACAATAAATTTACATTTTCGTCCTTCATCCTACACTAGCCAACCTAAAGCATTTGCTACAATTGTAATGGAAAAAGGGGGCATGCGCCTTAAGTTACATATAGAGATACAAAATTGGTATTAAATATTGTATCAAATGAAATACTAGCATTTGCTACAATTGTAATGGAAAAAGGGGGCATGCGCCTTAAGTTACATATAGAGATACAAAATTGGTATTAAATATTGTATCAAATGAAATAATATTATCTTGTAGGAAATAATATCATTTCATACAAAAGAGTTCTTTTGTATGATATATTTTATTATACAAAAGATTAGTGATTATATGATTAAAATATATTATATTATAATCAATATATTATTTGCTTGTATTCAATGTATAAGAAGTACTTTTGAATAATACAAGTGTATAAATGCGACCTAGAGGTTTACTTTGTGTAACAAGCTGAGAAGAATAAGGATTTAGTGTGCAAATAATATTGATGTTATGCCATGTCACACTGACATTGGTATAAAAGGAGAGGACATGTAATTTTTCTCATCTTTTTGACACATTAATACATTGCTGTCCTTCTCTCTCACCTTTCTCACAGCTTCAATGGCTTCTTTCTCTTTCCTGTCTTTCTCTCTCCTATTCTAGTCTTTCTCTCTCCTTGTCACTCTATTTCTCTCTCTTCTGCAAACTTCTCTCTCCTCTTTTTCTCTCTCTCTAGTCCACTTCTTGAAAAGTGGTATCAGAGCTTGAGTCTTTGATCCTTGTGCAACATCATTTTCATGATTTAGATCTTGCTGGGGAGGTCACAGTCATGAAAAACTTGGTTACAACATGTTTGGTTTGGGTTTGGAACCATGTTTGTTTGTGCCTAGTTAGCTGGGGTAACTAGCACAGGGAAAACCGTGGTTAGATCTATGGTGACTACTTCAAACCATGTTAAAGAGATGGTGGATCTTGGTAATATCCAGTGAGCAATGGCGGGCTCTAGTCAATTTTAGCAGGTCGTGGTTCAAATTTGGCCCAAAAATGAAGAGGGATGGACAAAATGCATGTAACTTAGGTTGAGGTTGAGTTTAGTGGGGGTTACTTTTGAGAGGGAAGGGTTTTGAATTTCAGACATAGTCTTTCTCTCTCTAGTTTCAAGCTTTCTTCAACCTCCATAGCCAAAACCTCCATCCTCTCTCTCTCTCCCATGAGTTCTACTACCAAAATGGACCTGAGAACTTAAGTCTTCATGCTCCAAGCTTCCTATAGAGTACTCTTATGGCTCATAGGCCACCATTTGATCACGTAGGACTTCAGTCTGAAATGCCGCAATTTGCGCTTGCAGTACATGCTGAAGTATAATAGGGATTTGAAGAGCTTATTGAGCTCTTAGGCAACCATTGGAGGCTACAAAGTCAAGCCATAGAACTCCTACATCATCTTCTTCAAGAAATTTCATGAATGGAGCCTTCTTCTATCTCCAACAAAACCTAACAAGGACTGTTATGAATAGCAAGCAATTTTTGGCAAATTTCTTATCAAGATCATGGGGCTTTTGATCATTATCACTCGCTGAAGCCTTCACACCAAGGATAGAACCAAGGTTGCATGGAATCTTCATCACATTGGAAGAATAGAGTGGATTCTTGAAGGCATTATGGAAAGGGCAGCCATTGCCATTTGAAGAAGAGTAATTAATGGATTCTTCTATAGATTTTGGAGATTTTTGGACATTTGCAAGCTGAAGACACATTCCACAAGTCTATGTGAAAGGTTTGAAGCATCCAAAGCATCCACCAAGGCTCTTCTCCTCTTCATCAACCATTCAAGGTACTTCTTGATCATTTTTGGTCTCCTATTGATTATCTTTTATTGAGCCATTACTATCATGATGAAATGGAGGAGGAAGAGTGTGTTTCAATTCTAATTCACTAATCTTGAAGCCTATCTTTAATACCTGGAGCTTTCCCTGCATCAATTGAGTATTACCTCTTAGCTCTAATCGCCTAAATCCATTGTAATGCTTCATTCTCACTTGCCTAACCTTGGAATTGTAATGAGCAGTGAGTTACTATTGTGAGTATTGCCCTATCCCATTCCTCTTTCATATTATTCACCCTTTTTAACAACACACCATGTAAAGCTTTTCAATTCATATCCATTACATCTCATGTTAGATCAGGAAGAATCTTATGTGGAACTTGTCATCGAAGCAGGTGCATGTTATGGGAATCATATATGACTTGGAATATGACTGGAGATCATGAAAATATGATCTATTGACTTGGTCTATGACTTGGATGAATTGGATCAGTAATGCACATGTTTCTTGAAGAAAATGTTACATGGGTACTTGACATTGCAGTTGGAAAGCAATGTATTATTTTGGTTTGAGAATTCTTTCATTAATGGGATTGGAGCTGACATTTACCATTCACTACACGCTTAATCAAGGTATTCTCTTTCTTAATCTCTGAAATCTCTCAATAATCCACTTGGTAATGTTTTTTTCGCTTGTTGATGAGATATTATTTATCAATTAATTCTCTGAATTGATCAATATATCAAATATTAGTATCATTCCTATTAATCTCAGCCCATTTCATTGAATTTCGTCATTGATTCAATCATATCTCATCATAGTAATCATTTACCAAGTTTGATGCATAACCTTAACTTGTTTGGTTGAAATTATTTTGCCCAAGTTGAAATATGGTAAAAGGATAAGTACTAGCAATCAGTGAGTCACTAAATTGCATTGGTAAGACCCTATTCCTAGCTGATTTTTCAAGATTTCATACAAATTGCATCTTATGAAAGGGGCTGAATGAATATTTCAAAAATGCATTTCATGCTGGTTGATTAGAATAGAATGCCATTTCCATGTTGATATAGCCACTGAGGAAAAATGTGGATGTCGGGTGAGATAGTGGGACAAAAGAGAGGTGACCCTCCCTCACTATCGAAGATTCCGAAGGGGTGCAACCAGCCGACCCAGGGGGAACTTTGCCCACCTCCCGGTGATTCGGAGCTAGTGTAGCGAGCTTGTCCTGCCGTTTTATCCCTCACATAGATACAACGAGTGGAGAATTGAAGATTCAAGAGTTTCCAAAGGCTCAAGTACCTTCAGGAGCAAAGTAGGGTAAAACAAGGCCTTTATATGACACTGCAGGGCATTTACAGGTTCTTATAGGTACAAACTTCATTACTAAAGTATAGGTGCAGGTACTACAGGGTGCCCACAAGTCCTAGTTAGCCTTCTACAGGGTCTGGTAGCCATTTGGGGTTACTATTTTACCTTATAGGGTGGAAATAGGGCATTCACTGGTTAAAATAGGGTGCAGGCTTGGACAATTTAGACTCAAAGATTGAGTTGCAGAATTTTCTATCCTAAACTTATTATAGCATGCTATAGCTCATCTCGAAGAGGAAATTCTTGGCTTCAATTTGAACTAAAATTTTTTGGAATCGGAGTTCTCTAGCCCAAGTTACAGCCATTTTTCTGATAGGGGGTATTGCATGACCGCACTATTATGGCAGGGCATAAAGGTAAAAATAAGGTCCAAGATGATTATGCTTAGCAAATTAGAGATTCTATGTTGGAGAATACACCCTAAGAGAGCCTTGAAGAGCCTCAACAACATGGAGAAATTAGTGCACTTAACAATATCTTGTGTGTACATGAACAAAGGCATCACCAACGTCATATGGACATATTATCAAGTCTAGTGGAGTAGATGGTTTTATCTGCTGATCAAATGGTCTTCTATTGAGAAATTAGTGGATTCAACGACTCAAACAAAGGCTTCTATTGACAAGTTGGTGGAATCCAATGCTCAAATAATGGCTCAATTCTCCCAATGGATGGAAATGAAAATGCAAATAGGATCTAAAGAAGCAAAGGGGAAAGCTTATTCAAACAGTGAGCCTTCAGTCCCACTTCAGCTACCTAATCAAAATGGTCAAGGTCATGGAATTATTGGACGAAGAGGTATCTCAAATAGCCAAAATGAAGTAGGTGAGACTTCACAAAGGCATGATGATTATTTGGGCAGTTTGAATGGAGCCAACTCCCAAGCTTTTGGGCTGAATACTCAACTTCCTAGAGGTTCTCTACCAACGGGAAGATTGCATAGTGGTTCTTAGCCACCTATTGGGAGATTTCCATCTCACTTCGGGGGTTCAATGAATGGCACTCATGATCAGTCTATTTTTGGACAGCAACCATTCCATGAAAGAGAATTAAAAGACGATCATTTTGGCCAAGTTCAATGGTCAGTCATCTTTACCATCTGATTTAGAGGAGTGGATCTCCAAAATGGAATCTTACTTTGACATGTTTCCTAGAACTGATGCCATGAAGATTCATTTTTCTTCCTTGCACTTGTAGGGATTTGCACATACTTCATGGAGGTATATTAAAAAGGAGAACATACATGTAGAGAATTGGGAAGCTTTTAAGACGCTTATGGTTGAAGTCTTTGTCTCCCCTCTTGAAAAAGAGAAATTGGCTCGGAGATGGTATGGTTTGGAGCAAAGAGGCCTAAGTATAAGAGAGTACACTAACCAATTTCTCAACCTAACCATGTATGTAGAGAGCATTAGTGATGAAGCTAAGCTCCACAAGTATATGTATGTCTTAGAGCCATCTTTATCAACTGATGTCATGGCACATAACCCTACTTCTCTTTTTAAAGCTATTGAGCTTGCGGAGTGCTATGGAAGGAAATATAGAAGAGAGTCTTCATTGCAGCCTCGTTTTGGACAGCCAAGGACTGTTTTAAAATAGGGACAAGCTGGCAACATTTATGGCAACAATCATACACCAACTGGAGGCTTAAGGGTGCCAACTTATCCAGTGTTCAATGCTTCAAGACTTCAAAATAATTTCACGACAACAAGCAGTCCTAGAGTTGATTTCAAATAAGGGGATAGCACGCATAAATCCATTTAAGCCAACATGAATCCTAAGTCTATCCCTATGGATCTCTATAAGGAATGAAAGGAAAAAGGCTTATGTTTCAAGTGTGGGGAAAAGTATACACTTGATTATGCCACAAAGTTTGTATACAAAAATGCCAAAGCCAAATTTCACAGTATGTTAGTCTTTGAGGATCCTAAAGATGAGATTGATGAAGCTAATGTAATTGCACCTAATGCTGAAAATGAAAATCTTGAGGAAGAAGTTGGGCAATAGTATTTTTATGATCCAGCCGACTCTTTCCCTTTTGATCCAGGTGGAAGTGCTCATTTTGATCAAGATGGGACTTATCATGAGCCACTTGCTGCCACTAGTTGCTCTATTTCCATGGATGCTTGGATAGGTTCTAAGAGCCCTAATACACTCAGTATGAAGGGTAACATTCATGGAAAGGTAGTGTTCATTCTGATAGATAGTGACAGTATATATAGTTTTGTGAATAAGTCCATTATGGACAATCTAAATTGTCTTCCCAGTGATTTACAACAACCAATCAATCAGCACACAAATATACCCACAGGTTTCTTTATAGCTGGCTGAAAATTTTGAAGCAAAAGTAAACCTAATTACCTTGGAAATGGGGCATATAGATATTGTACTCGGTTGTGATTGGTTGATGACATTAGGAAAAATCACTATGGATTTCTCACAGTTGTATGTGGAGTTTATCTTCAATGGACAGCTCATCCATTTACAGGGAATTCCTAGTAGATCAGATTTTCAACTTATTTCCATTCAACAACTCAAAAGGGAGTACAAGAGGCATTCACAAATATTTATTTTGCATTTGAATAAAGAGATGGAAGATCAGCCTAATAATTAAGCAAGTCATCCAGCCTTGACAGCTCTTCTTGAGGAGTATAAGGATTTGTTTGAGGTGCCTACTTCATTGTCTCCCAAGAGAGCAGTAGATCACCCTATTGATTTGGAGCCCAACTCAAAGATAATCAATAATCCACCTTACAGATTATCCAAATGTGAGCGGGAGGAAGTAGCCAAGCAAATCAAGGAACTTCTTGAGATGGGATTCATAGAACCAAGTTCTTTACCCTATGCATCTCCAGTTTTGTAAGTGAAAAAGAAAGATGGATCTTTCAGGATGTGCGTTGACTACAGGGTTCTTAATAAGATCACAATGAAGAATAGGTATCCAATACCCCGAATTGATGATTTGCTTGATGAGCTCAAGGGGGATCGATTCTTTACGAAGATTGATTTGAGGTTAGGGTATCATCATATTTACATGAGAGAGGGTGATGAAATCAAAACTGCTTTTAGGACTGATTGCAAGCTCTATCATTTCTTAGTGATGCCATTTGGCTTACAAATGCTCCAGCTACCTCCCAGAGCCTGATGAATAAGATTTTGCAGCCTTTCCTCTTTTAGTTTGTCTTAGTCTTCTTTGATGACATTGTGATTTACAGCAAGACTCTACATGATCACTTATCACACATGAGGAGGGTTTTTGATGTATTGAGACATCACATGCTTTTTGCTAAGGAGAAGAAATGTTCTTTCATGCAGACTGAAGTGGAATACTTGGGACATATTATCAGTGAGAAAGGGATACAGGCTGACTCTAAGAAGGTGCAATGTATAAAAGATTGGCCAACACCTACTACTACTACTTTTCTTAGAGGATTTCTTGGTCTATCTTTATTCTACCACCGATTCATCAAGCATTATGCAGCTATTGCAGCTCCTTTGACTGATAGGTTGAAGAAGGAAGCTTTCTTTTGGGATGCTTGTAGATAGTAGCTTCAACCTGTTAAAGGAACTCCTTACTTTTGCTTCTATTTTGGTATGCCCAGATTTCTTAAAAGAATTTACCATACAGTGTGATGCCAGTGGCAAAGGCATTGGGGCTGTTTTGTTACAAGAGCATGGAGTGATTGCCTTTGAGAGCCATAAGCTTACAGATAAAGAAATAGCAATGAATGTTTATGACCAGGAGATGTTGGCTATCTTGCATGCAATAAAGAAATGGCACAATTACTTGTATGGTAGGCGATTCAGAGTCCAGAGTGATCACAGGGTTCTTAAGTATTTCCTTACTCAGTCCAATCTTACTCCTAAGTAGCGTAGGTGGGTAGCTACAATGCAAAATTATAAATTTGACATCACTCATACAAGGGGTAAAGACAATATAGTGACCGATTCTCTTTCTCATATGTGGGCTTGCAAAGTTTCAGCAATGACTGAACTACATAGTGATTGGATTGAAGAACTACAGGAGGCTTATCTTTTGGATGAAGAACTCAGCCATATTTTTTAGAAATTACAGCAAGGTCTTATGGAAGAAAACTCGTATTATCAGCTTAAAAATGGCATTATTTGGTTAAATGGCAAGATTGCCATTCCTTCTACCTTTTCTTTTACACGGAAAATTATGAAGGAACTACATTCTTCACATGTAGCTGGACACCTTGGAGTTTTCAAGACCTATGACAGAATTAACAAAAGTTTCTATTGGGAAGGGCTGTGGAAAGATGTCAAGGACTTTGTCATGAGGTGTATGCCTTGTCAGCAAAATAAGGACAACACCCATAAGCCATGTGGCTTGTTGCATCCATTACCCATTCCTATAGGTAAATGGATGCACATTACTTGGACACCTTGGAGTTTTCAAGACCTATGATAGGATTAACAAAAGTTTCTATTGGGAAGGGCTGTGGAAAGATGTCAAGGACTTTGTCATGAGGTGTATGCCTTGTTAGCAGAATAAGGATAGCACCCATAAGCCATGTGGTTTGTTTCATCCATTATCCATTCCTACAGGCAAATGGACGCACATTACCATGGATTTCATTACTGGCTTACCTAGTACCAAGAAGCGATGGAATAGTATATATGTGGTGGTGGATAGACTCACCAAGGACATCACCCATAAGCCATGTGGTTTGTTACATCCATTATCCATTCCTATAGGCAAATGGACGCACATTACCATGGATTTCATTACTGGCTTACCTAGTACCAAGAAGGGATGAATAGTATATATGTGGTGGTGGATAGACTTACCAAGGCAGCCCATTTCATTCCAACCAGGACGCAGTTTACTGCTTCTCAAGTGGCTAGTCAATTCATGGAGTAGATTGTTAGACTACATGGATTACTATAGGTGATTGTTCATGATAGAGACTCAAAGTTCATGAGTAATTTTTGGCAAGCAGTATTCATATCTATGGGTGCTAAATTGGCTCCTTCTATGGCCTATCATCCACAAACCGATGGACAGACAGAAAGGGTAAATAAATGGCTAGAGACTTATCTTTGCCATTTTTGCTATGATGTCCAAAATTCATGGGATTCTTGGTTACACTTGGCTGAGTTTGCCTACAACAACTGTACTCATGCTAGCATTGGATTTTCTCCCTTTAAGGCTATGTATGGCTATAAGGTGCCCTTATCTATAGTCACCTTTAATGAAAGAATCAATCCTCATGGGAAAGAAGAGTTGGAAAGAATGCAAACCCTTCTTCAGCGGTGTAAGATGAATCTTAGGAAAGCTCAAGACCAAATGAAGATGTATGCTAATGAGAAGAGGTGGCATTTAGAGTTAAGAAGGGGAATTGGTCTTATTGAAGGTGCCCAAGTCTAGGTACTCTACTTTGAAAGATGGATCTAGTAACAAGCTTGCTCACAGATTTTATGGCCCCTACCAGATTCTAAAGTGCATTGGAGACTTGGCATACAGATTGGAGCTCCCTTCTTCCACAAAGATTCATAATGTCTTTCATGTTAGTCAGCTCAAGCCTTTCTATGGTGATGCCTTTGATATAATTGATGAGCTGCCACCTATTGATGAAGAAGGTCTTATTCAATACATCCCATAGACTATCATAGGTCAGCATGAAAAGAAGCTTTGATCTCCTTCTATCATGGAATATTTGATAAAATGGAGAGGTTTACCACCTGAAGAAGCTTCTTGGAGGCCTGATTCTTTATTGGATGAGTTTCCTTTCCTAAGGGATACATTAGTGGGCTGAAGCCTATTGACTATGGAGCTAGTTTGGGTGTAGACAGGGTCAAGACAACACACTGTTTTAGAATGTTTTTTTTGTGCCTAATTTTCAGAATTCAGCCACCTACCTAGGGTCAAAGTACTCTTCAAGAGCTACATTTTGACATGTGGTACGCCTCATTTGGACACTTCTACTAGAAGTTATGGCAGATTTGGTCTAGCACGGTTTGCTTACACAACAAGCTGTCTACTTCATTTTGAGTTCATCGATTGAAGATTCTATAGCTCCATATACTTTTGAAGCATTCCTGATCATGTATATAGATGAGGCTTACTCTTGTTCCTCCATTTTAGTCCATATGTCGGTCATTTTTCATTCATTTTTCCATTTGTAAAGCTATAAAAAACAGAGTAGTACTCTGTTCTATTGATCCTTTTCTAGTCTTTTAAGTTTGTTTTTGAGGGCAAAAACCTTTGGGACGGGATGGATTGTAAGAAGTTGGGAAGAATAAGGATTTAGTGTGCAAATAATATTGATGTTATGCCATGTCACACTAACATTGGTATAAAAGGAGAGGACATGTATTTTTTCTCATCTTTTTGACACATTAATACATTACTGTACTTCTCTCTCACCTTTCTCACAGCTTCAATGGCTTCTTTCTCTTTCCTATTTTTCTCTCTCCTATTCTAGTCTTTATCTCTCCTTGTCACTCTATTTCTCTCTCTTATGCACTCTCTCTTCTCTCTTTTGCATACTTCTCTCTCCTTTTTTTCTCTCTCTAGTCCACTTCTTGACACTTTGGACTAAAGAATGGACCTCATAAGAATGCCAACTCATCTTAGACAGAGATAATCCAAAATTTTTGAAAAAAAAGGAAACTATTTTTTGATATTTTGATTTGAAATTTTCATATATCTTTTATATATTTTGTTATTCTCAAATGAAGATATTTCATAATTGTGATAGTGGAACAAAGATTGAAAATGTTGATGTAGAAGGTGGAATTTCATGGTTCATGTCTCAAAAATTTGATGCTAGGTAGATCTTTCAAATGTTTAACAAATAAATACTTTTTCACACCATCTTCTCACGTTGCATTTTATATTCTTTCACTTGCCTCCTTATTGTAAGTGATAATGATATTCTGCTCTAGTAGTGGCTATCCACCATTGCTTTTCTTCTTCCGTAAGAGAAAACCAACCTATTTTCTATACTTTTTGAAAACTAGAAGAAGTGAGTGCTCGGAAAAGGAGACAATCTACAATCTTCAGGTTGAGCTTAGCCTCCTAGCCTCTTTGTAAGAGGAAACCGCCTTTCACTTTATCTAGCAATGAAAAGCACTTGTGCAAGATGCAAGGAGAAAAGAATATAGATCTAATGATCAATGAAAAGCTCTATCCAATGCACCCTTTGACAAAATCTACAACCCCATTCAAGTATGTGTATCTCTGCTTAACTTTGTTAGAGATAGGTAGAACAATCTTTTAGGATACATATGTTATCTTAACTTTGTAGAACTTGTAGTATATTTTCCTAAGAAGAATAACATATATTTGAAGCATTCCATGAATGAATATTTGAAGAAGTGAAAAGTAGCAAAGATATCATTTTGTAGCCATAAAAAGAGAAAGAAGAATCACAATTTAAGAAAAAAAATTGGGTCTTCATAAAAGAGAAAAGAAGCTTCATAATATTGTTCAATCAAAGGCAAAAATTAGAGGTATCAAAAAATGCATACATGTAATCAAGGAATCACCTTTTCTTACTTCTTACTTCTTACTTCTTACTTATTTTTCTATATAGTATGTGTGTATAATCATAATATTTAGTTTGTTCTATGTGGAATATACCTTTTTTCACATTTGATCAAAATGATAATATCATGTCGACTCTATTGGATCATCTAATATTGGTTTTCTTGTAAATCACAAATAGGTAGAAGCAATAATGAAAAAATGGAAGTTAAGAAGATTGCCCAAAAAGACATACAAATAATACACTCCATCCAAAGCATGTCCGAGAGTTTCTAAGGTAATATCTTACACAAAGGCTACTCTAGAAGATATAAAACTTTGCAAGAAAATTTGAAGTGCTCATTGTTGTCGAATCCTCCATTAGTGAGATTTTCTTAGTATCAATTTAATGACAAGATTCTACATATCCTGGGACAGCCATTGTATGTTGAAGATACATATAGCTTAATTGCAAGAGATATATCACTAACATATTTTAAGATTTGGAGACTTTACAATCTCTTGCAATTCAATTGTTTGAATTCACTACTTCAGAATGCATTAATGTTTAGGAGACTTTACAATCTCTCACAATTCAATTGTTTGAATTCACTTTTGCAGAATGCGGTGATGTTTTAGGAGAGAGTGAGTGAGAAACTTGGGATAGAGAATCTCTACATATTCTTATTACTTTTTTTATTATTATTGTTCTTCCAATTCATGGTAAAAATATTGAGTTTTGAGTTGTGTGTGAGATTATGAAGTAGTGAGATTGTATGAGTGATGAATTTGGTGAGGTGAAGCTCTTCTCCATCTTCTCTCTCTCTTTTTTCTTATCTACCTTCTTTTCTTATCATGTGCAAACTTGGTGGTGGATGTGAAGGAGAAATGGTATCAAATTGTGTTGGTTACTCATGGAACCACTTTTGAGCCTTCAAGCGACTGTATGTACTACGTCATAAATAGACAAGATACATGAGTTTTCTTTACTTGGAAGCTACTCTTGTATTCTTGCTTTCTAGGGGTGACTTTCAACTTTTGAAAAAATAAAAGTCCATCCAAAGTCATGATTATTGGTGTTTGGCTCAACATTCACATTGAGCAACATCAAGAGCTCATTCTACGGCCATGCCTCCAATACCATGAGAGGATCTCAAATTTTTGGTGCAAGTTTTGATCCACGAGTAGATTGTTATTTACAAAGTGCCATATCCTACAATGGAATGCAACCATGTGCTTACAAATTATAGGCTACTTATTAACTTTATATGTAACACATTTAGTTCTTTCGTATTCCAATTGTTGTCCAAAAAATCAAGACACTTCTTACTGAGTAGATGTACATAGATAAGGCCTTTATGACCTCTTGATTATAGAAAAAGCCAAGAAATATATAAAGGTATGAAGAACCATACCTTCACTACATAGTTTGCAATGTTTGGCTATAGATATTTTTATATTTTTGATATAGCTTGACTCTATAGCATTCATTTATTTTTGCCACACAAAATAGCCATTCTAGGCTATTGATTGTAGGCAATGTAGTAGGTTTTAAATTGCCTTAGCACATAGTACTATCAAGCAAAAGCTTTTCAACAAACACCCCATCCCTGCCCCCTTGCTTTACTAAAGACTTGTGAGACCTTGTGATAAAAAATATTTTTTCCAATGACTCTATGAAATACGTAATATCCATAATACTTTCCACTAATTGCCAATCCACAAGGTTTGACGAATATATAGATCTATTCATAAAGACAAATTTCAAACAAGAAGAAATATAGAAATGTGATATATACTATCAAAGTTAAAGGAATAATAGAATGACAAACAATTTGGCCTATTTACTAGTGTATCAAACAATTATTGTTGCAAGTGTAACTCAAAATGCATTTATGCATCTTATATCAACACTTCCTTTATGTACCTATTGTTATTATCAACCATTCAAAGGTTCTTTACCTACATTTGTAAGTGCATATGAACTCATTTTTATGACACTTTTTCTCTTTTTGGTCTATAGTGTAACCTAGCTTCCAACCAATATTGTGATAGGAATGCACCTATACTTTTCTATGTCAAAAGTAGTATATAATGTAGTGATACTTCTAATAATGTAGCATAGATGTGTCGATCATGGTGTTGTCATTTGTTCAAGTAGTAAAATAATAGTTGTCATTACTACAAGTAGTAGAAGAGCAAAGAAAAAATGCAAGTAAAAGAAGATTAAACAACCAACGTGTAGAGGAAAGAACTTACAAATAGATATGTCAATACATATAGAATTTTAAAATCCATTGTGGTTTTTCATATGCAAAATTTTAAAAACATTTTATTTTTAATTTTTTATTATGGAATATATATATATATATATATATATATATATATAATTAAAGAAATGATGTCGTCCATTACAATAGCTCTCTATTGATTGGTCCAAACACTTTCTCTCTCTACATAAAAGTGCTTGTTTTTGAGTCCAGAGAAAACTTGATATCATTAGAAAAGTTATGGATAAATCAATTGTTAAGTAGCTAATTTGTTCTATATATTATTTGGAGATTTGCCTCTGAGATCCTGAACCAAGTAGAAGGCTGCCAAGACTATATGGCACAAGGAGGAGAAGTTTGGTATTCAAGAAATAAAGAAGGCTTTTCTTGAAGGGTGAGTGGGAGTTATGTTTATTTTCTAATCCAATTTTTTGGGTTATTCTAATCACAAGGAATTAGGATTTAGAGGGTTTGCTAAGTAATTTGAGAGAGAGAGAGAGAGAGAGAGAGAGAGAGAGAGAGAGAGAGAGAGAGAGAGAGAGAGAGAGAGAGAGAGAGAGAGAGAGAGAGAGAGAGAGAGAGAGAGAGAGAGAGAGAGAGAGAGAGAGAGAGAGAGAGAGAGAGAGAGAGAGAGAGAGAGAGAGAGAGAGAGAGAGAGCTCTCTTGCTTGCATTGCTTCTTTTTCTCCTACCCATGAGGAGATAATTGCCTCTCTTGGAACTTTTGGTTATCATATTGTGTCTTCTTTTCTTTTCCCCCTTAAAATCCTACAAGTACAATTGAAAACCTAACAAAACCCTTTACAATGACAAACAAATAGCAAAGAGATTCCAAAAATTTGAATCCTCTTATCTATAGTCAAAGCTCACATTATCTAGTATTGTCGCTATCATTCATCACATTGCCTCAAACAAGTACTTCAAAGTCTATTGGCAACATTCATCAAGTGATCTTGGAGAAGTTTCACATGATACTACCATCCTAATAGTAGAGCATTCATATGCAGTGTTGATTATCAGTAGATCAGCCATGTGGCATTTCTAAGAGCCTTTGTGTGCCAGGGAGCAATGCAACCTAGAAAACATAGATTCCATGTGTCATGAAGATGCATCCAAAGATATTGTGAGGGCATTCAATGGTTGCCATCAGGAAATGAAGCTTGCGCATTGCCCATTCTGACCTTCTTTGATAGACATAGTAAGAGGTATTACCCTTCTCTTAAATAGAAAGTGAGTGGTTTTTCTTGTGACTTGAACTTTATTTGAAACTAGGAAGTTTCCATATATAACTAGAAAGTGATAGCTTAAGAATTATGATGATGGATTATCAAGTGCAACTTGTTAAAGCATCACTAATTTAAACCTTCCACTAATTCAAATAGTATGATGAAGGGCTATCAAGTAGAACTTGTTAGAACATTAGAGGAAAGTTAAAGCTTGGGTCATCACCTTCACCTACAAGAGGATTAGAAAGCCCTATCTTGAGAAGTCTTTCCATAGGAGTCACTCAAAATCTTATGCAAAAAGTACCACTATTTAAAGCTTTAATGATCCAATTAATAAAAACAATTCAACCCTACACACCTTTGTAATTACTAATAGCAAACAATAAACTATCTAAGCAAAAAAGCCCTAAAAGAGGACCATGCTAATAAAGTGAAATGAGTTAGTTTGTAGCAAAGTATATGCCCCTTCCCAACCCCCTCCCCTCCCACCCCTCCTCCCCCTGGGCACCCTCCTCCCTTACTTCTAAACTTGGGGAAGGAAATTACCGGGGACCTACCCCTGATGTACATGATTATGTACTTTTTGGAAAATCCCCCCTCCCTTGCACTTACATGTTTCCATAAGTTTTCCATGTGAATCCCTCGAGTTCCACTATGGTCTATGTAGAGATATCCATGTGGTTAGAGAAAACATTACTCTCATGAAAGTGTGATTTTAAAATACTTTGATAATATCAGGTCGATCTGATATTTTCATTCATATATCCTTTAAATCATACTCTAATATATTTAAAACTGTGAATTTTCATGATTATTTTTTATAAAAACCTATATCATCAAAAATTGAATATTGAATATCCAATGTTATAATCAAGTACCCTTACTTTAGTGCTTTAGTAGCATTGGACTGTGGGTCTTGTTCAACAAGAGTAAGAGTTATGAACATGATCGATCATTGAAATAAGTAATCTATCATTGTTAATGCTATTATTATGCTGAAATGATTGTGAATAAGATAAATTTTTCATGATAAACAAGATGTGCAAACCTTAAAATACCAAACACCAACACACTTTAGAAAACTAGCTTTCATTGTTAAGTTTGGAATTATGAATGATTGAATATTATACTTGCCTTTTCTTGAGCCTTTTGAGCATGTGAACAACCCTATTCTAATAGTCCATTAAGAAATTATAATGTTTTCATTCTGTAGGCTATGTGAGTATATTTTAGCATTGCATGCTATCAACCAAGTTGGACATAATAGGCCAAAGGCTAGAGAATTTTGTACATGTTGCAATTGCCCAAGAGACTTTCTTCTTTTTGTACATCTATTCATGGAATGTGTCAATATTTTGTGTGTGTGTATGTGCATGTGCGTGTGCGTGTGTGCGCGTACGCATATGCATGTGTGCGTGTATCTGTGCATGCACATGTGTGTGCATGTGTGCATGCACATGCATGTGAGGGTGCATGCATTCACATAGTTAGGCAAGGCATGGATCTATGTAATGAAACTTTCATAATCAAGAATGAAAAAATATGGGTTATGGAATGGAGATGTTGGGTTCTATCTGGATGCTTCTTTGTTCTCTTCACATATCCTAATATATATGATATTGTTTCTATTTTTATGCGAGTATATGCTTAGGATTTGAGATATCTTTGCTTTTCTTTATATTCATTATTGAACATTTTGCAAAGGTTATACCCATCACCAAATCGAGAGATTGTTTTTGTAAAAATCCTTGGCCCCTACCACTTATTGCAGGGGGCTCATGTGCCTCTATTATCAAGATCTTTCTAATTTTCCTTTCCATCTAGTTGTGTTTTGTGATGGCATAGATTTTTATGAGTGTTAAATGTAGTCCATGCTAAGTTGTGATAGAGGGAATTTGATTGTCCTTTTTATAAGGGATTTAAGTTTTGATTTTGCTACTTTTGTTATGTATATTTTGTTGATTGTGATTGTGGTGAGTGATGCGGAGAGCTTGTTCTTGGGATGGGTTGTTTCATGTAATACTCTATTACTTAAATATTTTAGGCTTTTAAGTCTGCTAACCTATATCCTTTTACAAAAAGAGTGGTTTTCTTGGAGTGAATGATCAGGCATAATGTACACTTTAAGTATCTAAGTGCTTTGTTAAGTTTTTATCTACTTCTTCAACTCAATCCTAATGAGTTGATGTGGGGATGCTTTGTTGATAGGATAGTCATTGAGAAAACTTTATGGAAATGCTTATTTATCTCATCAAATTAACCTTTTAGACAACTCATATTATGAGGCACATCATCATCAAGATTTTTTTGACAATATTTTAAACTTTGTTTAATAATATATAAACATGAAAAGATCAAAGGGATGATGACCATGCTAAATCATAAATCCTTTTAAAAAAAGAGCACCAAATACTCAACTTGAAAAAGCCAATGTGTGGTGAATTTAACAAATTGTTTGTTCCTTGCAGTCATGAGTAAGTGCCTCATTTATCAAGTCAAAATGTTGTGATTATAATTGGTCTACTATGATGATCATAAGCCACAAATCCATGTCTTTGAAGCCATGAGATTATTGTATTCTCTCACTATGATTAGTCATAAGCCACAAATCCATGTCTTTGAAGTCATGAGATTATAACTGGTCTACTATGACGATCATAAGCCACAAATCCATGTCTTTGAAGTCATGAGATTATTGTATTCTCTCACTATGATTAGTATCCATATTTAAAGATCAAGTTTTCATTGTATGCTTATATCTGTAACCCAAATTAAGTGTTGTATAATTCATCCAATTCAAGCACATTGTGGTGTACATTAGTGATCCCCTACAATTAACATTGCTTCTATGAGTACATGGTTCATAGAAATATATGATGCACAACCACTAATATGAATGTTTCCTATGCCTCTTCACAAAGACATTGCATATGAACCAATTTAGGAAAATAGTGTTACTTGTAGAAACTGACACTACCATGCTATACCTTAATGGTATAGAAATATCCTCATCTCATGAAGATGAAGTTAATAGTTGATAAGTAATGATGAAGTGAAATTAAGGTCTTTTTTAGCCTCTTGAATGATCTCCATGTTTTCAAAGATGCACTTTATCTATATAATTATCAAAGCACCCATAGTATTTGAATTTACTATTGATGGAAACATTGTAAGTAAAGGCAATTGGATGGCTTCCTCTAAATTATTCAATGAGAGTTCTAATTTTAAACTCATTTTGAGTCTATGGATAGTATTGTCCTTATGAAGACACACCACCATTATGAGATTCTTCATTAGAAATTTGCAAAACAATACAAACCTTCTAGAATTCCTAATGGATAAAACTCAAATTTTCTAAGGAATATCACCACACAATGGAGGTTCAAATGAATTATCTAACATTCTATCCTAATATTAGTACCATGCAAATAGTGGATTGATTCAAGTCTTAAAGTAGCCAAAACTTATTGAATTTGCACTTGAATACCATCCCAATATTATTAATTGATCTTCAAGTCTTGAAAATTCTCAAAGAGATCATTCTCCATGCCATACACATGTTTCCATGTAGACTTTCACTTGCTTGATAACAAAAAAGAGAGAAAATGATAGCAAAAAATGCATGCTTCTCAACTACAAACTTAAACAAAGGCACATCGTATACTTATGCCTGATTTTTGGAGAGTTAAAGATGCATATATTATGGCCTTAAAGGAATGTAATCATTACTCAAATTATAGCAGTGTGAAGCAAAGCTATGAGAAAATGGAAGAAATAATAAAAGGAAGTTGTGGAAATGTGAAAAACATCAAAAGAAGAAGGCATCTGCTAAAAATGACAATTGAACTATCAATTAAGGGCTGAAAGATAACTCTGTAAAATTTTTATTTAAAGATTTGCTTTGGAAATTTGCAAGCATTTGGCTCAAGTATTAAAATACATGTAAAAACCATTAGAAAACAACCAATGTAATTTTAGCTTCACTTTGGAAGTTAAAAATTGACCAAATTATTTTAAAAAGATACAAAAATATGCATACACAAAAGTTACATGCATGCAATTGTAAATATGAGAGTTAAGACCAACTTAATTATTTTAAAACCCTAAAAATTATGTATTTACAAAATTTGCATGCATGTAATTTTAAATATGAGAGTCAAGATCAGTCTTAAGCACAATTTACAAACCCATGGGCATTTGAAGACCTCTAGGCACTATAAGTGGATAATAGGGTGGCTAAAAGGGTGAAAGCAGTAAAACTCAAACACTCATTCTTATGTGTGTGACGTTTGAGAGTCCTTAGTTTCTCTCTTCTCCTTGCTTCTCCTCTTGAAGTGACTCTAGAAGGATGTGATAGCATCATCAAATATGTGCTAAAGATTGATTAATATCATGCTATGAAGGAGAGAAACCTAGAACAAGTTGCATTGTCTTGATTAATAGGCCACTTAATCCATTTCACAAAGGACAATCCAAAATGGTTCACTATACAATCTAATAACAACATATTTTCTTTAGGGTCTTTTGAGGTGTAAATTCTTTTATTAGATATATGCTTGTAAAAAATTTTAGCTATCTAAAATGAAGTGTCATATGCTTATGATGTATGTGCATTGTTTGTATTTGAGAATGTTGATACCTTGCAATAGGTTTTCAACAGGACAAATATACCCAAGATCATCAATGAGGAGAGAAACAAAAGAGTCATAGATGTGGAAGGCTTTGACAATATAAATGGAGTGACATTTAGCAAGTAGTTAAAAAATTTTGAGATCTATGCACAATCTTTCAAAGGATACCAATCTCAAGAGCCCATGTATATAATGTATGTATAATGAAAAGGTTATCGATAAGAATAATTGGAAGAATGCACTTAAACGACACAAAATTCAATTTCAATTCCATATATTTCATTGTTAAGGGTCAATATTTTCATAATTTATGGTCTATGCAGAAGTATTGAAAAATAATTGCTCTTATACATATGTTTTGTATGTGTTAAGGGTTAAAGGCCACCTTTGCCTGCTTACCTATATTTATTGTGTACAGACCCACACACTTATATAATGCAAGTGGTGGGTGCCCATCATTTTCACTTTATTATTAATTTATTTAGTGAAAAATAAAATAAGGCCAAGTAGGTCACACATTGTGACTGTTGGAGACATATCGGCCGGTCTCTCTTCTTCTTGTTTGAGCCTACATAGCTCATGTACTCTTCTTGCTTCCACTCATGCTTCCACCTTCCACTCACCTTTCAACTAGTATTAGAGAAAACATTCAAGGAGCACTATCCTCATTTGTTTCAGCCCAAATTCAAAGCTTTAGCTCAAGGTTCTTCTCAAGTGAGTAGCAAGACCAGCAAAGTGACCAGCATAGGCAACATAAATTGCATCTAATTTTTAGGCCTAACTCTTTGATCTGTAGTACACATCAATCACTTTCTGATCCTCCTCAATATTTAACAACCACTTTGGCTTGCTTCTTGGCATTGGTGCTTGTACTTGAGCATCATTTTGGAGCTCTTCAATCTCTGTTATTTATGCTATATACAGTACAATTGTTATATACAAGACTAGGACAATTTTATTTTAGTGTTGGGAGCTCATTTATGCTTCTAGTAATGCTCTTATGCTCATGTATTGATGCTAGATCGTTTGTGGATGTCTTGAGGTGCTTTTGGGATACATTTGAGCTTGAATTAGCTTAGTTTTGATAGGACATTCATTGTTGTACATTGTTTTGTGGCAGCAAGCAATTACATGCTTCTCAAGTATGTCATATGTTTATGAGAGTTCTTGGCACTAACGTATGTGCTTGGACATGTTTATGGTGACATTTGAGGCTTAGATTTGGGGTACATTTAATGTATTTGGGCACTTGTAGTTATTTTTTGTGCTTATTCACTCGATGGGCATTGAAGCTTCATTGAATACATATGTTGCCAAATGTATTTGTTATGCACTTGGGCTTCCTAGATGCTTTTATCTATATGTCTTGAGCTCTTTTTGCTCACTTTGCATTTCGGATTTGTTTCCAATGGAAGACACTTGTACTTGGTAAAGCTTGGTTCTTTGAGATAGTGGGACTCTTGGTTCATGTATATGCTCTTTTGTATGTTGTTGGATTCAATTATCTCCTCTTGTGGCTTGATTTGATTTCTATGCTTTGGACACTGCACTTACCTTTGTCAATAGTTTGTTAGTGATGTATACATGCATATTGATTATGTATTGAGCATTATTGCTCTTTGCTTACTCAGTTGTGTATCTGGCAGATCTCTATAGTCACTCTTGAGATATTCTACACGCATGATGTATATGCTTATGGGATGTGTGGTTTACTAACACTTTGAGATCATGGAAATCTTTGGTATTGGTAGTCTATGCTTAGTCACTACCAGTTGCATTCTTTGTATCCTAGCTGCTACCTAGACATCCTTGGCAGTGGGAGCTTGCTTTCTCGGCTATTTTCTCATAGTGTGATTGACATATACTACTATCTTTATTTTACATTGTTGTAATCATAGTTTTCAGTATTTTTTTGGAGAGTAGATAGTTTGTTTTGGCACTCTTTTGATTGTAGTTTGTGGATAGCTATACCTTTGTTTATTCCCAGCCTTTTTTCCACCCTTATGGATCAATTTTGGGGCTATTTTGCTGAATTTATAGCTACCCATATCCTTATCATTTGCAAAAATTTGCACTCATTTTGGCAAAAAGTTCATTAGCCAATAGTACTATTTTCAATATTGAAAAGATTAATGGCAATGACTTCCAAAATTGGAAGACACAGATATGGCAAGTCTTGGTGTAGAAGAGACAAGTTAAACCATTGAAGTTAGAGGGCATAAAGCCTAAGATTGAGGAGAACTTGATGATCTATGCAGATCCATTATCATTTTGTCATTATCAAAGTAGGCATATTTTAATCTCATTGACATTGAGGGTGGTGCTTATGCATTATGGAAAAAGATTTGTGACCTTTATGACAAGAAAAGTCTTGAATCTTAGTTGTACTAGCTGAAGAAGTTTATGGACCATTAGGGGACCTTTGCATGACAGAGAGTATGACTATGTCTACTCATTTGAATGAGTTTCATTCTATTTTTAGCCAGCTTGTATAGTAGGCAACTCATTTTGAAGATAATATCAAATGTTTATTTTTGCTTGTTATACTACATGAGTCATGGGACACCTTTCGTACTACCATGAGTGCTCATCCCCCTAAGGGTGGTTTTCAATGTAATGATGTAGGGAGTGCTCTATTGATAGAAGAGGTAAATATGAAGAACATTGATGGAGCTTGCACTTTTCATGCATTAATTTTTAGAGGCAGAAATTGTGGTAATGGCAATAATAACTGTGCTAAAGACTCATAGACCAAAACAAAAGCAAGTCTCACTCTCGTGGAAAATCTTGCATTAAGTCTCGTGGATACAAGTCCTCTTTGACATGTCATTATTGTGGACAACAGGATTATATTATGCCATACTGCCATAAAATGCACAATGAGAAAGACAAGGGAAAAATGCAAGATAATGCTAAGTTTGATGATTGTAGCATTGTCCCCAGTAAGTCTAGCATGAAGATTGAAGAGATAAATGTAGTGGAGACTGAGTTTGATGATGACTATAGCTTAGCTCCTTTGTCTCTTGATACTACTTAATTAAAAGCAATGCTTGATCTACTTACTCTTAGTATTGGGTTGCCTGATTTGGGGACTTCTTTCCATGTTACCTTGCATTGGGATTAGTTTTATACCTAGCGCAATATTATATGTTTTGTGAGAGCGGAAAATGAAACTACATTGGATATCATTGGAAATAGGGATGTTAGATTGTAGTTTGCTCTAGGAAGCTCTTTTGTTTTGCATAATGTACGTCACATACTAGCTTTTACCAAAACCCTACTCTTTGTTGGACAATTGGATGATGTAGACACATGTCTTTTTTGGTGATTTTGTATGGATTACCTATGGTCACCTTGTTTTTTCTCAATGTACTAAGTTTGGTATCCTCTATCCTTTTACTTATATCTGGGTTTGCTTTTTCTCAAGGTACTAAGTTTGGTAGCCTTTATCCTTTTACTTATATATGGGTTTGTTGACCATGTATTGGCTATGACTGATTTACCACATATATCTTTATGGCAGGGTTGCTTCTTGCACATGTCTTTGAAAGAAATGAAAGTACTTACTCGTTTATAGTATCTTTTGCCTCTTGATTACTCTCATTTTGATTCATGTAAACATTATATTTATGGCAAGGAGACGCATAATACTCATAAAAAGTCTAGCTCTATGTGCACAGGTGAGCCTTTGGCTCTTGTGCATTCTAATATATGTGGTTCCACATCTTGTCAGTCATTAGGTGGCACAAAGTACTTTGTGATATTTGCTGATGATTATTTGTGTAAGGTCTAGGCTTATCCTATTAAGTAGAAATCAGATGTTTTGACTACATTTCAACACTTTGTTGCTCTTGTTAAGAACCAGTTTGGGTATAGACTAAATTGCCTAAGGTTTGAGAATGGGGGTGAATATGTCTCTAAGGTATTTGACCCGTTTTGTGATGAATAGGATATTAAGTCTCAATTGATTTTCCCATATACCCCACCCTAGAATGGTATTGCAAAGCACATAAATACAACTATTCAAGAAAGATTTTGTAGTATGCTTATTTAGGTAGGCTTACCACAATATTTTTAGGCTGAGGGAGTTCCTAGTGTTGTACATCGCATTAATAGATCCCCATGTATTGCTCTTGATTATTAAGTTTCAGAGTACGTATGTCTTGGAACCTTTGTTGTATGTGAAAGGGAAGTGGAACCCATGAGGAAGAAGCTTGGTGGTGAGAGCTATGGCGGATGGAGAGCAAGAGAGAGAGTGAAACTCAAAGTGGGAACTCCAACAACTACAATGTGTGACCGGGCCTTCCTTTATTCAAACTGTCACTAAAAGAATAAAGAATAAGTAAATGTGACGGGCCCTTGCCACCTACAGTGTGCAGTGGTGGGTACTGTCAAAGTAGTAAAGTGTAGTAATACACGGGTGTCTAGGCGGAGTCGCCTTTACCCCCAACAACCTCCCACTTAAAGGCGAATCTACCCTAGTGAGAGAGAAAAAGAAAAGACAGTACAACATGTACACATGTACAATGGGATGAGGAAAAAGACGTCATCTCATCCAACGCCCATCAATCTCCTGAGGAAGGCAAAGCGCTCTGTAGTGAGGCTCTTCAAGAGCAAGTCTGCAAAATTCTGCTCAGTTGAAATCTTCACAAGGTCAACAGACTTGTTCTCAATGACCTTGCAAATGAAGTGATACCTCACCTCAATATGTTTCATCTTCCCATGGAAAACCGGATTCTTGGCCAACTAAACGACACTCATAGAATTCGAATGCAATGTAGGCATATCATCTGTTATACCAAGGTCTGCGATCAAACGGCCTAACCAGATAGCCTCCTTGCAAGCCTCTGTGGTTGCAATATACTCATCCTCTGTAGTAGAAAGGGCCTTACACTTCTATGCCCTGGACATCCAAAAGATAGCCCCTCCAGTATAAGTGAACACATAGCCAAAAGTGGACTTCCTACTATCTGCCTGTTTTGCATAATCAGAGTCAGTGTACCCCATGATTCCTGTATCCTGGCTACCATAGCAAATACACATATCTGCTGTGCCCTTCAGGTACCTCATGATACCCTTCATGGCATCCCAATGTTTCTTGCTAGGTGTAGCCATATAACGTGCCACAACTCCAATTGCAAAAGCAATATTTGGATGGGTGGCTATCATGGCATACATGAGACTGCCCACGGCAGATGCATAGGGAATCTTGGCCATCTTGACCCTCTGCTCATCTGTCTGCAGACAATCGGCTTGTGAATCCTTCACATGAGAAGGTAATGGACAACCAATAGGCTTAACATCCTGCATGCGGAAGCGCTCAAGGACTTTATGAATGTACTGCCTCTATGACAGATAGAGTAGTCCCTGAGATCTGTCGATGCGCATACTAAGTATATGAGAGGCCTGTCCCAGATCTTTCATCTCAAAGCTCTTCTTGAGCTGAGCCTTAAGAGCATCTAGCTTCTCATGAGCTGTCCCTGCTAAAAGCATGTCATCCACATAGAGTACCAAAATCAGTAAAGAACCCTCACAGGCTTTCTTCGTGTACAAGCATGGATCCATAGCATTGTAGCTGTAGCCCTGTGACTACATGAATGCATCAAACTTATGGTGCCATTCCCTAGGTGCGTGTTTTAAGCCATATAGTCTCTTCTTTAGCTTGCACACTAGGTGTTCCCGGCTAGGGTCTGTAAAGCCCTTAGGCTGCTCCATGGAAATCTCATTATGCGAGTCCCCATGTAAAAAAGCCATCTTGACATCCATATGGTACAAGTCTAGGTCAAGCTGTGCAACCAAGGCCAAGACTAAGCGTAGGGTGGTCATTTTGACCACATGAGAAAAGACTTCATCAAAGTCAACACCATGCTCCTGCTTAAAACCCTTAGCAACCAATCGAGCCTTGTATGCTGGCTTGAGGTGTCCAGGGATACTTTTCAACTTGTACATCCACTTGCATGGCAAAGACTTCTTACCCTGAGGCAAGGTAACCAAATCCCAAGTCTGATTCTTATGCAATGAGTCAAGCTCAGACTACATAGCCCTCTCCCAAGAGTGACAATCATCCCTGTGCATAGCCTCATCATAAGTGAGAGACTCTCCTGCATCTATAACCAGTACATAATCCGTAAAGGGCGTAAAACGGTTAGGAGGTTGTCTATCTCTAGTAGAACGTCTCAGCCTAGGCTCTCTTGCTTGATCAACATCTTGTCTAATATCACCATGTCTAACATTTGGGCCATAAGCATCAGGTGATGCTGCACGCTGTCTAGTTGGCAGTGGAGCGAGCTGAACGGGAGCAGGTGGCTCCTCCTAAAAGATAACTCTGCGTACCTCAACCACTTTCTAAGGCTGCATGTGCATTTTGTCCTCATGAAAGATGACGTCATGGTTGCGGATCACTTTCTGCGCCTGCAGATCCCATAGACGGTAACCCATCTCTCCTGCATCTCCATAGCCAATGAAAATGCATTTGACACTTTTAGGATCCAGCTTATTGCATTTGTCCTTGGACACATGGCAGAATGCCTCACATCCAAAGACATGCAAATGATCATAAGAAGGGGGGACTTGCCTACCCAGACCTCCTCTGCAACCTGAAAGTCAATGCCACTACTATGCGACCTATTAATGAGATGCACTACAATAGTAACTGCCTCAGCCCAAAAGTGTTGCGGTAAGCCAACCTGGCTAAGCATGCTACAGACCCTTTCCTAAATGGTCCTATTCATGCATTTAGTCATACCATTCAGGGGAGGGGTGTAAGGGGGGGTCAATTGACGCTTAATACCCCGCTCATCACAAAACTGCTCAAAAGCACGTGATACATACTCACCCCCATTATTTGACCTTAGCATTTCAGCCTATTCCCAGACTGGTTCTCTACTAATGCAAGCCAACGTTGAAATGTGTCTAAGACATTGGTTTTTCGCTTTATGGGATAAGCCCAAACCTTACGTGAGTAATCATCTATGAACGTAACAAAATACTTTGCCCCATCGAGTGACTAACAGGGCATGGGCCCACATACATCTGAGTGCACAAGAGCCAAGGGCTCACCCATGTGTTTCTTACCATAATTTTTATGCGTATTTCTAATCTGCCTGCTATACAAACAGTGATCACAAGAATCAAAATGTGAAGAGTCAAAAGGTGGAAGATACTACAAAGCACATAGCTTTTTCATTCCTTTAAGGGACATATGCCCCAAACGAGCATTGCCAAAGGGATACATGTGGGATAGAACCCATAGACAAAACATGATCCAAGGTAGCTCCAGATACAAGTAAGGGATAGAGGCTACCGGACTTGGCACCTCTTGCAAGCAAAAGCCTGCCACGAGTAATCTTCCATGCAGAGGCTCGTAAAGATACAAAATACCATGCATCATCAAGTTGTCCAGCTGACATAAGGCTACAAGTCAATGCAGGTACATGGCGTACATCATGCAAAACAAAATAACTGCTAGAAGGAAATTGCAGCCTAACATCTCCAACGCCCACAATGTCAAGAGACTTGTCATCACCAAGATGCACAGAACCAGAGATGGTACGATAGGCATGAAACCAATCTCTACAGGGTGTCACATGAAATGACGCACCTGAATCCAAAAGCCAGCACTGCGTATATATAGAATGTATATCAGAAGCCTGTAAGGCATCGCGTGAAGAAGCTGCAAGTATGTAATCTTCATTTGAATCAGTGGCCTGCATGACATTAACCTTTTCTATCTTCACACTGGACTTTGTAGGTACAATACTGCACTCAAAAGACTTTTCATGCACTTTCTCTTTTTCCTTTTCCTTGCACTTATCATTGTGCATCTTATGGCACTGTGGCCTAATATGTCCTACTTTCCCACAATAATGACAGGTGAGATCACACTTTCGTCTGTAGGACTTACTACGGCCACGTGACATTGACCTGGACTTTTGCAAGTCCTTGCCCTTATGATCATTATCATACCTGCCATGTCTGCCACCTCTAACAGTCAATGCATGTGAAGAGCATGAAGCATAATTGTTTCTCATATTGATTTCCTCAGTCAATAAAGCACTCTCAACATCTTTGATTTTCAGCCCTTCAAGCTTGTTCTTGCATATGGCAGTATGAAAGACATCCCATGATTCAGGCAAGGTGCCAAGCAAAAACAAGGGGTGCAAGTTGTCTTTGAACTCAATACCATGTGACAACAGATTCTTCATGATAGCATAAAACTGATTGAAATGAGATGATAGGGATGCCCCCTCCTTCATGTGAAGATCCATTAATTGCTTCAGCCAATACATCTGTGATGCAGGACTCTACTGCGCATAAAGCTCCTGAATCTTCTTCCATAAATCACATGCACTTTGATTCTCATCTTCAACAACATTATGATGGACCTCTTTTGAGAGTGACAAGATAATGGTAGACTTGCATAGCTCATCAACTTCCATCCAAACATCATCATCCATATCCTCGGGCTTAACACCCTTGAAACGCAAGGGTTTAATCTGCAACTTTTGCACCAAAACTTGCCATATCTCGGATTTCCAATACCCATAGTTGATACCATCCAACTTGGCAATGTTAAAGAGAGCCGTGTCTTTTAGATGACTAGCCATACTATCCCCAATTAAAGTAAAAAAGCAAAATTGCAGGTTGTTGTAATTAGTAGAAAATGTAGTAAAACCACCACTAAAACTGGCTGAAAGAGTGGATTTCACCAAGAGAACCACCTGTCCACCAAATATGACCTGCACAAAATCTGCAGATTTCAACTTGTTGGAATAAATTACAGCAGTATGTAAAACTGTCCCAAAGTAAAGCAATCACTGATACATATGTCACTAAAATTGCCAAGTAGCAAGATACATCCAACAATGAGTGTCAAGGGGCAAGCAGGTATCAAGAACTATCAAACCAATAACCTATCAGGCAAGAGACATCTCATGGGTCTAGAAGTCATGCATGTAATGGGTCTCGGGGTAAGAGAAGAGACTAAGCACAAGCACAACTGATAGAGCAAGAAGCTCAATGCATAACCATCCAAGATGCATAAAAAACTAACAAACTTGTGACAAAGATAGGTGCCTGCCCCAATAGGCATATCAAATCAGCCCACTACAGAGTAATTGCAGACATAAAGCTCTCAAGAGAGCAAATGCATGTAATTGTCCCACAAGCTCAAGCTCAAGTGTAAGTAAAACTATGTGTAAATTCGAATATGCCGAGAGGCTCCCCCAGTGGAAGTAAAGTCAGATGCAAATAGAGTAAGCAACGCTCAAATACATCGAGTGCATAGCATCAGACATGCCAAATCCCAGTAGGGTACATCCAGAGCATAAATCCCAAGCTACCTCAGACCCCTAAAGCATAAGCCTGAAAGCATTCAAACATCATGTAATTGTCAACCAAATGTAATGCCCACTAGGTCCAAAATGCTCAAATACATTTGAAGATGAAGCTCCAAATGACTGTCAAGCATGGACAAACCAAGTGGCATCCATATCTAACCAAAGCATAAATGCAAGAAGCCTAAATGTCAAGCAGTGACAATAGGCATAAACCGGTCCAAAGCATGCCAATTGAAGCCAAATGCCAGTAAATGACGACCAAGGTGGAGCCTAATCCAAGCTCAAAAGCATTCCAGAACCAAAAAGAAGCATTTGACAATCTCCAAATACATCTGTATGATCATTCAAATCTCCGATAAGCACCCCGGATCCAAGAACTAATGCATACACCAAGTAAATGAGCTGCAGCAGCCCACTGTATTACAATACCATATGTACTGTTAAAATGAAGTTCAATCGGTGCCCAAATCTGCTCCAAATCAGTCCCAAAGCATAGACATAGCATCCCATAACATCCGGGCATCAATAGGCATCAAACGGGCAATGCCAAGAAGCATCAAACAGTAAATGTCAAGTGCTGCCCTATTTTGACAGTCCTGGGATTGTGTATAGAGCAATGGCTGAAGGTGGAAGCACTCAAATCGATCGTTAGGAGCCAAAAAATAATGACGGGGAGTCCAACAATGATTGGGAAGGTTGCCAACAGTGCCGGGAAGCCGGGAAAGAAGGTGGAAGTGCCAGGAGGAGATCAACCCAGCCCCCTAAAAATGAACCGCATTTTGCGCTGGCTGCTCCTGGGGGTTGGGGGGTCTTCAGCAGTGCTCTAGAGCACTTGGCAATGTTGAGGGGGCTCCAATGCAACCATGCAAGGTGCCAATGAAAGGCGGGAAGCTCGGGGAGGAGGCAAGAGATCAAAACATACCTACAAATGAAGGTGCCATGGCTGCCATTGAAGCTCGGGTTGAAGCTCTTCAAATCCAGGCTGAAGAGAATGCCGGGAAAGCTCCAATGCCTTTGCTTTGATACCAATTAAAAGGGAAATGGAACCCAGGAGGAAGAAGCTTGGCGGTGAGAGCTATGGCGGATGGAGAGCAAGAGCAAGAGAGAGAGTGAAACTCAAAGTGGAACTCCAACAACCACAATGTGTGGCCGAGCCTTACTTTATTCAAACTGTCAATAAAAGAATAAATAATAAGTGACTGTGATGGGCGCTCGCCACCTGGAGTGTGCGGTGGTAGGTATTGTCAGTGTAGTAAAGTGTAGTAATACAAGGGCGGCTAGGCGGAGGTGCTTTTACCCCCAATAGTATGCTCATTTGAGGATCTTTGGTTGTGAGGGTTTCTATCATGTTCCTAAGGACAATCACAACAAGCTGGATCCAAAGTTTTTTAAATGCACCTTTATTGGATATGGTGATGTCAGTAAGATAGGTTACTCCCTTTGGGATTTGCAAGCTTGGAAGGTTATCTGAAGCAACCATGATGTTGAGTTTCATGCCAATTGAAGATGCATAAGTGGCATGATCAAGTAGTTGAGGTATGCATGGCAATCTTTCAAGAGGAGACTCTTGCTATAATACAGCTAGCTAGACAGTCCCATAGCTAACTTTGAGGTGCTTTGCTCTAAAGCTTCATGTCCTCATGATTGCTACGAGTCCTCTATGAATTGTGACATGATGACAGACTCTGTTGAGCCACTTACCTATGAGGAGGCTATGCCCAGAGGTGATTCTCATTCTTTGAAGAGGGCTATGTAGTTTGAGTTTGATTCGTTGCAAAAGAACCATACATGGGACTTAGTTTCCTTGCTTGATGAAAAATGTGTATTGCCATTCAAGTGGGTGTATATGTTCAAGAGTACCCCTAGTCACCCTAACCTAGCATATAAGGCTAGATTGGTTAGAAAGGGTTTTAAGTAGGAGAATGGTGTTGAATTTGATGAAGTCTTTTCTCTTATAGTTAAGATGACCACCCTATGCTCACTTTTAGCCTTGATTGCTCAATTGGATCTATATCTTTATTAGAGGGATGTTAAGATGGATTTCTTACATGGAGACTTGCATGATGAGATTTATGTACAATAGCCTAACGGCTTTGTGGAAAAAGGTAGAGAACACCTAGTGTGCACATTTAAGAAGAGTCTTTATAGGCCTAAACAAACACTTAGGGTGTGGTACAATAATTTTGATGCTTTCATGTATTCGTAAGGGTATTTCCACAGTGAATGGATCTGTGTTTATACATGAAGAAGGCTTGTGATGATAGCCTTATCATCTTGGTGCTAGACTTAACTAAAGGAGACCACTGAGATGAAGGACATGGGATAGGACTCACACACAATTTCCCCAAGGGACTTCTCTACTTGTCCTAGAAGGAGTACATACACAAAGTACTTGAGTGGTTTCATATGCAGGATGGTAAGCCTATTGGTTTTCCTTTACCTTCTCATGTGAAGGTTAATTAGGCTAATTGTCCACAGTTAGATGATAAGAGGGCTAAGATGGCCAAGGTTTCATATGCATCCCCAGTGGACAGTTTGATGTATTCCATAATAGCCACTCACCCTAATATAGAATTTGCAATGGGAGTTGTGACACATTATATGGCTACACCTAGTAGGTGGCATTGGGACATTGTGAAGGGCATCATAATGTACATGAAAGGCATGGTAGATATATGCATTTGCTATGATAGCTAGGATATAGGAGTCATGGGTTACACTGAATAAAATTGTAGATGACATGTAGACAGTAAGAAGTCCACCTATGGCTATGTCTCTACCTATGCTAGACATATCTCTTATGTCCAGGGTGCAAAAATGCATGGTCTTGTCTACTATTGAGAGTGAGTACATTGCACCCCCAATTGAGGCTTGCAAGGAAACTCTATCATTAAGTTGTTTGGATGCTGCAGATCTTGGTATGACTAGAGTTCCATATAGTTGGCCTGTAATCTGGTCCTCCATGCAAAGACAAAGCACATTGAGGTGCACTATCAACTCATCAACCAAGGAGGTGGTAGAGGACAAGTCCATTGAGCTTGTCAAGATTCATATGGATACGAATATTGAAGATCTACTCACTAAAATTCTCCCAATGGAACAATATACCTTCATTGGGAGGTTGAGATGATGTCTTTTCTTATCCTATTGTGCTTTATGTTGTACTTTTCTTTAATAGCTATTTTCTTTTTGTACTCTATTCACATGTACTTTTTTATTTTACTCCTCATTGAGGCACATTCACCTTTAAGTGGAGAACCTATGTCTAGCCACATACATTTATTGTATATAAACCTGCACACTTGTATGATGTAGATGGCAGACATGCATCACTGTCACTTTATTCTTTATTCTTTTAGTGACAACTAGAATAAGGGAAGTTAGGTCACACATTGTGACTATTGAAGTTCCTACACATTGGTCTATCTTCTTCTTGCTTGAACATCCATAGCTCCTACACTCTTCTTGCTTCTGCTTGTGCTTCCACCTTCTGCTTACCTTTCAACATGGGACAAATGTTAATGTAATCAATATATTAAAAAGGAAATTTTTAGGAAAATATTCTCATGGTGGAAATTTGAAGATTAAATGAGATGAGCAAAGGTTCAACAATGATCAATGCTTGCCTAAGAATCCTTTAATTGAAAGTGTGAAGGCATAAATATTTCTTATCTATGCTAGCTTCAACAAATACCCTCATGTTTGAATATTATAATCCATTTAAAGCATTAATATAATAAATGAAAGTGCATCCAAAATGTAGTTGTAGACCATGTAAGTAATGATGAAGCATGGTCATGTAATGCCAATGTGTAAAAATCATGGGATATGGATTTTAATATGGAGAATCAAAAGTATGGTCATAATGAAGCATGGTCATGAGAAGCATGATCATGTAATGCCAATGTGTAAAAATCATGTGATATGGATTTTAATATTGAGAATCAAAAGTAGGGTCATAATGAAGCATGGTCATGTAATGCCAATGTGTAAAAATCATGGGACATGGATTTTAATATTGAGAATCAAAAGTATGGAATAGGCATGCCCATAAAGTCTTCCAAAAAACACTAGATGAATTGAAAAGGTCAACATTTGGTGCATGGAAAAATCAATATATCACTCATTAGATGATACTTTATACTCTTGGATGTCAGGCATAACAACCTTTGGCCAGGCAAGTAGGCCAAGACGACCATTAATTAGTGTGTCCCCCGGACAAGGGCAAGAAGTGCCAAGGTCCGAAGCTCAGGGGGATACCCTCAAATTTCTTGCTAAATTGGGCAGGACTTGTCTATTTGGGAACACCGGTCAGGTGCACCATGAAAGCAGGACCTAGAGACCCGATTAGAAGGTGGGAAGAGGGTATATTTGGTTGGGAGGTGAGTAAGACACACAAGAAATTTTCTTCTCTCTCTCACATTTGGTATCAGAGCTCCTGAGTTTCCAAAAAAAAAGAAGAGATTTGGGGGGTTTTTTGTTACGGCCACATAGGTGAGATCGTGTTGCAGTCACGAGAGTGCACATGAGTGGGCAGCGTGAAGGCATCTCTACAACACACCATAGAAGACAGCACAGCGTGAAAACCCTCTTTCTCTGTAGGTGGTGGCACCTACCACAAGCCCAATGACAACCCAACGAGCCAATCACATGAGCCAGTGGCAACCAATAGCACCACCAAGGCCAAGGTACACTCCATCACACAAGAGAGCTCTCTCTCTCTCTTTTACTTGAGAGAATGACCATTTCCCCATCACCTTTTATCCTTGGTAAATTCCTTGTGGCACTCTACATGTGGGATAGAATCCCTTTTTTACCAAGCTTGTGAGCCCTCCATCCCCTTGTAAAAAAAAAAAGGGGTGTTTTCTCCTCTTTCTGAGCACATTTTCTGAGATCTATAACTTCTAGTTGGAGAAAGTTATATGGGTTTTGAGGATCAACAATATCCTCATATGTGGTGTCCAAAAAGGTAGCCACAAGCTTGCCAACACTGTAAATGGAAACATGTTACTAAAATAGACAATCAAATAAAATAAAAATAAACCAAAAAGTAAGTTGTACTCTATTCAACACACATTTTTTCTTGGTCATGGATACCACTAAGAGAGTTCATGAGGTTAATTTCTTTAGTGAGAATATTAATATATATGAGGCTTCAATGTCCTCTGCAAAGTGAAATGTTAGTAAGAAATGAATACAACAAAGAAATATACAGTAAGGCCTTTTCAAAAGTGCATACCTTTCAACGTAAGAAGAAAAATGGTAGTTTGTGATTGAATCAAACGTTTTAAAAAATATTTCTATGTTTGAACTAGATCTCAAAAACAATTCCAGTGATAATAGTGGATCAACAATACATATGCTTTTGGAGATTTCTTGGTTGAGAGAAGCAATCAACGCTCTAAAACCAATAGCAAAAACAAAGGAATGTAATTTTCAATGAATAGCACCATCATTCCATATTTCGAGAGTCAAAATGCCTTACCTTATGCAACAAAAGACTACAGGATCAAACAATTGAATATATTTTTTAACAAGCGTGGATTTGTCCTCAGGAGATATACTAAGATAGTTCTCTTTTGGGGAAGTGCAAGAGACATTCACAACCATTTGCTCATATATCTCCCCCATTCTCTTAAGATTGATTGGGCCAAGGACAACAATTTTCCTCTTGCAAACTTCATACTCTGACTCTATAACCTTTTGTGGTTTTTCTTGTTGGACAGTCAGTTATTTGGGCGCGGTCTTTGCTGGTATAAATGTATCACCTCCTCGATCACTCGCCCTTTCGCTCTCCTAGACAATTTTGGTGGAACATTAAGGATCTCAAATGCTTTTTTATTTGTAGTACTAGGCAAGGGCCTCAATACCTTATCGAACCTTTACCTAATTTTGTTGACTATACTAAAGTCTTTGTTCATCAAAGTCACCCTATGGGCACGAGCAGTAGCAATATAAGCATTATTCATAAAATCAATAACAAAGTCTTCAGTTGCCTCCTAAAGACAAAGAATGGCTGCAAGCTGCCATTTCTTTTACATGCCAATTTTAGTGAACACCCTAGATAATCTATCAGCAATTTCATTGACAACTCTGATAAAAGCTATCTTTGGAATGAAATTTTTTCCTTTCTTATCTCACTAAAACATTTCTGAACATAATAAAATCTAGACTTTCTCCTTCTCTTAGGCTTGGAAGGCTCTTCTCCATGGGTCTAGGCTACTTTGTCTGCTAAATAGTGGCTCTAGCAGAGGTTGGAAACTTGGCAATTGTAGGAGAGGACTGTCTAGCAAGGTCATAGGGTTGGTTGTCAACAAAATGAAGCTTACTATGGGTAGGGGGAGAACGCACAATCTCTACACTAGATTGCTTTGATTTCATGGCAGGAGATTAAGGGAAACTTGGGGTAGGAGGGATCTTAGGAGGGAAAGCTTGAGGATCCACTGATGGCCTTGGCTCTTCCTCACTATCCTTGCTATCTATATACACCTTCCTTGTAGTCTACTTTGTCTTGGCCATCACCTATTGGAAAATGATAGGTACGCAAATCAGAAACTAAAAACACAAATTAGAAGTGACAACAGATACGATGCAAAGGGAGGGAAGCCCCAAATCAATTGTGATTCATTTGGGTCATATCTGCAAACAAACAAGGAGATTGACATCAGCAAATAAAGCACGAAGGGAAAGGAGCGCCAGATCGGACACCATGCATTCACATCGTATTTGCAAACAGTGAATTGTTTGACTCAATGTACTTGCAAAACTAACTATCTTAAGCACGATGATAGATATGATGCAAACACACTTGAGCGACAAATTGAAGGTGACATACTTGCGCCGTATCTACAAATCGTAACTAGCAAGGCCAATATGGCGACAACAGAGCGCGATATTGGACAAGATGTCCTTTTTTGAATGCACGAAGGAATTTCAAATATGGCGCAAATCGAGATAACACATCGAATGTATCTATGCCATATCACTGGCTTGGATCCTAGAAAGCACAGTTGTGTCACCCTTTAGACCGGATTAACCGATATAGCCCAATGGTGAAAGAGTGTTGGCAGTGCGAGATGTCACTCACTTCATATCGACGTTCGCATCGTGGATGTCAAACGTGAGCCACATAAGCCGGCATTGGTATTTTATACTTGTGGGGCAGGCATGACATGTGGCACTATATGATTGGCTAGGGTTTGAGATGGCCATCCATGTGGCTATCGATGTGGCTTTCCATGTGGAAAATCCATGTCCTTGTCTATATATATATATAAAATTAGGCATTTATGGATTTTTTAGCAAATTATCAAGCTTAGCTAGATTTCAACTCCTCTTGCTTTTCTAGGCTTTTTTTCATACCGTATTCAACTCAACGATACAAAGCGAGGATTGTTTTCTCATCTCGTTGGCTTTGTCGATTTGTGTCTTATTGTGCACTCCTTGATACAAAGCGAGTGAGATTCCTCATTGTGAGGGGAATCATCCTTTCGTGCCGTATTGTGAATCCCCCGATACGAAGCAAGGAGGCATTGTTTGTGTGGTCGGGTGCACCTTTTTGCGGCATATCATGCTTTCACTCATGTTCGAACCAAAGTATTTTGTAGGATCCCAAGAGGTGGTCACCTCTAATAGGAAAATAAGAAGATTGTCTTCAGGGTCAAGGGCCTTTGGTTGTCCTGCCTTTTCCTTGGAAATTTCCACTACTTCTTCCCCTTGTTTAGTAGCAAGTGTGGGAATGCCTAGGAAGTTTTCAGTCAAAGACAAATCACCATTGAGGGTTCTTGGATTGTCTTAGATCATAGAGGTTTCTCCCTCAAAAAGGCTCCTAGACTTTCTTCTTTAGAATGGCATGGAGTTATCTTACTATGGAATTGCAAAGGATATTTTCAACCCTGACTAGGATATTGACCATGTCTTGAACTCTTGCAAGAAGTTTTTTCTAAAGGAGTTTGCCAATTTTGAAGGTCTTGTATTTCTTTTGGTTGAAAAGGATGCAAAGGAATATGTTCATATACCTATTGGGAGCTCACCTTCAGAGAAGGCTTTGTTTTCAAGGAAGTGTACATCTCATTCTCTTGATGTGTACCGGATTTGTTTTATTTTGCTCTTTCTAGGAAATGCAAGCTTATGTCAAAAGTAGTTGCATTCATTGTGTACACTCTTGTTAAATATCCTGTCAAATTTGATGAACAACAATTATTAGAGGGTCCAAAATGTTCCAGCTTTTGCCCTTTGGATGAAGCGGTAAATGACAATGATGTAGATGAATGTTTGGACCCGGAGCAAGAAGCATATGTTGCTGGCAAATTGGATGTTGCCCAATCCAAAGCTGAGACCATTATTGAAGAAAACCATGCAAATGCAGATATTGTATGTGAATCTTCTTTCTATATTGTTCCTTCATTTCCAACATTCCCTATCGAGGACAAGGAATACATATTGCTATTAGACATCCAAAGGCTCAAATAACTTGGTCATTCATAGGTGAGTTCATTGTGAGTAGGGATATTATTTTATATGAGATGAGCAGTTGTTATTGTTGTTATAACATTGTCCATGTGAGTTCAATGTGAGTAGGGATATTATTTTTTATGAGATGAGCAATTGGTATACATCTAGTGGTGATGCATTAGATGATGATCGTGATCATGATAGTTATGTGCAAAAAGAAAAGCAAGAATAACAGAGCCTTAGTGGGTCAAAAACGTCATTTGGTATTACATCTATAGTTAGCCCTTGGTCTGGGAGACTAAGAAGTAGTCCCATATCTTTAGGTGTATCTACTAGTATTTCAAGGTAAAAACAAAGGAAAGAAGAAAGTATCATACGGTAATGATGCATCTACTAGTCATTTAAGGTTTGATAGAGATTCCAATGGTTCAAAGAGTTTGGATGATGAGCTTGGTATTCCTTTAGATAGGACATTAGGTGTACAGAGAGCACATGGTAATGTAAGAGTGATCGAGTGGTACGTATGTCTAGTAGGGCCATAGACACCCTATTAAAAGATTTGGTTTTGAAGGTTATGCAGCTCACCTGTTTATATGATAAAGGTGGTTGAGAATGTTGAGCCCACTTGTTTTGAGGATGTTGTTGGTCATGCTCATTGGGATGCAAAAATGGATGAGGAGATGGCTACATTAGAAACCAATCAGAATTGGGATCTAGAACCATTGCCTAATGGTAGGAAAGCTATTAGCTTTAAGTGGATCTACAAAATTAAGCATAATATGGATGGTTCTATTAGCAGGTATAAGGGTAGGCTAGTTGCAAAAGGCTATGCTCAAACATATGGCATAGATTATAAAGAGACATTCAATCCAATTGCTAGGGTGGCAACTATTAGATGTATAATTTCTTAGGCAACCGCCAAAGGTTGGAATTTGCAACAAATGGATGTAAAGAATGCCTTCTTACATGGTCAATTACAAGAAGAGGTGTGTATATGGAGTAGTCAGTAGGTCATGAGGGTTCAAAGCATCCCACATATGTGTGTAAGTTAAAGAATGCACTCTATGGGCTAAAGTAAGCACCTAGAGCATGGTCTGACAAGATTAGAGAGTATCTTGTCAACATTGGTTTTTATGTTTTTGATGCTAATCACTTACTTTATATGAGAAAGGGAGATGCAAGTTTGGTCATTATAGTCATCTATGTGGATGACTTGATTATTACAAGTGACAATGACAATGGGATTGTTGAAGTCAAGGACCTTTTGAAGAAGATGTTTGAGGTGAAGGACTTGGGTGAGCTAAGGTACTTTCTTGGTATCTAGGTAATCAGATGTGATGATGGTATATGGCTATCCCAAAGGTGGTATGGCTTGGATATGTTGTCCAAGTATGGTATGACAATGTGTAAGCCTCTTTCAGTGCCATTGAAGCAAAATGTAAAGTTGAGTGCTAATGTTGGGGAAGGGATAGAAAACCCTACTATGTTCAAGAGAATAGTAGGGAGTCTAATTTACATGACTATCATAAGACTAGACTTGAGTTATGTTATTGGACTTGTTAATCAATTTATGCAAATACCCAAAAGGCCTCATTTGGAGACAATTAGATGCATATTGAGAAATGTGAAGTCCATTTGCATTATGGAATTTTTTATGAGGCAGGTAGGTTATATAGGTGTGTGGATACACAAATGCAGATTGGGCTGGTAGCATGTCTAATAGAAGATCTATAAGCAAATTCATGTTTTCCCTTGGTAGTGCAGTAGTTATGTGAAGTAGCAAAAAACAACCAATATAATTGCTTTATCGCATATATAGCTGAGTACAAACGTGTTGCTATGGTAGCATGTGAGGTGGTATGACTGCAAAACTTATTGGGTGATTTGTATGTGTAGGGAGATGGTCTAGTTGTCATTCATTATGACAACATGAGCAACATTCAGTTATCTAGGAAAACGGTGTTCCTTGCTAGAACAAAACACATTGAGGTGCATTACTACTTTGTGAGAGAGAAGGTACTTGTAGGTGAGATCAACTTGTATATATCATCACACAAGATTAGATTTTCACAAAGGCATTGGGTATAGAGAAGCTTCCAAAATTTTGAAGCTTACTTAGAGTTGTAGAGATACAGTTGAGCTTGGGGGGCAGTGATGAGATGGCAAGCTCAACATATGCAAATATTGATGATGGACCACTTGATGAGATGGGTCTACATATCTATAATTAGTACATTGATGGTCATTATGCTCTTCACATGGCCACTGACTTATCACTTATTATATGTGGTTTGTTGCACCTACCCACAACTGGCATAGTTTTACCACAAGTCAATTAGTATAGTCAAGTATGCACCGTTTGACTTAGTAGGCCACTTTTCTTTATGTTATATCTTACCTAAACTTTATATACATTGTATTGAGTGTGAAATTAGAAGAAGAAACCAAGAAGAACATGTTTTGGTCTCTATCTCTCTTTTTATGTAATTGAGTGAGCTTCCTCTTGTATGTATGGTGTATGTTTGATGCAATAGCTCAAGCAAGTCCCGCACCACGCGATTTGTGATAATCTAGTCTCAGCACACATTGTCTTTGATGCACACCAAGGTTTTAGGCCATCACTAGACACTCAGAATTATGCTACTCAACACCTTAGTATATCACTAGTAGGGATGCCACCCTTTAACATTGTGTCTTACATATACCCACAAGTATGTTACTCTCTCCCCCTCCTACACACTATACCACCCTCGTCAGTTGCTCAAATGCATGAACCCCCATCTTGTGCTAATAAGTCACCTCCTTCTTTGCAGGAAATAGGGAGTGAAAAGGAATCATCTCTTTCTTTAAAGGACAAAGATAGTGTTACACTTAGGCCCTCACAAAAACCCTCTTGGCACTTCTTGCCTAAAAGGAATAGCTTTTATTTACTTTGCCATAATTTGAGCCATGTAGATAAAAAAATTTGCGCAAAAGTCAAGGGTCTTAGACCCATATCCAAAAACACCACATCCTCAACTAAGGATCTTCTACCCACACCAAAGATGAATCCTATCCCCATTTCTAAATTAACCTTAGTCCCTTCTAACAATGGTGGTGCCACTCCAAGGAGGTTGAGGGTCTTCCCAATGGAGATAATGCCATTTCTACACTCCCTAATATCTGTGTTTTCATTAAGGGTGGCTAGCCACCCATACAATCCATCTTAGATCTTCCCCTTAGTCAATGCTACATAACATCTCTGATTAGTTTGGTCATTATACCTTAACCTAGGCTAGTCTCTGAGGAGCCCTAGGTCATCTTTAGGAACCTTTGGCTAGTTTTCTTTAGGCTTAGCTATGAAGGGAGTGAGCCCTAAAGTGGAAATACATAGTAGAAGAAAGAGCTATGGTGAAAGGAGTAAGAACAAGAGAGAGAGGCACACAAGATGTGGAAACTCCAATAGTCGGCAAGTCACAATGTGTGACATGCCTTTCTTTTATTCAAATGCCACTAAAAAAAAAAGAATGGGTGCTTGCCACCTACAATGTAAGGTGTGTGGATATATGGGTACTATGAGTGTAAGTAATACACAAACAGTTAGGCACAAGCACCTTTACACCCAACAACCTCCAACTTATAGGCAAATGTGCCCCTAGTGAGAGGAGAGAACAAGAAAAAAGTGACAAAGTAAAAATGTACATAAGTACAATAGGATGAAGAAAGACATCATCTCATCCAATGCCCACCATCAACTTCTTAAGGAAGGCGAAATGCTCCACTAAGATACTTTTCGTGAATAAATCTGTAGGATTTTGGTCAGTTGAGATCTTGACAAGCTCAATGGACTTGTCCTTAATGGCCTCTCATATAAAGTAATAACACACCTCAATGTGCTTTGTCTTCACATGAAAGACTAGATTCTTGGCCAATTGAATAGCACTCATAGAATCCGAATGCAGTGTGTAGGGACCACATTAGTAATGCCAAGGTCTACCATTAGATTACCTAATCAGAGAGCCTCCTTGTAAGCTTCAATGGTTGTAATATACTTTGTCTCTATAGTAGATAGGTCCGTGCATTTCTGCACCCTAAACATCCAAGAAATAGCACCTCCAACAAAGGTGAAGACATAGCCAAAGGTGGACTTCCTACTATCTCTACATGTCATGCATAATTAGAGTTAGTGTATCCCATGACTCTTGTATCCTGGCACCACAATAGATACACATAGCTATTCTGCCCTTTAGGTATATCATGATACCCTTGATGGTATCCCAATGCCATCAGTAAGATATTTTGCAAAGCCCTTAGGCTGCTCCATATAAATCTCATCATGCAAGGTTCCATGAAGAAAAGTCATCTTGACATCCATTTGATAAAGATCAAAGTCAAGTTGAGCAATCAAAGCCAGTAGCAAGCGTAGGGTAGTCATTCTCACAACATGAGAAAAGACTTTATCAAAGTCTAGACCATGTTCTTCCTTGAACTCTTAGTAACCAAGTTGGCCTTGTATCCCAACTTGGGGCATCCAAGGGTACTTTTCAACTTGTACATCCACTTGCATGGCAAAGAACTCTTACCACTAGGAAAAGGAACCAAATCCCACGTATGATTTTCTACAATGAGTCATACTCTGATTGCATGGTCCTCACTAGCATTTATCACCATAACATAATCCATAGAGGGCTCAAACTATGCAAGTTGTCATCTATCTCTAGTAGACTACCTCAAGATAGGCTCTGGGACCTGTATATCCTGTGGACCTTGGCCACCACTGGAGCATCAACTACTATTGCAGGCTATCTACCTAGCTATACAGTAGCTGAGCTTCCTCTTGAAATATCACCATGTGTACCTAAACAAGATGCTTAGGCTACTTATGTATTTTCTCTTCATGGAAGACAATATCATGGCTATGAATTACCTTCGGAGCCCTGCGGGATCCAATAAGTGATAGCCCATCTCACCTACATCACCATAACTTAGAAATATACATTTCCTAGACTTAAGAGCCACCTTATTGCACTTATCCTTGGGTACATGGTAGAAAGCCCCACAGGCATGCAAATGAGCATATGAGGGAGGTTTTCCATATCATACCTCCTTTATAACTTGATAGTCAAGAGTAGTATATGGGGACCGATTTATCAAGTGTACAACAATAGTAATTACCTCAATCCAAAAATGCTATGGTAAGCTTGCCTAGCTAAGCATACTACAAACTTGCTCTTGAATTGTCCTATTCATGTGCTCAATCATACCGTTTTGAGGTGGGGTGTATGAGGCAGTCAACTGACACTTAACCTCTTGTCAAAAACTACTTAAAGGCTTTAGAGACATACTCACCCCCATCATCTGACCATATGTATTTTAGCCTATTTCCAAACAGGGTCTCAACCAAAGCAAGCCAATGTTGAAATGTACCCAAGACTTTTAATTTTTGCTTAATAGGAAATTTCCAGACCTTTATGCATATAGTCATCAATGAAGGCAATGAAATACTTCACGCCACTTAATGAATTGTAGGGTATGGGGTTGTTCAGCGTCAAGACACTCAATGGGGAGGCCACACCTATCCCATTGCATGTCACAACCTGTGCGCAGATGAAGCAGGCCACCATATCATTGACAAGGCCCAACAATCTTGACACAACCTCAGTTGGAAAAAAGAGCCAGAGACAAAGGAAGAAAAGACCAAATACTAAGGTCACCCTTAAAACCAAAAGTTCCACAATACTGCCAATTGGAAGGAAAGTCATTGATGCAGAGAAAGAAATGCCGGCCCCACGAATGACTGAAAAGGGAAGTGCTAAGGTTAGGGAGTGCCCCAACTCGAAGCACCAACTCAAGCCATCAAGAAGGTGAAAGAGTGGGTGAAGGAGGCCCAGGAGCACCTAAAGGATACTGAGCCCATACTAGAAGACAAGATTGAGGATTTCTCAAGCATGAGCATGCCAATCTCTCTCCCTCAGCCAAAACCAAGGGAGGCGATGGCACCACAAGCAGGCCGCCTAGACAAAGTCTTGATGCTCCGGGCCAACAACCCAGTCAGGGACATTGGCCAAGAACCGTAGAAGTAGGAGAGAGGCAAGCATATACATCTGAATGAATAGGAGCCAATGGCTAATCTATGCGTGTCATACTAGACTTTTTATGCATATTATGTGTCTACCTATCATATAAATAATGATCACAAGACTCAAAACATTTATAATCAATGGGCAGAAGATACTACAAATGAGTAAGCATTTTCATTCCTTTCAAAGACATGTGCCCAAGGCAATAATGCCATAGAGATACATGTGGAACTATATCCACTGCCAAAATATGCTCAAGGCAATAAGGCCATAGAGATACATGTGGAACTATATCCACTGCCAAAATATGGTCAACTAATCCAAATATAAGCGAGGGGTAGAGAGTATTGGACTTAGCACCACATACAATGATAACATTCCCATGGGTAATCTTTCATGAGAAATCACCAAAAGAAGCTACATAACCTGCATCATCCAAAGTGCCAATAGAAATAAGGCTCTTCGTGAGAGTTGGTATATGACATACATAATGAAGAGTAAACATGCAACCTAAACTGAACTACAACTAGACATCACCAATACCAACTATCTCCAATTCCAAATTATTACCAAAATGGATAAATCTAGTCATACTACGATAGGAGTGAAATGACTCTCTATGAGGGGTCACATGAAAAGAAACCCCCAAATCTATCAATCAACACTGAGTATACCCTGACAAAGCATCAATCGGCTGTGTGAAGTATCAAGAGAAGAATTTATGAGTATGAAATCATCATAAAATTCAATATACACAACATTAACCTCTTCAATCTTAACACTAGACTTGCTGCGGACAATGCTATGATCATCATTTTTTGTCATATGCTTTACCCTTGCCCTTTTCTTTGCACTTGTCTACACGTATTTTATGGCTATGATATCAAATATGCCATGCTTTTCCATAGTAATGACAAGTCAATGAGGAGTTATGGCCACATTACTTACTGTGAGACTATCCATGTGACTAAGAGCAAGACTGCTGAGAGTCTTTACCACATCAGTCATTACCACCCCTACCATTATTGCCTCTAACTATCAAGCACGAGAGGTGCAAGAGCATCCGATCCAAGTATCTTGCAAAGTCTTTTCTGGAGCCTCAAATAACCATACATAATAGTGAATGACAACCAATGGAAAAATTCAAATCTCAAATCTTAGCTCAAAGGTAATTTGGAAGCATGTCCAAGCATGTAACATGAACCATAAGCATCCATATCACCTATAATAATCAGTAGTGCACCAGGAGCAATAGGCATATGCTTTCACTGATAAAATAACATTCAGTCTTGCTTATTAGAGTGATAAAAAATCTCTATAAAAATGAGCAAAAGAGTGATCAAATCAATCGCAAAGCATTCCAATACATTGGCATAACATTCTTATATGATATGTCATCAAATAGACATGTCGGGAAGCATAAGTGACCTCCAGACAATGAATGAAGTGCTATCCTGAATTGTATGATAGCAATATGTGAATCAATGGTTGATCCTAGGAGCTCCAATGGATAGCCAAACTCATATCAGAGATGTCAAGGAAGTTTCCAATGATTGCCACCCAAGAGCGTTGGGTTGAGTGCCAAGAGTTAGAGGATGAGGCGTTCTGATTAGGAAGGAGGGAGCAACAATCAAGTGCAATTTACACTAATGTAGCTACCCCTATTGCTACTCCCACTACTAGTGCTAAAGCTTTAAAGCACTCTAAGTGCTCAAAGGAACCGAGAAATGGCCATGAAGAAGTGGCAAAAGAGGGAAAGAAGCCAAGTAGGAGATAAAGCTCAATGCATAGCTTGGGATGAAGAATCTATGACTACCACTAAAACTGTGAGGGCTGAAGCTTTTCTCCAAAAGCTGAAGCAATGACGAGTTAGAGTCTCAAGCTCTTGGGGAAGATGGCTCAGATACTAGTTGAAGGGAGTGAGCCTTGAAGTGGAAGCACGGAGCGGAAACAACAGCTATGGTGGAAGGAGTGAGAGAGAGAGAGAGAGAGAGAGAGAGAGAGAGAGAGAGAGAGAGAGAGAGAGAGAGAGAGAGAGAGAGAGAGAGAGAGAGAGAGAGAGAGAGAGAGAGAGAGAGAGAGAAGATGTGGGAACTCCAATAGTCACAATGTGTGACCAACCTTCCCTTTTTTCAAATGTCACTGAAAAAATAAAGAATGAAGTGAGAATGATAGGCATGCACCCACATACCCACACGCCTACACATTATAGATGGCTAGGCATATGCACCTTTACCCCCAAAAAGTTACACTTTTTCAAGTCTTCCCCTGCACACTTCCTTCTTTTATTTCTTCCATTGCATCTTACTCTCACAACATCTATAGCACCTCCAATATGAAACATTTGATATGCCAGTTTTTTCATTGATTTTTTCATGTTGGGCTTTGTATTTTAGTTTAGGACTAACATTGCAAGTCCTATCTTGGTTGAAGTTTTTTTTCTTATTCTTGCCTTGGTGACTATTACTATCAATATGGAGACATATATAGTATCTTCTATCTTGAGATTAGGCATTCTTTTCCCTTATCTTGGCATCCAACTTTCTTTCTTGTCAATTGAGTTGTTTTTATCATTTAACCATCATTTTTTACACTTCTAGTTTTTTTTTTCGTGATAGATAGACTACTACATTGATGGTTGTGCCTTCACATTCTTATAGTTAGCATAGGAGCCATCTCCTAAGGTTGATTTTTAGGCATGCCTACAATACTTGGTCAACATTGTAGCCATCTCTCGAGATCGAGTACAAGCACATCTTGACTATCTTGGTGGCTAAAATTTCCCCACTCTTCCAATTGAGGAGGATCAACCCTTCCTTCTTTATATATTTGATCTATTTGCATGGTGGATCACTCTCTATGCTTCTTGACTACTATGCACATTCCAAGTACCTAGAAGATCAATTATCCTTTGGCCATTCTAGCTAAGGAGTGCTAGGCCTACCTTCATCATCGTATTCTTAATGGTTCTTAGCACTACACAAAGATCATCAAAAGTTTCCTCTTTCTTTTTTTTGGCATCATGCAAAGCACCCGAAGTGGATCCTAAGTTGTTTCCACTGATGGTTCTTTCACCACCTTATCACGACACCTACATACATCTTCTCCCTTTTTCTTCATCATTGACATCCACAAATGGTTGGGGTAGCTTATCCTTCTTGTGATGCGGTGAATCTAACTAGTCTTTTTCGTTCTTCCTCCTTCCACCCCACTCCCTCATAATTGCTTGATAGACAGTGAACCATATCTTCTCACCAAAGGTTCAATGAGTTCTGACCACCTTTGTAGGTCCTAGCAGGCCATCAAGCAACCAATGAGTACACTTTGTTTCATGGCTTGGGGGCCTTTGTAGGATGATCACTTGGGCTCCCAGATAACCATTGTATCTTTATAGTTTTAATAGGCCATTAGGTAGCCAATGTGCATCCTTTGTCTGATACTCTGGCTATTTTAGGGTGGGATGCCCTGGGGTAAAAATGGGTCTGAGCTTTTATTCTAGTCCCTTGGTTCCATTTTTGGGCCTCAAAGGGGGTGTTAAGCTAAAAATATATTTCTATATCCCAGAAGAAAAACCCTAATTTGGGAGGATCCTTTTGCATTTATAAATAGATAGGCTACCTACCATCCAGCCCATCCTTGTCTTGCAGGTTTCATCCATCATCCCCCTTCCACTTGGTGTCCCATCCCAAGCGGTGACTAGTACATGGTCTCTGTAGCCAGTTGCGGGTGATCTATTGTTACATTATCTTTGGGTGGTTACATTGCTATGTTTACCAGTTCTAGCCCTAGAGACTTTTGCATTCTAGTTTTCAACCTACTACCCTTCCATTTCCAATATCAGCTTGATTTATATTTTATCTACAATGGATCATTTTTGTGTTTTCAACACTTTTCTTCATCAAGGTTTGCTCTGACCGATGGTTATTACACTTAGGATCCATCTCCAATAGATGATGCACATCAACACCTCCCTCAACTCACTCCCATGAGTGCCATCGATCATTGGATAGCTCTGCCCTTGAGCATTCTATACATTCTCTCATTCATTTACATTATTGATTCGTTCACTTTAGAGCTCTCTTTCTTCTTTGTTTTTGTTTGGTTTTTACGTTTTGTGCTTTTGCATTTTTCATTTTGAGTTTAAGATTTGTGTTTGTTGCATTACTATTTGATTTATTGTGTTTCGATCATGTTCATACATTCTACGTTTTTTTCGTGTAGACCCTAGCATATCTTCACAGTCCTTTATATGATATTTCTCATAAGTTCTTTTTCAACTTTGTTATGCTACACAACTCAGTGTATTCACCGTCACCCACTTTGTATTTCATTACTAATAAAATATTTTTCCACCATAAAAAAGTTTGTTGCCAGTCATCTCCCATTATTATATCCCTTGCCATGACATCTAGTATAGTGCTAGTCATGATGAACGTCTTGTGTGATTGGATGTGTCATAGAAAAAAGGACTACCCTGGAATGTTTTTTTTTTTTGCAAGAAGCACTAATAGATAACCAAGGCCATCTACTAGGTGTCTTTGGTTAGTGGTTTACTAATGATTGACAACCATGCAAACATCTTAGGTTGTGATAAAATATATTATTATTATTTGTAAGCTGCCACTTTGAAGTACTTCTTACATGAAATACTACCACTTGGAACTATTTTTCTTTTCTTTTCTTTTTAGGGAGTGGGGGTTGGGTTTCTTTTCAAGAATTTTTTTTCCTATTTAGACACACATCCTCGAATGTCCACAAAGGGGGGACACCTCTACTCCAAATATTAGCTATCCAAGGTAGGCATCTCCCATGAACACCAAGGACAGTCCACGAGATGAGCAAACAAGCAAGTTTGATTGCAACTGAGATCCTCCTCCTCGGGACACCCACCAAGAATGAGAGTTCATGGAGTGTTCAAGGAAAATAGTCCCAACTACATGAACACTCCATGTGAATAATGGTATTTCTACCCATGATACACTTTGATGGGCTTGAACCCATGACCTCTAGATTATGAAGCATAAACTTTACCACTAGCTCATCACTTTGGAGATATTTTCAAGATATTCATATGATCATTGTTAGAAAAATGACATTCTTCTAGAGAGCAAAGAAGCGATCCCACTAGGTTGCATTAGTCTTTAACTTAGTTCTATATGGTTGACTAGTGGAAAATTTTATGCTAGAAGCTATCTTTGGTGTCAAGCAGTTCACTTACCAAAATAGGACTAGACACCATATACTCAGTGAGTATGTTCATGACCACTTGACAATAATATTAGGGAATTGTCTCTTGAGGTAGTTGAAAGGTGGCATGTCTTGTACTCTATATTTATTCATTGATTCCTTAGCACACTTCCATTTTTAGGTATGCTTGCATTGGATCTTTAAGGTGGAAACTCCCATTTATAGGTCAGTTAAACCATATATCTCACACTTATGCATATAAAGAAAGGCCCTTGGCACACTTTGTGAGACCTACTTCAGCCTTATCATGTTAATAGTCTAAAATACTTTACTTCTGCCCAAAATAGCAATGAGGAAGGTATGCATGTGTGTATGCACTCTAACTTTCTTTATAGCATTTTGTTGTGCAACACATGGTCATTTGACATATTTTTGGAGTATTTAACTCGCAACACATATACATGTCCTTTGAAACAAAGTAGACTATAGAGAAGTTTATCTGCAAACTTGCTCAAGGAGTCATGAAACCTCTTCAAGTATCAACAACATCCTTCATAAACTTAGATTCGAAGCAAAGGTGCCAAGTACCTATGATTTGAACCATTACTTTGTTATAACTAGAAACATGATTTGTACATACCCCACCAAGAGTGAATGTAAAGCATGGTGGCTATGGGGGTTTATTAGGTTGTCCTCCATTGGGTAGTTCAAAAATAATGTGTGTGGTGAGCTAGAACACATTTCTAGAAGGTGAAAGGGATCGACTGATCGAATGTTGGACTCGAGAGCTATGGCGGGAGAGCAAGAGCAAGAAAGGGAGAGACTAGAAATGGGAACTCCAACAGTCACAATGTGTGACCGGGCCTTTCTTTATTCAAACTGTCACTAAAAGAATAAAGAATAAAGTGATGGTGACGAGCACCCACTACCTGCAATGTGCAGTGGCAGTGACTGTTAGTATAGTAATACACGGGCGGCTAGGCAGAGGCGCCTTTACCCCCAACAACCTCCCACTTAAAGGCGAATCTGCCCCAATGAGGAGTGAAAAAAGAAGAAGAAAAAAGGCAGTACAGCATGTACACATGTACAACAGGATGAGGAAAGACGTCATCTCATCCCACGCCCATCAACCTCCTGAGGAAGGCAAAGTGCTTTGTAGAGAGGCTTTCGTGATGGGCGTGGGATGAGGAAAGACGTCATCTCATCCCACGCCCATCAACCTCATGAGGAAGGCAAAGCGCTTTGTAGAGAGGCTTTTCGTGAGCAGATCTGCAGGATTCTGGTCAGTCGAGATCTTGACAAGATCAACAGACTTGTCCTCAATGACCCCACGTATGAAGTGATACCTCACCTCAATGTGTTTCGTCTTCGCATGGAAGACCAAATTCTTGGCTAACTGAATAGCACTCATAGAATCCGAATGCAGTGTAGGGATAGCATCAATACCAAGGTCAACAACTAAACGACCCAACCAAATGGCCTCCTCACAAGCCTCAGTGGTGGGTGCAACATACTCGGCCTCTGTAGTAGAAAGGACCGTGCATTTCTACACCCTGGACATCCAAGAAACAGCACCTCCAGCATAGGTGAATACATAGCCGGAAGTGGACTTCCTACTATCTGCATGTTCTACATAATCAGAGTCAGTGTACCCTACGACTTCTGTATCCTAGCTGCCATAGCATATGCACATATCTGCAGTGCCTTTCAGGTACATCATGATACCCTTCACGGCATCCCAATGCTTCTTGCCAGGTGTAGCCATATAAAGTGCCACAATATCAACTGCAAAGGCAATATCTGGACGAGTAGCTATCATGGCATACATAAGACTACCCACTGCGGATGCATAGGGAATCTTGGCTATCTCGGCTCTCTGCTCATCTATCTGCGGACAATCAGCCTGTGATACCTTCACATAAGAAGGCAATGGACAGCCAATAGGCTTTATGTCCTGCATGCGAAAGCACTCAAGGACTTTATGAATGTACTCCCTCTATGACAAGTAGAGGAGTCCGTGATGCCTGTCGTGTCTAATGCGCATAGCAAGTATGTGAGTGGCATGTCCCATATCTTTCATCTCAAAGCTCTTCTTGAGCTCAGCCTTAAGAGCATCTAGCTCATCATGAGCTTTCCCTGCTATCAGCATATCATCCACATAGAGTACCAAAATCAATAAAGAACCATCACGGGCTTTCTTCTGTAAAGACACGGATCCATAGCACTCCGGCTATAGCCCTATGATTGGATAAAGGCATCAAACTTATGATACCACTCCCTAGGTGCCTGTTTCAAGCCATAAAGACTTTTCTTCAATTTGCACACTAGGTGCTGCCTACCAAGTTCTGCAAAGCCCTTAGGCTGCTCCATATAAATCTCATCATGCAAGTCCCCATGTAAGAAAGCCGTCTTGACATCCATCTGGTATAAATCCAAGTCAAGCTGAGCAACCAAAGCCAAGAATAAGCGCAAGGTGGTTATCTTAACCACAAGAGAAAAGACCTCGTCAAAGTCCACACCATGCTCCTGCTTAAAACCCTTTGCTACCAATCTAGCCTTGTATGTTGGCTTGGGGTGTCCAGGGGTACTTTTTAGCTTGTACACCCACTTGCATGGGAAAGTCTTCTTGCCCGTAGGCAAGGAAACCAAATCCCAAGTGTCATTCTTATGTAGGGAGTCTATCTCAGACTGCATAGCCCTCTCCCAAGAGTGACTGTCACCCCTGTGCATAGCCTCATCGTAGGTGAAAGGCTCTCCTGCATCTGTAACCAAGACATAATGCATCGAGGGCTGAAATCTATCAGGTGGACGTCTGTCTCTAGTAGACCGTCTCACGGCAGGCTCTGCTACCTGCCCAGCTACCTGTCCAACGCCCTGACCATGAGCATTTGCTCCAGCTGTGGGTTGTCCAACTGGCTGTGTGGGAGCTCTTGGCTCCTCCTGAAATACGACCCTGCAGATCTCAACAACTCTCTCAGGCTGCCTATGCATTTTGCCTTAATGGAAGACTACATCATGACTATGGATGACTTTTTGCACCTATGGATCCTAGAGACGGTAACCCATCTCGCTTGCATCCCCATAACCAAGGAAAATGCATTTAACACTCTAGGGATCCAGCTTACTTATCTTGTCCTTGGGCACATGGCAAAATGCCTCACATCCAAAGACATGGAGATATCTGCGCATAAGAGGGAGGTTTTCCAGTCCATACCTCCTCTGCAACCTGGAAATCCAAACCACTAGAGGGTGATCTGTTTATGACATGCACAGCTGTACTAACTGCCTCAGCCCAAAAGCTCTATGGTAGGCATGCATGGCTAAGCATATTGCGTACACGCTCCTGGATGGTTCTATTCATCCGGTCAGCCAAACCATTCTGGGGAGGGGTGTAGGGGGCGGTCAAGTGACGCTTAATACCCCTCTCATCACATAACTGCTCAAAATCACGTGAGACATACTCACCCCCATTATCTATCCTTAGGCATTTTAGCTTATATCTAGATTGGTTCTCAACCAATGCAAGCCATCTATGAAACACAGCCAAGACATCGGATTTCAGCTTAATGGGATAAACCCAAAAATTTTGTGAAAAATCATCTATGAACGTAACAAAATGCTTTGCACCACCCATAGACTGACAAGGCATGGGCCCACAGACATCAGAATGTACCAATGCCAAGGGATCACTCATGCATGGCCTACCAGACTTCTTATGCGTAGACCTAGTTTGCCTGCCATAAAGACAATGCTCACATGAATCAAAACATGCATAATCAAGGGGCGATAAGTACTGCAAACCTGAAAGCATTTTCATTCCCTTCAAAGACATATGGCCCAAACAGGCATGCCAAAGAGATACATGTGGGATAGAACCCATAGACAAAACATGATCAAGGGAAGAAGCTGATACAATCAAGGGGTAGAGACTGCCAGCCTTGGCACCTCTCGCAATCACATCTGCCACAAGTGATCTTCTATGCAGAGTCTCCAAAACATACATGATATCCTGCATCATCAAGCTGTCTAGCTAACATGAGATTGCGTGTCAAAGTAGGTACATGACGTACATCCTGCATAACAAAACTGCTGCCAAAAGGAAACTGCAGCCTAACATCAACAATGCCCACAATATCAAGAGAGCTGTCATCACCCAAGCGCACAGAACCTGAAACAGTACGGTATGAATGAAACTACTATTGGCAAGGTGTCACATGAAAGGACACACCTGAGTCCAAGAGCCAACACTGTGCATACATAGAGTGTATCTCTGTCATCTGTGAAGCACTAGAAGAAGCTGCTAGGATATAATCATCATCATCAACATTCTCAGGCTGCATAACATTGATCTCTTCAATTTTAATACTAGACTTTGTAGGTACTATACTGCGATCAGAAGACTTATCATGCACTTTGTCTTTCCCCTTATCTTTGCGTCTTTCATTGCGCAATTAATGGCATTGTGGCCTAATATGGCCCTTTTTTCCACAATGGTGACAAGTAACATCTGCATTCCTACCATGGGATTTGCTACGTGACTTCCCACGAGACTTGGACTGAGATTTCTGAGAATCCCGTCCACGGCCACTACCACTGCCATGCTTACCATATCCATCATTCCTGCCTCTAACTATCATAGCATGAGACACACGAGAGACATCCAAATTCTTACAGTTAACCTCTTCCTGCAAAAGAGCACTCTCAACATCAGATAATTTCAAGGTAGCAGTAGAGGCACATAATGCAGTGCGGAATACATCCCATGACTCATTAAGAGTACCAAGCAAGAAAAGAGGAGTGACATCCTCTGCAAAAGTGATGTCCTACGAAGTCAAGTTCTTGAGTATAGCATGGAACTGGCTCAAGTGATTAGACACAGTCACATTCTCCTTCATGCGCAAATCCATAAGCTGCTTTAGCCAATACATCTAACTCGCTGGACTTTTCTTGTCATAGAGATTTTTTATCCTGCCATGCACTCTGTTCTTCCTCAAAGACATTATAGTGAACCTATTCTGTGAGAGACAATACAATAGTGGACTTGCATAACTCATCAAGCTCAAGCCATTCCTCATCTGGCATAGTTGCAGGGGGATGCCCGCTTAACCTCAAAGGTTTGATCTGCGATTTTTGCACCAACACTGCCAAATCTAGCTCTTCCAATAACAGTAATTCGTACCATCAAGCTTAGTGATGTTGAAAATAGCATGATCAGTGGACGAACTCACCATAATGCAGGTTGGAAGACTGTAGACAGTTCAACACTGCTTGCTGTTTACTGTAGAAAATGACCAAAAAATCGCCAAAATCGAGGAAAAATGGCAAAGAAAGTGGAACCAAAGATGCTGTCCACCAAGTACTAGTGAAAGTACATCGTTTCAGAGTGGTTCATCATGAAAAATCCATGTCAGTCCATACATATATGCTTGCTGTAATAAATTTCAGATTTCAGTAAAAGAGAGCTAACAGTGCCAAAATCGAATCCCAAGGCAATCGGATACTGCCAAGACCAAAGTCGATATCATGCGAGCATAGCATAAGCATATGGTGGTCGATAAGCATGAATACAACACCCAAGTATGTCATACAAACATCTGCCAGTGAGTAGGCACACCCCTTAGGCAACGGGGCAAAGTGTTATTGCCACTACCAAAACTTGACACAAGTAGGTGTCAGTTCACAAACATACGGATCCAAAACTGAGACTTAGCTCATAAGCATACAATGAACCAAGACATATGATGTATCATCCAAAAAGGTAAGAAATCCCAAAGTCTCAAGTGTTTGTAACTGCTCAATAGCAAGTAACGGCTCAATGCATAAAAGTACCACCTGCTCAATGTCTGATAAGCATTCAAGAATGCTCCCACTGGCACAAAAGTCATATGTACGAGCTCAAGAGCTCATTCCAAGGCAAGACACAGTGCCAATGACATAAGTCCAAGACAATACATCAATAGTACATCTCGAACATGTAGGCGGTAGAGCATCCATATGTAGCATCCATAAGCATGTAAGACATCAAGTACATCCCAAGATACAACTCTGGAAAGATAATAAATAGCTCAAGTAAGCTCCAAGAATCCAAGGTCAAGCCAAGACCGAGCTCCAGTAGCAATAGGCTCCAAACAATGTAACTAGTATGTAGTAATGGCATAGGCTAAGCATGTCAAGACCAGTCAAACATAAGCAACATACATGCCATAAGTACATCCAAGACGGAGCATCCAAATGCTTTGCAAAGCGAGCTCAAGCTCAACCAATGATCCTGAATCAAAACCAAGCTCTATGTCGAGCCCCAAGTGTCAATACATCACCATATATGCCCGAAACATAGCCCGAAAAGCATAGGCATAAGTATACATGAGTAAAATGACTTCAGCCCAACTATGTACAGCAGTGATTTATTGTTCAAAACTGAGAATTTCAGCACCAAAATCAGCTCCAAATGGTTGCCAAACAATAGGCATACATTCCCCTGACATCCGGGCATTAAACTGGACCAACCGAGCATCAAATGACAATGCCAAACAAGTTATAGCATCAAATGTCAGTGTAACACTTTCATAAACTACCTATGGACTGTTATGACAGTCCAAAAACAGTGTTAAATCAGTCCAAATGCTATGGCAACACATCAACCATCAAAACCAAGCATCAAAGCATGTTCATATGCCCGAAATGGAGCCTTTCCAAGTGCCAAAGGAGGGGGAGAGCTGATGTTGTGACTGTCAATGCTGAAGACACATACAAGAGGGCTGCGTGATTCTACCAACTGTAAATGATGGTCCTGGGGCTGCAAAAAATTGTGGCCAAGCTTCGGAGGGGTCCAGTTAAAGCCAAGGAAGGCCTCAAAACAAGCTCCAACAAGTCTTGTTCAAAGGCAAGTGAGATATAAAGCAAGGGAGCTTCAATGGTGGCTGCCCCAATCTTGTTTACAGCCTATGAGACCTGAGAACTGAAGTAAACCCTGAAGAAAATGATCAAATACCTCTGATGTAATGCCCTGAAGGTGCCCAACAATGCCGGCAAGGTGCTCGGGAAGCCGAGGAGTGACGAGAGCTCGAAGGAGTCAGATATGGCTGTCGGGAAGGAGACCCAATGCAAGTAGGGAGTCGATGGGATGTTGAGAATACCATGAACCAAGCTCAAGAGTCAAAAAGCAAAGCTCTGATACCAGTTGAAAGGGAGCAACGGATTGAAGGTTGGACTCGAGAGCTATGGCGGGAGAGCAAGATCAAGAAAGGGAGAGACTAGAAATGGGAACTCCAATAGTCACAATGTGTGACCAGGCCTTCCTTTATTCAAACTGTCACTAAAAGAATAAAGAATAAAGTGACGATGACGGGCGCCCGCCACCTGCAGTGTGCAGTGGCAGTGACTGTCAGTGTAGTAATACACGGGCGGCTAGGCAGAGGCGCCTTTACCCCAACAGAAGGCAATCTCTACAAATGGTAATCAATAATGTAACATGCTCTTCTTGCAAATCTCAATATTTGTATGATGTGTCTTCACCTCTTATATCTATCATTAAGACCCAGCACACAATCTAAGAAGCTAGTTTTATTGGAACTCTATTAATTGACCAATATTGTTTAGTGGCCAACCAGCTTTTCTTAATAGAGTTCTAGTGCATTGAGAAAGAGATGTAAAACCATGTCTACACTGGCCAAGTGCTATGTAAAAGGGGTTTCCACTATGGAAAAGTGGGATGGCAAGTGTGTAGGCACCTTTAGATGTGGTTGCATGGGACTATAATTTCTCTAATTCTCACATGCCCTAGAACCCCACAAAAGATTTCATTATGGGAAAGTGGGATGGCAAGTGTGTGCCTCGGCACCTTCAGATGTTGGTTGCATGGGATTGTACTAATTGTCACATGCCCTAGAACCCCACAAAAGATTTCACTTTTTAGGAGGGCTTTGAGGCTTGACAAATGATGTACACCTTTGGGTCACACATGGCAAAGCACACATTTTGCAAAGTATGTGGGATCACCTCCTACTACATCATCCCACATGCAAATCCAAATGGTGTTGCATTCACCATGCGATGTGTCAATAACCAAGGTGGCCATCAACAAGTTCAATAAATGGGCTCAATTGGGAGGATGCATACATAGGTTTCCTGCTAGCATCTCGCATCTCATCCTTCTTAAGATCTAGTGCAAAGTGAAAAGCTTTAGAATATGTTTTGTTTTTTCAACCTTTTTAATCATGAGACTAATAAATCAAAATAATGAGTTTTGACTTCAATCAACACACGTTTTCGTGCACGTGTTATGCTTTTGAATTATGTACATGTGCACAACAAGAACACAACGAACATATAGATAGCTATGTGAGTATCCTTCTCATGTGGAAATACTAGTCGACTAATGAGTTGTAGCCATTGGTGGTGTAGAATAATCACTAGGGGTTAAAGGGAATGCTTACTAAAAATTTTAAAGAATTTAGAACGAACAAATTATCTCTTTGCAAACCAATCACATTTGCAAATTCATTTCCTCATCACAGAAATTCATAATGCACCTAACTCATTGCCATACAATCATAATGTTCCATATTCTTCACATACCCTATTGGTCATCTAGATGTATGATTGAAAAGACCTTTGTAGGAATTTTTTTGAAAATATGGCTACTTTGTAGACCTTAAACATATAGTTAGGTAACTAGTGTTAGCTTAAGATATTAATCATGTAATGACTTCTAGTAGTTTTGTCCTATTTGTGCATGAACCTCTACTAAAACGAACATGTAACTATTATAATGTCCATTTGGTTTAGGTAGACTATAAATGATGAAAGGGTGCATGCTATTCTTCAACCCATTTCCATAGGTTTTTATAATGTTATTTTGTTGTCTTGCATGTGAAGTTTGAGGTTATTGTCTTGAAGAATGCCTCAATAGTCCAACATGTAGACCTTTTCTACTTACAAGCTCTTAGTGTTAGTATATATTCTCCAACATTATTTGTTTTGTGATCGGTATTGGCATTCCATTTGTTATCTTATTTTGTTCCGTGATTGGTGTTGGTGTTGAATTGTTATCCAATGATTATTGTTTATTTCTATTTATAAGGTATTGTCATGGGATTTTTCCAACATATTCTTTTTCTTCGACTTTTGGATTTTTGGTCTAATGGCATATTTGCATTGTCAAAGTAGTGTGTATTGCCCTTTATTCAAGGACCTAGAATGCATAGCATAGTAACAGTTTTGAACACTTATAAAACCGTCTAGGATTTCCCTCCCCTTAGGAACTTTTACCCCTTGGGCTTATAAAAACCCCTCTTTTATTCATTAATATATTTTCTTATAGAGCTATAACTTCATTATTGCTTGTATTCTTGCTTTGTCCTCTTGTCATTGTTCCAAAAATAGTATGAAAGCCATCATGCCAATCCCGTGATAGGCTTCTTCCACATAAATACAAATGATATGCGATTGCTCATCACTCTAGATGGACTCATCACCTCTCCTAGAACTGGGTCCTCTTGACCAAATTAGAGCATCGTTTGTGAAGCATGTGTGCTTTTGGCATGTACCTATCTTTGCAAGAAAAGTTTGGGCCTTATTATGACCATCAGTATTTTGGTCATTTTCTTGCGCAGGGTTATCGATTCTTGCATCATCGCATCCACAATCACTACTTTTAGGAAATTTATGTTTAATGTTTTCAATGCATTCCTTTCTATTCCTTCTCTATTTTGCATTATGTCCCACTATTGAGAAATAAGTCATCGGTTAAGTCATATCCTACGCTTGTATAAAATGAAAAAGAGGTTGTATGTAAAGTGTCCTAAGTCAAAAGTATCTATCTTCTTTGGGAGATCATCATTTTGAGTTGAGGGAATGAAAATGAAGATGAAGATGATGGATTGAGCCTCCATCTCTTGTGCCATCTCCCTTCGATTGTGCATCTAAATTGAATCCTTTAAGTTTATATCTAAGCAGGAGTGCAAGAGTGAAGAATCGGATTGAGGAGTGTGACGAATCGAGGACTACATTGAATCCAAAGCTTGTTTTTTGCAATTAAATGAGGTAGAAAACTTCAACAAATCCACTCAAAATAGGTGCACGAATGGTAGAGCTATTGTGGCTCAAATTTCGGGGCATTATGTATTTGGGAAACCATTCAAGGCTGCAACAATGGATTATAGCAATGGTTTGTTTGTGTTTGGTCTCACATTTAACTATGCATTGGATACCAAAAGCTCAGGGGCCTCCTTGAGCAAGGGGCATGCTTGTGCTTGGAAGCACAGAGGTAACTTATGAACTGAAGCACAAGGCTTGCTTGTTGGATAAGTAGGGGGTTTATCCATTATAAACAAATAAGAGAAAGGGAAGATTTTCTTTTCCATCGATTAGTAGTTATAATAGATCTTGGAGCCCTAGTTTGCATTTTGGAGGACAAGGGGATGTCATTGCAAGAATCGAGGCCATTCAAGATTTGTAGTTATAATAGATCTTGGAGCTCTAGTTTTCATTTTGGAGCACAAGAGGATGTCATTGCAAGAATCAATGCCATTTAGGCTATGTAGTGGGCCTTGATGAGTTGAAATGGCAATGGCACCAACATCAATTTTTTTATGATTGCTAAGCTTTGAACTAGTTCCACTCATGGATGTTCACACTAAAGATGAGTCAAATTGGTTCTTTGCTAAATTAATTTCACATTGTTGAAGGCTAAACTTTTTTAAACTAAAGTAGTTCATAGTTTTGTATTCACAATGTAGAAAAAAAAACTAGTTGTTTTAAAGACCAAAAAGGCATGTTTCTATTTTCATGATTTCATACCAGGAGAAAGCCTTACCTTTGACCAAGATAAAGTGGATCCAGTAGTGGTGTTGCTTTATCGATCGGGTCATTATGACATTCTCTATTCAAAATAATTGTATCATTTGGCAATCCCGCAGTTCCCAAGGGATTTCAAAACATATGCAACATAGATGCATGGCATAATGAGCTTTGCATCAAGACAAATGCGTAGCAACTTTAGAGGGATGTTCTTTTTATGATTAGAAATCAAATTTTGAAACCTCTTGGAAGCACTTCCATATGTCCTCAAGTTTATATGCTTTGTAGTGGTAACATGTCATAACCAACTTTTGCAAAAGGAAATAAATATGTATATTTCTACATGCACAACATAGTATGGATACACCTTTGATATGCATGATTTAAAAAACTCTCCCAAGCATTTGTTGTTTGAGAAGTTTTGGACCTTGAAGCTTCATTCCAACCTAGTGTGTTTTGGTTTTCTTCTCATGAACTATTAGTATGCAAGTACCAATACTTTGAAGGCTCTTAGACTTGAGGAAATGTTACATTTCAACCCTTGTAGTGGATGAGAAATTTCAAATTGGTTAGGTCAAACATTCAAGGAGTCACATCTCTTCCTTCACGTGCATCAAGTCATGAATTTGTAGTCTTTATGTGCCTACACGTATTCTTTCAATCTGTGCTATCAATATTCTCTTTATGATGGTGCAAGTATTGGGTGGCTATTTGCTAGGGATGAATTTTGTACTACTTCTATGCGACTGGATATTTTGTAGAAATGTTAAAATTAGAGCATGTAAGTTGAGGCTAATTTTACAATAGGATTGTAAAAATTAGAACATTGGACTAAAGTCAATTGAAAATTGAACAAAGTTATAGATGTAACACACAAGAATGTCCTTAAAGGCCATTCTTTCTTAGCAAGTGCTTTGTCAAATAAACTATTGCATAATATGCATGGCCAAGTCCATTCAAGGTAAAGAAAACCAATTCATCATCATCCACATATGCATTAATCGAAGCAAGGTCTTCTACAAGGTACTTTATCTCCACAGCATAGGCACTAATGCTTCAATTCCTATGCCAGGCACTATGTAATCTCTACTTTAACTGTATCTTTATTACCTCTATGCAAGTGCCATATATATTCTCAATAATCTCCAATGTATCTTTACACGTTTTAGCTTTCTTGATGTGAGGGATCAAGGTCTCTGAAATGCATATAGAAATCCAATGCAAACCTTCCTATTTTTACATGTCCAATCTTTATAGGCCCTCTTCTACTCTTTTGTGGGATCATCAAGGAGCTCAATACATTTGTCGACCTCTTGAAAATTTTCAACGCGATAGACCACACATTATAATTGTCATTAGCCAACTTATCACTAATAATTTGAGTAATTTGGGCCATTTTTGACATTACAACTATTATAATTTCAAAAAACCTACAATATGTAGTGTGCCAAACGAGTATTCAAGCACATGAATAAGTCTCGTGCCTCACCTACTCAAATGTAAGACAAAAAAGCATTAAAAGTACACAAAAAAACAATACATGTAAAATGAGTTCCAATGATATGGTTGTCATAGGTATATCCAAATTCAATCAAATACATCTTACCTCATGCCCACATATCATACTTTAGCTATCCAGCAAGAAACACCAAAATCAAAGTTTAAATGGTGCCCATTTGGCCCAAAAAGCATTAAAAATGAGCCAAAATTTGACAATTTTCCTTGCTTTCCTTTTTTTCCCATTTGTTGTGCTAAAATGAAGTCGAAGACAAGGCCAATGTAAAAAATTTTGGCACTATTCTAATAATATTCAGGTTCCAAATAGCCACTTTAAATGTTGTCTACATGGTCACTTTCTTCACCCATGGGCTCTATTGACACCTTGTAGAGCTGTCATTCAAAAATCAGTACATACATAAAATCACAAACTTAGAAATACGATCATCTACGTTATTTTGTTCTACACTCATGTTACTAGTTCTAAGAATGAAGGGCTCGAAAAACTCAGATCGTCTACGAATTTCCCCCGAGGTTATAAATCTGAAAAACATTACAACTACACCACTATCAAGAATAAACTGTCTAAGAACTTTTGGGCAGAAAATGATAAAACATATTTAATGCACATAGTTCCTCTTATAATAGATGACAAACTTCAAGAACCAGACTTCTTACCATAATTTGACACCATCATGTCCCTTGAATTCTCCACCAATTCATCCAAACTACATGAAGAAATATACATCCATATCATTATTAGAGGAAGACAATAAAGCATACATACTAATGAAGTTCCATCATCATTTCACAAGTCTTGCGTGAAAACACCAAATCTTATGAAAAAAGAAAAAAAAAAGAGTATCTGCTTTTCTTGAAGAATCTTATATTCATAAACTGTGTTCCCACAACTGCATACCACGTCACACTGAAATGCCTTGTATAAAACCCTTTCTAAAACCCAATGTTTGCAAAGCTGCACATGGACTCCAGCCTAAGAGACATCTCACTCCAACCATAAGAGCCATGTTGGCTCATCCTGGAGCCTAGGGTTAGCAACATGACCACACCTTAGTTTCCACGCCTCAAAGAGAGAGTGCTCCATACAACCAGCATGTGTAGACACCAAGCTATCTGAAGGTGACATACAATGACCTCAAGGCTCCGTTTTGAGGCTTCTTATGCCTAGCTTCTCACCTCTCATTCTTTAGGGCAACTCCCAAAGGCAACAACCATCCATATGGCAGCATGCTGCTAACTTATGACCTTGATATCTATTAATAATCTAAGTTCCAACTTGTAATCAGGCATAGGACCATCATTGGAAATGAAAATAGTATTGTTTTTAGCAATCTTGGATGTCCTTTTGACTCAATATGTCCTTTTCAATATTAGCCACTATGAATTATTATAAAGACCAATAAGAACTCTTTATAAACCAGGGCCCATTCAAGTTTGAATGGAAAATTGAAAACTTCAATGGCCAAATGTTCCATAATTGATCCATCCGAATAGCTTTCCTCTTGTGCATAAGAAGCTTTGGAATCCTATAATTGAAGAGGTACCAAAAACAAGTACCTAAAATTGGAAGGGGAGAGATTAGCATGGCTTGTCATTGACAAAACTACACTTAGCAAAGGTTCTATCAATAAACCTTGAAATGAGTAACATAAAAAATTTGGACCTAAAGCTTTTAAAAAACTTTGATGGAACATAGAATCTTATGGCATCAAACATGCATTTTAAGGACTAAGTGGCTGAACGTGTAAATAAAACAAGGAGCATTGTGAACAATTGGACAAGATAGATGCTACCAAAGGAAGATGTTATGGCTATTGCTCATAGCTAGTTTATCTAAGGAGTGTGATTCAACTGAAGACATGTGAAGGAACATGGAAGCAACTGCCCTAAAGCATTGTGTATGTGCCTCATTACTCGAACAAAGGGAGCTCAAAGGTCATTAACCAACTACGAAAATTAGAGATGCCTTGTTTTACTCCAAGAAACCGCCATCCAAGGGCAAAAGCGTCAACATCAATTGTACCCATTGTGGAAGAATAGAAATAGAATTGTGGCCTACTATCATTAAAACAAGCACCAAGTGTATGAATTGCAAAGCGATTAGACACAACATAAAGGAGTGCTAAAGCAACCAAGGAAACCTCATGGGACAAGAAGACATCAAGTCAACTCCTCCATCAAACCTAGGTATCCTTCTCCAAACCCTTGTATAATCCAAAAAAGGACAACAATAATAGTACAAAGGTCTATAGCTCAAGAAGCCAATGAGTCAGGACTCGATTCTGTAGCTAATAGACCATAATTCAAGGGGTGGCTTTAGACGGCTATAAAGATAAGGATATATCACTTTTTATAGGGACATCCTTGATCATCCCTAATAAGAAGACGGTTGGTGACACACTTTACAATGACACTTACCTATTGGGACAAATGCTTATCTACAAGGCGATCATTCTTTATGCCACAATTTTACCCTTTTTCTTTCAGCTTGCACTCATCTCCTCCTGCCACCTCTTTCTTGCATACAACTCTCTAATTCATTCTCATCACCATTGTTGCCTATCACATGTGCAGCCAGTCATATGAACATATGCTAGGGTTTCAACTAAGAAAATACAAAATGTATGAACGTGACTACAGCACTAACTCAAAAAATAATGTAAAAACGCAAAACTCAAAAATGCAAAAACACAAACACAAACATAGATAGAAAAGAACTCTAAAATGAATGAATCAGTATTGTAAATGATGAAAAGAGTGTACAAAATGCTCAAAGGCAGATCAATGGATGTAGTCGGAGTGTGACATCCACTGGAGACGAATCCTAAGTGCTATAACCACCAATCAGAGCTGAAAGAGTGTTAAACGTGGAAGGGCAACAGGCCACTAAGCCTAGTTGGGGGGGGGGGGGGGGGGGGAGATCAATGCACATAGTGATGCAAATCAAAATTAGTAGGGGTTAAGAAGCTCTGTGTGTGTGTATTCTTTTGTGATGGGGGAAAAGGGGTGGGGAATCAATGCACATAGTTGTGTAGGTTGATTCATCACGATCAAGCCTTCAATTTTGGGTCTTTCTCTCACATGTTAATATGATGGTTCTATGGTCAATTGAACTCCTTCCTCCCATACTAACTCTAAAATGTATATTACTACAAATACCACAATTGCAATTGAAGAGGTCATGAAGTCACTAGTAGAGGGCAAGTTGGTGTCTAGCAATACGATGAGCCATAGGTCAGCTAGTTGAGGGGTTTGTGTGTGAGCTAGTTGAGGGGCGTGCATGTGCATGTGCGTGTGCGCGTACGCATGTGCATGTGAGTCTGTGTGTTTCTAATGCTTTGGAGATTGATTCTTCCCAATTGTGCTACATTGGAGTTTGCGACATCTACCGTCTTTCTAGATGGGTACAATACCCCCTTAGTGTTTCGAAAGCAATGTGCCAAATAAATTCGTGTTGTAATAGATTCCATTACAATGCATGGAAAATTGATCATAGATCAATAATCATTCATTGTAGTAATTTGAGAAAATTGAGGACAGAGTAGAGAGAGTGAGAGTAAGAGAGAGAGATCTATGAAAGGGGGGGGTTAATCACCATCACTTTATAGCTGTCCTAATGACCCGTCCTAGCACATGTCCTAGGGTAGAGCAAGAGGGGAGTTAAAACATCATTGTATTATAGGCTCCCTTAAGACCTATGCTTGCACAAGTTCTAGCGTGAAGCATTAGGATAATAAACACTCGTGCTTGCATGGTTACTACCCCAGAGAGCTAGTTAGATCTCATCTATTGTTCCAAAAGGGCTATTATGCAATCATGGAGTACAAGGACCAAAGGTGCCTAGGATTGTCCCTGCTTGAGCCTCGACACCATACAAAGAGTCCTTTGAAGGGCAAGAGATGAATATATCAAGCTCCACCTAAACAAAGAGGGCTCACATAGATCCTCACACCAATTACCACTAGAGCTCCTTCGTCGACATCCACTCTTTCAACCCAAATGAGTTCATGCTACATGGGATCACCCTAAAGCAAGCCATACCATTACGCTAAGTGAGATGTCTATGATCCCCAAGGTGACAAAGTCATCCTCATCGTTCAAAAAATACGAGCAACTATTCCCTCCAAATAAGCACCCACCAAGATACTTTAGTTTCCTTATGTTGCAAATCTTAAGAGTAGCAAAGATTAGATCATCCTTAGTTTTCCAATCTCTTGTAGAATTAGTTTTTCTAGGTTTATTTCTTTCAATGCATGTTTCTTTTAGTATCTATTTTGGATATACTTTGACTAGACTTTTGATGAGACATCAATGCAATTGTAATATATACTTATGTCTCATAGGATACTTAGGTCTTTGCTGACATTCATATACATTTAATAAATTGAAATGTTATGCTACAACTTGCAAGTTTTGCAAGGATAAACTCACTTGCGTCATCCAAGCCAACTATCACATGTTTTCATTGAGCGAAAAACCATTTCATGAGTTTCAAAAATTAAATCACTATCACATCAAGGCACAACCAAAAACTACTCAGCACTGGTGGTAGGCTAAAGCGACAAAAAGAGCAATCTAGGTCAAGCTACAATCAATCTTTTAATGAAAAGTAGGACTTAACATACAAATTGTTGCCTATTATTAATGTTGATGCTCCTATTATGCAATAATTTATTTGATAAAGCACTTGCTAAGAAATAATGGCCTTTAAGGACATTCTTGTGTGTTACACCTATAACTTTGTTCAATTTTCAATTGACTTCAATCCAATGTTCTAATTTTTACAATCCCATTGTAAAATTAGCATCAACTTACATGCTCTAATTTTAACATTCCTACAAAATATTCAATCATGTAGAAGTAGCACAAAAATCATCCCTAGCAAATAGCCACCCAATACTTGCACCATCATAAAGAGAATATTGATAGCACACATTGAAAGAATGCATGTAGGCACATAAAGACTACAAATTCATGACTTGATGCACGTGAAGGAAGGGATGTGATTCCTTGAATGTTGACCTAACCAATTTGAAATTTCTCATCCACTACCAAGGGTTGAAATGTAACGTTTCCTCAAGTCTAAGAGCCTTCAAAGTATTGGTACTTGCATACTAATAGTTCATGAGAAGAAAACCAAAACACACTTGGTTGGAATGAAGCTTCAAGGTCCAAAACTTCTCAAACAACAAATGCTTGGGAGAGTTTTTTTAATCGTTTATATAAAAGGCATATCCATACTATGTTGTGCATGCAGAAATATACATATTTATTTCCTTTTGCAAAAGTTGGTTATGACATGTTACCACTACAAAGCATATAAACTTGAGGACATATGGAAGTGCTTCCAAGAGGTTTCAAAATTTGATTTCAAATCATAAAAAGAACATCCCTCTGAAGTCGCTACACATTTGTCTTGATGCAAAGCTCATTGTGCCATGCATCTATGTTGCATATGTTTTGAAATCCCTTGGGAACTGCGGGATTACCAAATGATACAATTATTTTGAATAGAGAATGTCATAATGACCTGGCCGATAAAGCAACACCACTACTGGATCCACTTTATCCTGGTCAGAGGTAAGGCTTTCTCCTGGTATGAAATCATGAAAATTCACCTCAACACTTTTTCCTCCATCTCCTACACTACTGTCCAGGTAAACAACTCGAATAGCAACCCCTAACGCATCTGATAGAGCAATGATGTGTACATGGTCACTTTCTTCACCCATAGGCTCTACTGATGCCTTGCAGAACTGTCATTCAAAAATCAGTACATACATAAAATCACAAACTTAGAATATACGATCATCTACGTTGTTTTACCTGTTCTACACTCATGTTGCTAGTTCCAAGAATGAAGGGCTCAAAAAACTCAGATCGTCTACGAATTTCCCCCGAGGTTATAAATCTGAAAAACATTACAACTACACCACTATCAAGAATAAACTGTCTGAGAACTTTTGGGCGGAAAATGATAAAACAGATTTAATGCACATCTTTCCTCTTATAATAGATGACAAACTTCAAGAACCAGACTTCTTACCATAATTTGACACCATCATGTCCCTTGAATTCTCCACCAATTCATCCAATCTACATGAAGAAATATACATTCATATCATTATTAGAGGAAGACAATAAAGCCCACATACTAATGAAGTTCCATCATCATTTCACAAGTCTTGCGTGAAAACACCAACTCTTATGAAAAAAGAAAAAAAAAAGAGTATCTGCTTTTCTTGAAGAATCTTATATTCATAAACTGTGATCCCACAACTGCATACCACTTCACACTGAAATGCCTTGTATAAAACCCTTTCTAAAACCCAATGTTTGCAAAGCCGCACATGGACTCCAGCCTAAGAGACATCTCACTCCAACCATAAGAGCCATGTTGGCTCATCCTGGAGCCTGGGGTTAGCAACATGACCACACCTTAGTTTCCACGCCTCAAAGAGAGAGTGCTCCATACAACCAGCCTGTGTAGACACCAAGCTATCTGAAGGCGACATACAGTGACCTCAAGGCTCCATTTTGAGGCTTCTTATGTCTGTCTTCTCACCTCTCATTCTTTAGCGCAACTCCCAAAGGCAACAACCATCCATATGGCAGCATGCTGCTAACTTATGACCTTGATATCTAATAATAATCTAAGTTCCAACTTGTAATCAGGCATAGGACCATCATTGGAAATTAAAAAAGTATTGTTTTTAGCAATCTTGGATGTCCTTTTCACTCAATATGTCCTTTTCAATATTAGCCACTATGAATTATCATAAAGACCAATAAGAACTCTCTATAAACCAGGGCCCATTCAAGTTTGAATGGAAAATTGAAAACTTCAATGGCCAAATGTTCCATAATTGATCCATCCGAATAGCTTTCCTCTTGTGCATAAGAAGCTTTGGAATCCTATAATTGAAGAGGTACCAAAAACAAGTACCTAAGACTGGAAGGGGAGAGATTAGCATGCCTTGTCATTGACAAAACTACACTTAGCAAAGGTTCTATCAATAAACCTTGAAATGAGTAACGTAAAAATTTTGGACCTAAAGCTTTTAAAAAGCTTTGATGGAACATAGAATCTTATGGCATCAAACATGCATTTTAAGGACTAAGTGGCTGAACGTGTAAATAAAACAAGGAGCATTGTGAACAATTGGACAAGATAGATGCTACCAAAGGAAGATGTTATGGCTATTGCTCACTCATGAAAGTGACAGTGGGAATGACGTACTCTTTGTATCTTCACACTTTAGTCCACATGCTTTACTTGCAGATATGGATGATGACATGCATACTTGGATTCTAGATTCAGGTACTTCCTTACAGGTCACCCCTCATCATGAGTGGTTTTCTGACTATACAAGGGTCTTGGGGACAACTATGCATGTGACATTGCAGATATTGGCAGTGTGCAGTTGGAATTTCAGCATGGTTGTCTTCATACTTCAACATGTACGGCATACACCTCAGCTCAAGAAGAGCTTGATTAGCATAGGGCAGCTAGATGACAATGGATTTTGCACCACCTTTGGTGATGGAAAATGGAAGATCTGTAAGGGATCTAGAGTGATTGCCAGAGGCTGTAAAAGTGATACCTTGTATCCTCTCCATGTATCTAGTGTACGTAACCAAGCAATCGATTGTTTCTTTGTGGTATGGCCGGTTGGGACACATGAGTCAAACTGGAATGAAAGTGCTTTCTCGTTTGGGTTACTTGCCTTGCCTTCATTATGCTGATTTTGAGTATTATGATCATTGTATTTATGGTAAACATGCACAAACATCTCATAAAAAGTCTTTTGCTGAAATCTTCTCCCCTAGAGTTAGTACATTCCGATGTATGTCAGATGCCAGGGTTATCTTTAGGGGGAAAGAAATACTTTGTCACATTTGTCGATGATGCTATACGGAAGGTATGGGTTTACCCTATTCATAGCAAGGACGAAGTGCTTGACAAGTTTCAAAAATTCTTGGCATTGGTTGCGAATCTGACTGATAAGACACTTAAGCGTCTTCGCTCTGACAATAGTGGGGAATGTGTCCAAGGACTTTCAGGCATTTTGTGACAACAAAGGGATAAAGAGGGAACTCATTGTCCCTCATAATCCACCCCAAAATGGTGTTGCAGAGCGTATGAATCGGACCATTCAAGACAAGGTCTGAACAAAGCTGTACGCAGGTGAAATGAGATATAGATTATGGGATCCCGAGAAAAGAAAAGTTGTACGCAGCAATGATGCTATCTTCCGGAAAGATCGCATGCACAAACAGCCCAAAAGAACAGAGGAAGTCCGTAGGGTTGTATTCCGAGACGACGTACCTTTTGGACAGCAAAATGTGCCCATTGTACAGCAACAAAAACATGCTGTAAATGAACCTACAAATGCAAAAAATAATGTTGGAAATGATCAGTCAATCATTGCCAATAATGATGAGCCACTAAATGTGCAAGAACACCAGGACAGCAAGCTATTAATACTGATTTACAGGCTGAAATGCCAGTATAGCAAGCTGAAAATGAAAATTTACAAGCTCAACAGCCAACAAACAATGATCATTGGGTCAGGAGATCGTATAGGGCTACTAGACAACCCGATAGATTCATTCCTGGTACAAACAATGTGGCTGATTATGTCATGTTGACAAATTATGGTGAACTGACTTGCTTCAAGGAAGCAATGGACAAACAGGACGACAAGAAATGGTATAAAGCCATGTTGTCAGAGATGGAATCTCTTGAGAAAAATGGCACTTGGGACTTGGTGCAGTTGCCTAAAGGACAGAAAACCCTTCCATGAAAATGGGTCTACAAGATGAAGGTCACTTCTGGTTCCTCGCCTAAGTACAAAGCAAGATTGGTTGCGAAGGGGTACAAGCAGGAACATGGAGTTGACTTTGATAAGATCTTCTCTTCTGTAGTCAAGATGACTACATTGAGAACCATTTCGGGCTTGGTTGCAACTAAAGATATGAAGCTCATACAGATGGATGTAAAGACTGCATTCTTACATGGTGATCTGCATGAAGACATATATATGCAGCAGCCTAAAGGGTTTGTGGCAAAAGGGAAAGAGAAGGTGGTATGTAAACTCAAAAGAAGCTTGTATGGGCTGAAATAAGCACCAAGAGAATGGTATTATAAGTTTGATACATTTATGCAGTCTCAAGGTTTTCATAGAAGTTAAGTGAATCATTGCTTGTACACCAAGAAGACAGCAGATGGCAGTCTGATTATCTTGGTTATGTATGTTGATGACATGCTGATTGCTGGCAGGGATACTTATGCCTTGGACTCATTGAGGCAAAGTCTTCATGGCAACTTTGACATGCAAGCTCTTGGTGATGCAAATCACATTCTTGGCATGCGAATACTCACAGATAGATCAAAAAGATTACTCTACCTATCCCAGCAGGAGTATATCTCCAAGGTTTTGCAACGTTTCAATATGGAGGGGGAGGAAACAATTGGGGTTCCATTGCCTCCATATGTGAAACTCAATGCAAAGGACAGCCCTACATCTAATGATGAGAAGGCTGAAATGGGCAAGATACCATATGCTTCAGCTATTGGCAGTTTGATGTATGCTATGGTTGCTACACGTCCTAGTTGAGAAACCCTTCACCCGCAGTTTGCGTTTTTGCGTTTCTGCGTTTTGCGTTTAGGGTTTGCAACCCCAAAAAGAGACGCCATCCTAGACTAACTATGCCTATTTATAGACCACTCTCTCATTCATTCCTCACCATTGATTTATTCAGTCCGTCACCTCTTCTCTCCAACCTCTCCACTTCCCTCACACCCCTTCAAGAGGACATTGCGGTTCGTGGTTCGTGGCTATCTTCATCATCTTCCTTGTGCCACAATATCCTTGGTCCCTTGTATCACATTCACTCCATGATTCAGAACTTCATCATTCCATTCATCAGAATTTTTTCTCTCTTCTCTTCCCTTCTCCATGTTTGCAGAGTTCACTCCGTGTTCCTTCCCGCAAACCCTACTGTCTCCCTGGTACATCATCTTTTGACATGATATCAGAGCTGGATCTAGTCAAACAACGGCAAAGATCCTCCACTCCAGTGAAGGCAAAGACCCGTGGCGGGTTCGGCTTCCACTTCTCTTTTTATTCCGCTGCATCAGCATCTCATTTTTGCAGATTTCAAGAGTTTCAGCTTGCTGCCCACACCCTGGTCGCGGAGGACATCTCAGCCGAAGCTTTCCATTGCTGTCTCCATCAGTTGGCGTCTGATTTCCAACCCTCTTCACACAGTTTGAAGCTGATTCCCGCCAAGCAACTGCTATTCCTGTGCAGACCTGTTGCCGTACAACCTGCCACATCATCATAGTCCTTGTTGCCTGCGTTTTTAGTCTTTCTCTCTCCTCACCTGCGTTTTTCTACTGGTTGCAATCTCTTACTGCTGCTGTCACATCCTCCTCCCACAAGCAGCTCCCTTCCAGCCCTTCCACTGCCCTTGAGACAGACATTGCGGTTCATGTTTCACACTGCCCTCACACCCCTTGAGGCGGACATTGTGGTTCGTGAATCATGGTGGTTGATCCATTCCTTCTTCAACAAGGCACACTGGTCTCCATGGCTTCTTTACCAACAAATGACCAAACTATTGGGTGCTTCTATTGTGGCATCACCAACCACACCACTGATGCTTGCTGACTTCAACCTTTGCTCCCCACCCCTCCGGAGTATAAGCGTCCTCCACCAGGCACTCCTTGTGCCACCTCTCCTTACTGAGCCATAGAGATCGTTCTGCATCGGCTATCAAAGTACTATGCTCAAGGCAATAAGACGCATCCAATGCGCACTAAGTCCTTTCGAGCACATGGAGGATCGATTGGCGCAACGATCTCTTGGAGATAGTCGCAATGCTTGTGGCAGTCTTCTCCTACTTATTTTTCGGTACAGTGGCTTCCACGACCTACGGATCTGCAGTTCGCTCCATCAAGAGACAGTGATTGTTTGATACCGTCTTCTTGTCTGTCTGCTCCTTCGAGAGAGAGTGACTGCTCGACTCCTTTCTCTTCTTCAGCTACCCAATCCGCTCCACTGAGAGACAGCGACTGTTGCCCACCTCTTGCTCATTCTGAGCCCCACCTTTCCCCACCCTTGATTACTCAGGTTCGAGAGGCTACATCTGGGAGCTCTTCGACACCCCAAATATCTTCTTCGACATGACTGGCAGTACTTCATCATTAGGCATTTCGGAGTCCGTGATCCATAAATTTTTGGATTCCCTATCTACTTCATCAAGGGATTCAGAGGGGGATGTTATTTCTTTACCCTCAGAGGGGGCATCATCTACTTCTTTGACTTCAGCGGGGGTCCCTCCACCTCCCACCTCAGAGGGGGAACCTACTCCACATAAAGTTCTTCACCCATCCTCTACTTTCTTGGGGTGGCTATCTTCGACCAGCCATCTCTTCTACTGATACCCATGATCTTTAGGTACCACCTAGATCGGGACCTCAGAGGTTCAACCGTGGCTTGGTGACGAGGCCTTCGTATTCCTTCTAGCATGGATGCAATGGATCTAGTGGCTTCTCTCCCGAGGTTGAGTTTCAGATTCTCCAATCACTCTATCTACTGTTCTTTACTACAGGTTTCCTCTCCGGTGGAAATCTTGGATCTTAGGGATCCTCTACATCTTCTTCCTCCTCTTCTTCTTCTTGCCTTCATCACTTGGTTAGCATGGAGCCACCTCCTGAGATCAAGTACGGACATATCCTTATGGTTCTCAGCACCACACAAAGTCTGATATTCCTCCTATGCATTGCATGTTTTCATCATCTTTGTACTAGGGCGCTTGGGCAAGTGAACAATTTCCCCACGAGAGACACTGTCTAAGTGGCACTTGCTGCATGAGCATTCTTCTGCATGTAGCATTACATCTCCACCTCACTCTTCTCTTGTTCCTCTTTTTGGGCTTGAGAGGGGGTGTTAAGAAACCCTTCACCCACAGTTTGCGTTTTTTGTGTTTCTGTGTTTTGCGTTTAGGGTTTATAACCCCAAAAAGGGGCGTCATCCTAGACTAACTGTGCCTATTTATAGACCACTCTCTCATTCATTCCTCACGGTTGATTTATTCAATCTGTCACCTCTTCTCTCCAACCTCTCTACTACCCTCACACCCCTTCAGGAGGAAATTGCGGTTCATAGTTCGTGGCTATCTTCATCATCTTCCTTGTGCTATGGCACCCTTGATCCCTTGTATCACATTCACTCCATGATTCAGAACTTCATCATTCCATTCATCAGAGTTTTTTCTCTCTTCTCTTTTCTTCTCCATGTTTGCCGAGTTCACTCCGTGTTCCTCCCTGCAAACCCTATTGTCTCGTTGGTACGTCATCTTTTGGCAGTCCTGACATTGCCTTTGCAATGAGAGTGGTTAGCAAATACATGGCAAACCCTGGTAAAAAGCATTCGGAAGCAATTAAAGGTATTATGAGATACCTCAAAGGCACAAAGAATTTTTGCATTTGCTTTGGAAAGTAGAAGGCATCTGTCGTTGGCTTTACGGATGCAAACTGTGCTAGCCATGCGGACTACAGAAAGTAATTGTGCCTCAAGGGAAGAATGAAAAGAGATGGTTAGATCCACCACATCACAAAATAGACAAGCTATCCCAACATCCATCAATGTCTATGACAAAATACAAAGATGAATAGGTATGGAGGTGTGGTGGTAAGGTGGTAAAAGAACAGTAGATAGAAACAGCTTAGAATCAGTTCAAGGGTGCTTTGCACAATGAGATACATAAGAGTAATGCTACCTACTGAGAATGTGAATCCAGCAATGTGCCACTTAGACAGTGGCCCTCGTGGAAAAATTATTCGCTTGCCCAAAAGCCCTTTTACAAAGATGATAATGATCGTACAATGCAAAGGGGAGATACAAGTAACAACAAGGGAGGCAAGTCAATGTCGAGGACAAATACCGAAACCTTTAGAATATTAAGAAAGGATAGGAACCCCCTCCCCTCTCAACCACAGATATCGACGCCGAAGGAGAAAGAGGATTCTGATGTCGGTCTTTGTGTGGTACCGAGAACCATGAACGATAATGTAGATGAAGCACCCCAATTGGAGGAGCTAAGTAGAAGAGCAAGTCTCCTAGAAAGATGAAACGAATGGTGAACTTCCCATGTCTCCCACCCAAGAAGGAATCGGTGCAAACCTACATATCAGTGTGAGCATGCCATCACTCTACCTACGACATAGTAGGAGTAATAGTAGATGCCAAATAGACTGACTGATCAATCGAATGAGCATTTAACTCATAGAGTTCATGACATAATGTGTAGTAAGTACCAAAGTCAAGAATTCTTTATCTTTGACCATGCATTTGTCATCATCAAATATGACTTGCAACCACATTTTGCTAAAGAAAAAATGGACAACAAATTCTTCTTTATTCCTAGCACATATAATGCATCCTGTAAATGGAGAGTAGACCCACCAATGGCTTTCAAGACAATCTCTCCAACACCTCTAACAGAATAAGATGCATTGTTGGCACATTGCACAAATTTGCCAACAAGAGTTGCAACAATAGAGGTAAACAAATCCTTGCGAGATGCAATGTGCTTAGAAGCACCACTATCAAAGAAGGAAGTATCCACGCCTATTGATACTTGAAAAATAAGCTAGTATTTTATGGGTTCAAAATAATTGATATGAAATCATCACGATAATAGTTTGGAAATTATAGAAAAGTAATAAGTTCATTCATCATCAATTTTTGGTTTCATAACTAAATTTTTTACCATTCATTTGTCTTCTGCTTATTAGATAATATGAGCTTTAATATATATACTGTCACCAATTGTAATGTGATCTTCATGTCTTGTACATAAAGCTTTATTAGCTTCTGCCATTCTATGAATTTCCCACATTGATAAAAATGAAATTTATTAAAATCAAGCCACGTTGTCATTCGACGTCAAACCCAAATAAAACACGGATTGATAGTGACTATCCAACCACGTCTCCTAGTAATTTCCAGTCACCGATAAAACAGTAGGATCCAATTCCTATCCAACCAAAGAGTTTGGTATTTCATTAACTGCTCACACAAGTCCTTAATTTTGTTAAGATGATCCTACATGGCATCGCCTTCATCCATCTTCGCATTTTCAAGCTTTTTTTTTCAAGAAAGAAATGAGTGTCTCATTTTTTCCAGCAAACATTTGCTCCAGAAGAAGTGGCAAACTGTATATGCAAGATTAAGGACCACTAAACTGCCAATGCAATTAGTAGCAATGCTTGGGCATCCGCAGTATCCTAAGCCTTCTGTGCAGTTCTTCTTTGGGGAAGTAGCTGAGCTGGAGCTCGTCGCTGAGCACAACCTCCTTGGGGAAGAGTTGCAAGAGCCACAACTCCAAGACGGACTTCTTCACCACAGCATACTCCCAAAGATTTTTAGCAATGAGCACATTCTTCATCATGAAGGACCATAGAGAATAGTTATTGCCATCCAATCTATCCTCTTTAGAGACATAAGTAAATACATCACTCTGTCCTTGATTGTCCATGATAAATGTCACTATTCCAAAAAGCACAAGAGTAAGAACCAAAGCTGGAATAACCTGGAAATCTGCAAATTTCCAGAAATTACAGCAAACACTAACCTATAATTAGTAAAATTGTGTCACACTTGATCACAATTGTCCAATGTGCTGAAATTTCCACAAATTTCAGCGAGCAATACACTGACCAATGCACAAACAGTGCTCAGCAGCACGAAAAATGCAAAAGCCCCAAAATTTAACTGTTCAAAGTGCACAATTTCAGTCAATTTCAGACTGAATCTTTCAGTACATGTGCCAATGTCTGCCAAACATCCAAAAGCCCAAAATTTTTCTGACCCAAATTCCAAGAAATTTCTGCAATGTGTGCCCAAAAACACTTTCTAGAGCAGAAATGCACCTCTTTGGCAAAAGCCCCTTGGTGTAGCTCGGATTTCCCAAATAAAAATAATGAAGTATACCTGTCACCTCCAAGATTAGAGCTAGGTCAACGTTCGTGCTACTCCAGCTGGCAGGCAGCGTCCAGAATAAGCTGGAGGATCTGGCGCAAGTGTCCGAGGACCTGGCCGAGCTAAGGTGGCGGCGGTGCTGGCTGGACAGAACAGGGGGCGATGGGACTGACAGGTGCTAGTGGGACTGATGAGCGCTGGTGGACCTAGTAGACTGATGAGCACCAGCACAGCTGCAAGGCTCACAGGGGCACTACTGGCTGGAGCACACAGGCGCTGGCAGTGCAGCTACCAAGTGACGGCGCTGCAAGCTGGAGTTGGTGGTGACGCTGGCAGCAGCTACTAGGCTGCGGTGGTGCAAGCAAGCAAGCCTGCAAAGGCTGCTGGATGAGGTGGTGGTGCTCCAGTCAGGGGGAACATGAGCTGGACCTGGCAAAGCTAGAAGTAACTAAGTGCTCAGCTAACTTAGCTCTAATACCAAATGTTAAGAATGGAGATGGCAGCTCCAAGCTCGAAACAAAATACACAATAGAGAGAGTGAGAGTGAGAGTGAGATTGTAGACATCTCGACACACGATGCATTTCCCAATGTAAGTGAAAGTACAACCCTTAGATCTTAGGGTTGTGTACGTGGCTTAAGGTGTGTTCACACCCGAAAGTGTGAAAAGTGCGGTAAGTGAACAAACTGTGTAGCATTCACACACAAATAGAGAATAATCTAACTAGGGGAAAAACCTCTCTTACGGAGAGTAAAAAGTGCCCTAGTGTCCTACTACGGATCACTGACACTCCTCTATGAGTGTAGGCATGAGTCAAACCTAATAAAAATTTGGTAACTGCAACAATGCACCTCCCAAATGAGGCTGGCAGCTGACCGGCAAAGGCTGGAAAAAGTAAGGTGACAAATGAGAGAGGAAATGCTCATGTAGGGTGGCACGATCTGATCAGGTTGTAAATGTGGCGCAGGCAGAGCAGCAGCTGACATCATCGATCTGGCTGAAATGCAGGCTGCAAACAAGGTGCGCTGATGGAGATATGGCAGCAATTGTGAAGGCGAGATAGCCACTCAAGAGAAACCTGATGGCTGAAATCCGCAGTGGAGATTGATGAGCTATAAAAACGAGATGGGCTGAATGGTGGGTACCCTGTCTATTCAGAGATGCAAAGGATCCTCCCAAATGAGGGTTTTGTTTATGGGACACACAAACTCTCTAAGAACATATTTCTTTTTTAACGAAAGTTTCAATACTAGCACGTTTTGGGGCTGTTAAAAACAGCTAATCTGGTTGCAACACCTCTTTAGCTCAACAAGCCATTAATACACACAGTCATCTTCCAACCATGTTTAAGCCCTCTCTCAGCATGTTATTCAGCCCTTCCTCAAAGCACTTTACCTGTTCATTCCAAGTCATGGCAGCTTCTCTTGCCTTGTATGACGTGTTGGTAGACAAGGTGGATGATCAAATGATTGGTCATGGTGAGATGAGGTCAATGCAAACTCTCCAAGAAGTGGAGGATCATGACCATGGACTTGATAACTCTCCCAAGCTGTCATCTAGAATGGAAGGCCCTCCTAATAAGGTCACCAGCTCCTGTAGGGTGCTCAAATGGCTGCAAATGCCCTCAAATGCCTTGGTATAGCAGCTGCAGCCTCCCCCCACCCCTCTCTCTCTCTCTCTCTCGGGACGAAAGCTCTTTGACACCTGACGAGACGGGATGCTCTCTGACGCCTGACGGGACGGGATGCTGTGACATCTATGGCTCTCTCTCTCTCTCTCTCTCTCTCTCTCTCTCTGATGCCTGATGGGATGGAAGCTCTCTGACGCCTGACGGGAAGGGATGCCCTCTGACACCTGACGGGATGCCTCTCTAACGCATCACAAATGACGGACTCCCTCTCTCTGACGAATGATGCTTGACGCCTGACGGAGGACGCCTCTCTGACGCCTGACGGATGACGCTTGACGCTTGTATTGACTATTGACAGACGAGTCGTGAGGACCTGACGCGACGTACCTGGTGTGACGTCAGACCTGTCGTGAGGCAGACACCTCTCTGGTGTGAGGCAGACTTGTCGTGCGCAGGAATGTACCTGGCATGAGGCAAACCTATCGTTAGCAATATAGTGTTGCAGAGATGTACTGAATGCATTGACACCGGAGTACTGTATGCAGTAATGTACTAACACAGCAAGGTACTGACACAGAACTAGATGCCAATGTACTGAGATTGCAGATGTAATCAGATTGATATGACACGAATGTACTTAGAATGACATGAATGCAGACCTGGGTGAATGTATTGATGCACTGGCTTGTGGACTAGGCAATGATGCATTGACTTAGATTTGATCATGTCCTGGAGTATGCAGTAATGCACTGACTGGGGCTGCAATTTGTATTTCTGCAGTGACTGTAAACAGCGTGAAGGCATTTGGGCTCGTAAAAGATTACTGGGCTTACCAAAAAAAAAAAGTGAGGGGTTAGGGAAACCCTGGAAATTTGCAGGAATCACAAAAATTGCTCTAATTTGACAGTACAAAGTACAAGCTGAGTGGCTTTGCACAGTGTGAAAGATGGATAATGTAGACAAATGCAAGCATCAAACCATGGAAAATGAATATCTGGGAGACGAATCTGATCAAGAACTAACACAACCATCCATGGAAGCAATGTTCAACACCCCTTCTAAGAACACATGGTACAAGACGTATGGCCGTAGGTTCTGTGATTGGATCGTCTGCCCAACATCTGACAGGCATGGAAAGACTTCACGCACCATGAATGAAAAGAAATACGAAGAAATTCATCTCACGATTCGCTTTGAACTACGAATTATGAGACAAGAATTGGAGAAAGAAATATGAGAGCAGGCCAAAGTCGAACTAATGGTAAATCAAAGGGCAGAAATGCAAGACATGCAGCTAAAGATTAAGAATGACTTACAATCACAAATGTTGTCCGAAACGCACACGCTGAAAACTGAAATGCTCAAAGTTGTAGATGCCTACAAATCTGAAAACTTAGAACTAGGGGAAGAATTAAATACATTTAAGAAAAAAGAAATGAACGTGCAAAAAGAATTACAAAAAGAGAAAGAGGCTTTGAAGGCATGTGAAAGGGAGGTTCACTCATGGGCAGAAGTGGAAAAGACAACACATAAGTAGATAGAAGAAGCCAGCCCATGGATTGAGGTAGTAGAAAAGAATAAGGGAACATCAGTGAACAGGAGTGAAGTCATGAATGCTACCTTGGAAGAAGAGGCTAGGAGACGGGCTAGGGTTTTACATGTACGGGTAGTAGGATGGGAGGAGAAGAGCAACCCATAGGAAGATACTAAGACACTTGCTGACAAAATTGGGGCTTCAGACGTACCTATCGTCAATGCTTGGAGAGTGGGGAAAGAGGACTCTAAGTCCAAGGCTCTACTTCTTCGCTTTGGAGACAGAGAGAAAAAAAAGGCCTTCCTCTCCAAGAGGAGAGTCCTCGAGGGTGAGAAGATTTATTTGGATGAGGACCTTACCCCAGCACAAATAGCGCATCGCAGAGAACACATGCCCAAGGTATTGGAGGCTCGCAAAGAGGAAAAGTGGATTCTTTATAGAGATGGACAAGTCATCATCACTAACAAAAGAACTTCATGACGGTACGAGGCCTATGAGACATTGCGGATGTCAATATGGAATTGTAATGGAGCCCTACGCTTGGATGCTGGTTACTTTGAAGATAGCTTCTGAAACATAGATATAGCAATGTACACAAAAACACACCAATGTAAAGGTAGCCCACTACCAGACGTGCGGGGATACACGTGGGAAAGTGCATTTCGTCCAACAGCTAGAAAACCAAGAAGCACTAGGGGTTCTGAGATGTGGCCATACTATACCAGGAAGACCTCAAAGGGATAGTCCAAGTAATGAAAAGAGATGATGATGCATGATATTTATGGATTAGGATACATGCAAGAAGACCATGGGATATATTCATCGCAATATGCTACTTTCCTCCTACAAATTCTACCTATGCTACACGAGATGGATCCCCCTTTGATGTACTTTATGAGGATATCATGAGATATGCAAGCATTGGGGACATATTATTAGTAGGAGATTTCAATGCACGCACTGGAGATAGACAGAGTGACTTTTATATGCATGATAATGCCATGTTCAAAGAGATCGACATAGATGAAATAGGCCTACGCAGGAGAGCCCAGGATAAAGAAGAGAGTACCTATGGGACACACTTATTGACTTTGGGAAGTGCACATAGACTAGCCATCTTTAATGATCTGCCACAATGGCTAGGATCTGACAATTTGACATGTTGGAATCACGAAGGAGGGGCAAGTATTGTGGACTACTTGATAGGCTCACCAGCATTGATACCAAACATCCAAAACTTTAAGATATCTAAGAGACCAATTGGCATAGCATCAGATCATGCTATTTTGACACTCATGCTCTCTTGTGTACATATGAAACATGAAACACCATCTCTCCCCAAACATCCCAAATACTACTTTACAGAAGACACCTCACACATCTACAATGGTTCTCCGCAGACCAGTTTACATACATTGGACTTGAGTAGATCGTTGGAAGAATGTACAAGGGATTTAGCAGAGGCCATACATGGTTCAGCCATGTATTCATTCCCACACACCTTGCCCCAATGTAGACCCACACGATCTATTGCTCCCCAAAATAGCTGGTATGATAATGAGTGTAGAGTCACCCGAGCTTGCTTACAGAGAGAAGTGGAGCTAGACACTCAGACACATCGCCAAGCAAAGGTGTTCTTCAAACACCTTGTGCGGAAGAAGAAACGAGACTACTTAGCAAAAGCAGAAGCAACGATATATCAGCTATTTTTGGTGCAGGATAGCAAGAGCGCATGGAAGATGTTTCATGAGAGACAGTCCCCCATACAAATTACATCACGAGATGCTTGGCTTAACTATGGGAGATAGCTGTATGACTTGCCAAGACAGCCACCCATGCAGCCCCCACAAGTTTGTAGGCCAACACAGTGGTCATTCTTCACATGGAAAATGGTTAAGGATGCAATACATAGATTACAAAATGGGAGGGCACAGGATGAAGATGGACTAGTAGCAGAACATTTCTCACATGCTTGTGACATATTAGCACCCATATTAGCACATATGTTCAATAGAGTAGTATGTGAAGGTTTCCCTATGAGTTGGTCAGACAATACTATAATTCCACTATTTAAAAGTGGAGATCCCTTGATTCCTAGCAACTACAGGACTATCATGATTGGTCATACTTTGGCCAAGACATATGGATCTATATTGGAGCATGAACTCAGTGAGTGGGTTAAAATGCAAGGCAAGAGAGCACAAGGACAGGTAGGTTTCAGACGAGGATATACCACGCTGGACCATATTCTCACACTTAGAGCCATTATTGAGGAGGATCGAGCCCGAGACAAGAGGATCTATTGTTGCTTTGTAGACTTCCACAAAGCTTTTAATACAATGCCTCGTACACGCATCATGCAGAGATTGCAGGACATTTGAGTACTAGAGGGTATACGATGGGGTGTCTATGCATTATACGAGGAAGTGACAGGTCATGTACTAGCACCTCGGGGGCCATCAGAGAGGATTGACAGTACCATAGGAGTGAAACAAGAATGTCCACTTTCACCCACATTGTTTGGTCTATACATAGATGAAGTGTCTTATTACATAGACCGAGGTGGAGGAGTTGGAGCCAGCCTGTTAGGGCTTGTACCATAGGCGTCTTAGCCCACTCACTAATCAGATTGGAGTAGAGAGGGATTATTATGATGGTTGGGATAGCATGGAAAGGCCGTTGATCATGATGATAGCACACAAGATTAGGAGTAAGCCCTCCAACCCACATCCCATTATCAGAGCAGAGCTAGGGGCAACACCAATAGTTTCGGAGGCACTCTTCAGGGCAGTAACCTTTTGGCACAGACTATGGAAACTTCCACGCCATAGATACTCTAGATTGGCACTAACCTCATCTAGACAACTAGCAGCAGGAGGCAAGAAGAACTGTTGGTTTTCACATATGGCTATTTGGATGAGCCTACATGGTTTGGATATTGACAGTCTTCCACCTTTGGATTATAGCCTTGACTTCCCTACACTTTCTCTCAGTCGATCAGAGTTGAACCAGGTGATCTAAGCTGATATTTTGAGGATTGAGACTGCAAGGATATGGATCCATCCACCACTCTCTCTAGGATCGAGGATGGAGTTCTACACGAGTCATTTCTTGTGTCTCTCTGACAATGGTTTCACTATTTGGCCAGCGTAAATGGACATCCATCTCTCCCATAGCGTACAGGTTGCTATCAAACAGACTCGCACCTCCTCACATAGGCTTTAGATGGAGACTGACAGATGAACAAATACCCTAGCAAAGGATAGGACTTGCCAGCTTTGTGGTCGAGAGCCTGAGACGGCGGAGCACTACATATGCAGATGCACAGTATACTATGACATACGAGGACGGTACCACTGCCTCTTCCGTGATGGATTTGGACCCCTTCATGGCATCATGGAGTATGAGGACCAGAGATGCCTAGGTCTTTTCCTCTTGGAGCTCAAGAGGTGCCGAACTGCACTACTGTGAGACAGGAGGCCAGCTCACCCAGAGGGACACACACAAAGAGCAGTGACAGACTTCTTCTACAAAGCCGACCCTACTGACACTACCAGCCTAGCAGAGACAGAGCCACCCCTCCAGACACCTTACAGGCCACACCATGGAGTGACATTGGATAGATCCATTCCCCTTGGTCGAGCACAACGACCCCGTCTACCAGGACCACGTCCGAGGAGGCCACACCACAGTCAGATTAGAGCCATTATCACGAGACACCGCAAACTCACCACCATGCATATCAGTGAAGCAGCTAGGGACCACATCATAGCTGAGATCATGTGCAGATCTTGAGATCAGCTATAGCCTATAGCCTCCACCACACTTTTGTACATGGTTCTATCAGATCTGGTTCTCCTTTCCTTTCCTTTCCTTTTCTTTTCTATCGATGGAACAACACTACACATGGTTCAACCCTAATATAGTCCCATCATATAGTTATGTTCAAACTGTTTCATAGGCCACCCACTTATTTGTAATGTTATCTTTACCTTACTGATGAGATGACATTAGACATGGATGTACTCAGGATTTTGTCTCATAGGCCACATTGGCCTTATGTAGACGTTAATCTCTCTCTCTCTCCCTCTCTCTCTCTCTCTCTCTCTATCTCTCTCTCTCACACAACCAACTTCTACCAAGCTAGAATGAGCTTCCCCTACCGTCCAACAACCTTCCATGTATGAGAAAGTTTTGCCAAGTGGCAGCCTTCCTAATGCATTTTTTACCCATTTAATTAATTTTTAGAACTAATGAAATTTAATTTCAGTCCTTGTCCTTGCCCAGAAAATACTCATTTACAATTTAATTGACTGGGCCATTTTCACCCCCAAGCAGTTATGTGCATTAATTGACCCTAGAACTAACATTAATTAATGACAATTATTGGTTAAACAAATGCCCTAGGCCAAAACTGACACCAAGTACTACCTAATACTTGTCATACAAATTATTACAACTCTTGCCTTTGGTTCCCACTTGTCAAAAAAATGACTAACAAAAGAAGGCTCTGATACCATGTCAAAGAAATGACAAAGAAACCAAAGAGAAAGTGTAGGGTTTGCGGGGGGAAACACAAAATGTGTACGGCAAACACTGAGAGAGAGGAGAAACTCAAAAACACAAGAACACAATGATGATGCATTGAATCATGCTATGAGAAGAAAAGTTGATACAACAAAGCCGAAGCCTAGAAGATAACTGCACTATCTTGTCTAAATCAGGCGGCAGCACCTATGAGAATTTACATACTGAAGGGAGCGAAATGCAATCCTCTTAGAAGTGGGCTATCGAAGTAATCACTTGAAGGTGAATGACAACTATTGAAGGAGCGAATTGCAGTCCTTTGATTGCCATCGGAGATTAAAAAGATGATCACCAATTGTCGAGGGAGTGAACCGCAATCCTCTAATACTGGGGAGTGGCTTGGGCAACAAAACACAAATCCCAAATGTGAGTAAGCTGTCAAACACAAGGAGAGATCAGCCTAGATGTTGATGACTGATGCTAAAGATGGTCGCTAGGGTGGAAGAAGTCTCATAGACAATCAAACATAGAAAGGTGATGACACCTAGAGGAAGAGGAGTTGACGCCAAGGTGCGGGTACTATTGCCAAGGTCTGTGAAGCCCTCCAAACTGCCAAACCTAAGTAGTCAAGGGTGGGAAAAGGTGAGGCTCAAGCTGAGCCAAGGGTGGGCAACAGTCATTTTCTATCAGTGGAGCGGACTGTGGAGCCAAAGTAATGAAAGATGCAAACTAGCCACTGTCTTGCGAAGGAATGGACTGTCAAGGGGACAGTATCCAACAATCATTGCCTCACGGTGAAGCAGAGTGCAAAACCGCAAGTATCGAGGTGGCATTCCTCAAACCCTAGAAGTAGAAGCAACCTTCGTGGTGCATTGCGATGGTCGTGAGAAGACAGTGATACTAGTCAATCCTCATGTGGTTTGAAAGGGCTTAGAATGCATTGGATGTGGCTTATTGACTTGAGCATAAAAATCTAAAAGTCGGTGAAAAATAAACCCTGTGGCCCAAAAGGGAGAGGAGGCACAATAAGTGCCTCGGGGTAGACACATATATTGCAACAGTGTAGGGAGCAAAGGTCCACGGTGGCAAGCATCGGTGGGAGTTCTAATGATGTAGAAAGAGGAGCACCCAATGGTCTGTCCATCTACTTATGGAGAAGTCATAGCACCGGAGTGTCAACCTATAGAAGGGAGGCTGGGTGGGAGAGGAAGAGAAGGGTATCTCTATCTCCTCGTGATGCATCGGAAATGAAGGGGGAAATCAATAGATGATGTTGAATCTGCAACGTGTCTTTGCCTTCTCTAATGCAAAGGATCTTTGTGGCTCACTCTATGTCTTTGGCTCTAATACCATGTCAAAAAAATGACTAATAGAGGAAGGCTCTGATACCATGTCAAAAATGACAAACAGAAGAAGGCTCTAATACCATGTCAAAGAAATGACAAGAAGACTATAGAGAGAGTAGGCTTTGTGAGGAGAAACAAAGAGTGTGTATGGCAAACATTGAGAGGGAAGAGAAACTCAGAAGCACAAAAAGAACACGGTGATAATACACTAATCATGCTATGAGAAGAAAAGTTAATAAAACAAAGCCAAAGCTTAGAAGATCCTCCGAGCAATGTGCTATAGAAGTAATCGCTCGAAGGTGAAGGACAATTGTCGACGGAGCGAACCACAATCCTCTGATGCCATCGAAGATGAAGAGGATGATCACCAGCTATCGAGGGAGCGAACTACAGTCGTCTAATGCCGAGGAGTGGCCTAGGCAGCAAAATGCAAATCCCATGATGTGAGTCAACTATCAAAAGCAAGGAGAGATCATGCCAAATGCTAACAATTGATGCCAAAGATGGTCGCCAAGGTGGAAGAAACCTCACAAATAATCAAACGCAAAAAAGTGATGACCCTAGAGGAAGAGGAGCTAGCGCCAGGGTATGGATATTGTTGCCAGGGTGTGTGAAGCCCTCCAAATTGCCAGATGCACATGCCAAGGTGATGCCACATGTGGAAGAGTTGACGCCTGCTAGTGGAAATGCTCCTCAAATGCAAAACGCAAAAAGAAACTGTCGCCAGATGTGGGAGTGATGACGCCAAGTAGGAGATGGTGGAAGAAGGCCATGAACTGCAATGTCCTCTAATAGGGGTGTGGGCAGCAGCAGCATGAGGAGAGAAGAGTGCGAGTGACGGAAGAAGAGGGTGAAGAATGACTGAGGTGGTCTGGGGTGACTGAAGAAGGTGGTGAATGAATGAACTGACTACCTATTTATAGGCATAAACTGTCTAGTGTGACGCACCATTGTGTGGGCGCCCACCACTGAAAAAGTGGCCAAAATGTAAACACCATCCCTTTTTGGGACTCTCAGTAGAAAACCCTAACTAAAGTATGTAAACTAAAGAAGTGGTTTCTCAACACCACTGACTTCTCACGGTCCTTGGCCTATCATTATGAAATAATTAGCTTGCACATCAAATGCGCACCTCGCATTTGCATCTTTGACTAATAGCTTAAAGGGGTGTATCCCATTAATGAGAATCAAATGTGTCACATTAGTTGTATGCACATTCTATTTCAAAGCATCATGCTTAATGTCATTTTGATCGAATCTCTCTCATTTAACTTATGTCGCTGTTCCACATTGATCCTAATTAACTTTGAAAAAACCTTGGCAACAACAAACTCTTCAAGACATGCACAAAAAAAAAAAACTACTACTAGCTTAAAAATTTTGAAACTATTGGAAAACACTATGCAACAAGCTTGAAAAGATTGGAACTGCAGCAACAAAAATCTGTTAGGAAGAAAGCACAAGTTGATCACCAAAGTCAAGAGACCTTCAATTATGTTCCCTCTAGCCAAAATAAAGAAATGGCTTGTTTATAGACTATGGCCAAAAACTCACTTGGCCTGATGAAGAGGAAGGACTCGCTTCCTTTTACTCACAGCAAAAAATCGCTAGTTTGACCTACTTGAATAAGTGGGAAAATAAAAAGAGTATTATATCCTTGGACATTCGGATGGGAGCTAGTAGCATCAATCACAGTGGTCATGAAGTGACTTGGTGTAAATGCACTCCAAGATTAGGGCAACCGAGTCCTATAAGTAGGATTGAAGGTTCTATTGTGCACATTCATTGTGTGATCGCCACACTTGGACTCTAGGCTCATTGGCCAACGCATCCCTACACAAGGAGGGGGTGGCCTTGTGGTATGGGATACCAACCCTTGGGATGTGGTTGTGATTTGGAGTGCTACTAGCTCCCAAGCTCAAGGGTGAGCTTCCTTGGCTCTATGGCTAGGAGGTGAGTCTAATATCTAGTCCCTTATATTCCTAGATATGGCTTGTGTCGTATCTCATGTGTAGATTGGATCCTAGGGGAGCGTTTCATAGGCATTGAAGCATCAACCTACAATCTAGCACAAGATTCAATGACGAGAACCAAACCATTTTTCGCTTATGAAATTGTGATGGTTCACACCTGACATGTACATTTTAATCTCATTTAGGGTGGTATGGGACACTACTAGCAAGAGGAGTGTGCACAAGGGCCACATGTTGCAAGTGGTGGTTACAATGCTTATGTTAATGTTATTGTTAATTTTCGTGTTAATATCATTTTCTAATAATGATTTAATGTTGAAGCCAAAGTAGAACAAAGAATCTGCTGTCGAAGAGAGAGAGAGAGAGAGAGAGAGAGAGAGACTCTTTGAATTTGATGTCGAAGAGAGAGATAGTCTTTAAATCTAATGACGAAGGGAGAGTTTGTTGTGTTTGTTGCCTATTACATTGACAAACAAAGATATATATATATATACATATACATATATATACATATATATATATATATATACATATATATATATATATATACATATATATATATATATACATATATATATATATATATATATATATAGAGAGAGAGAGAGATATGTCAACAAACAAAGAGGGTAAGAGAGGGGCTAGACTGCCTATGTTGACAAACAAAGATGGATAGAGAGAGATATCAATAAACAAAGAGGGGAAGAGAGGGGGTGCACTACGAGTAGACTACCTACGTGACACCTGCGAGCCTACGTGGCAACCGAGACAGACTGCCTGCATGGCAATACGCGTGTGGTCTCTCACTTTTTCCTTCTCTCGTGTCTTCTCTCTCAAAGATTGTCGATGGGCTGAGCCATCGTCTAGTTGCCCCACGTGGTCAAAGAAGGGGAGTAGTAGTCTACGTGGCACCTAGATGCTACATTTAGGTGTTAAATGGAGGGGATGATTTAGATAGCATATTTTAATGTGCTCGTCTCTTTTGTCTCTCTCCTTCCAAACCTTTAAATCAAATAAGTTGCCAGCTTACATTTTTCACCCCACAAAAAAAGCCCAATTTTGTATTGAATGAGATAATTTTGTCACACTTTGCTCTCTGCTCTCACATCCTTTAACATTTGAATTCTCACATATCCTTGGAGGAGTTTACAGCACAACTTTCCAGAGTACTTCACACCATAGCCACCATGTATTTTTCCCACAAACATCACCATTGCGTGGAGAATTCAACTCTCATAAGCCACAACTCGGCCATCCTGCATAAGAACAGCCCCAATGCTGTTATCACATGCATCACATTGAACTACGAATGACTTCCATAGATTGGACAACACAAGACAAGATCTGAAGTCATCTTTTCCTTTGACTTTTCAAATGCTGAAACTTCCACTACTGTCCATCTAAAGGGCACATCTTTCTTTTGAAAAGCATGCAATCAAGATGCAATTTCAAGAAATCCATGTACATACTTCATGTAGTAAGAACATAAACCCAAGAAGCTGCTGATCTCATGCACATTCCTCAAAGGTGGCCATAATTGTATTGCCTCAACCTTTGCAAATGCAATTTCAAGAAATCCGCGTACATACTTCTTGTAGTAAGAACATAAAACCAAGAAGCTGTGGATCTCATGCACATTCCTCAAAGGTGACCATGATCATATTGCCCCAACCTTTGCAAGGTCCATGTGAATACCATCAACCGATACAATATGCCCCAAAAAGTGGATTTCATGCAAGAAGAATTCACGTTTTCTTATCATTGATAACCAACTTATGCTCACACACTTCATTGAACACAATGTCCAAGTGTGCAAGGAAACCCATCTTCATCTCCAGCAAGGCGAAGCTCGAGGGACCTACACAGACAACTAGATATGCTCATCTTTGGTCGCCTAGTGTAGCTAAAGAAGAGAGCACATTTATCCAAATTGGAGCACCAGTTATTCTTGGGATAAGACAGCAAGGAGACATGGAAGGCATTCCAGGAGCTTCAAACCCATACATCTATTATCTCCCCAAATACATCGCATGCATACGCTACCTCACTATATTAGGTACTCGGGCAGCCCTTGTCACCCTAATCACCACAAGACAAACCCATGTCATCTACCTCCTTCAACATCGAGAGGATTCGCAATGCCATTGACAAACTCTAGAGTGGTCGCCGAGTTCAAGACCGTGATGGACTAACAGCAAAGCACCTATGTTCAACAGGGCCGTTTGTGAAAGCTTCCTTGCCAATTGGTCAACTAATACTATAGTACCAATCTTGAAAGTTGGAGACCCCATGGTTCCTACGAACTATAGAACGATCATGATTGGCCACATGCTAGCCAAGCTTTATGGATCAATACTAGAGCATAAGCTGAGTACATGGACAAAGAAGCACCAATAGCAAACACGTGGACAAGCAGGGTTTAGGAGGGGATACTCCACTCTTGATCATATCCTCACACTCCGAGCCATCATCAAGGAGAGTAGGGCACATGTGTTATATCCCTGGACATCTAGATGGGTACTAGCAGTATTAGTAAGCAAGTGACAACAATTTCGAGCCCTCTAGGAGCAGGTAACAGCAGCCCAAGGTCCTTCGGTTGCAAGTAACAGCATACATGATGGGGCAACAGTCTTTACGGAGGTCCTAAGCTATAGGTGACAGCTTCCATGGTTGTTTGAGCAAGGCAACAGTAGTTTTTCAACATTTTTCGTGATAAAAGTCTAAAATTTCTCTCTCTATAACATTCTCTCTCATTCCCCCAACTATCTCTCAAGTTATCTCAACATTTTTCAATAGTTTGAGCCATCAAATGAAGAGATTTCAATCAATCTCTACTGTAGACCCTAATTTACATCAAATTTTAGGGTTTTGATAATTGCCTCAAGATATGTGCTCAAAATTGAGGGCCCAAGACTTAAATTCTAGAGACTGAAATTGAGAAATTTCAGAGAGATTCAAGAGGCCAACCAACCAATATCAGATTTGGGGCTGAATTTGTCTTTTAAGGAGAAAGGTAAAGGCCAATCCCCAAGCAAACCTAGAGGCCAATTGGTTTGGATGCTTGCTAGTTAATTTTGACATCAACAGGCACTTGGATTAGCAAAGGAGACAAGAGAATCTTGCTTGTACTCCATGCATTTACAATAAAAGTTAAAGAAATGCCGCAAGGGGCGCTAGTTTGGGGCCAACAAGTTGTCCATTGTCCAAGATTAAAGTGGTAAAGTGTGCATTTTCAATTTATGTGAATTTTATGCTTATTGTAATTAGCGTTAAATCAAGTTATTTACTATCCTATCTAAGGAGAAAGACTGGTTTCATGGTTCCATCACCGTGATACCATCAATTCCCATGATTTGGTGGGCCCAAGGCACCCGATTGAAGAGTAGAAGCTTTGCTGAAGTGCTGAAATTGTATTCAGTTGAGCATTACAGAAAGAATGTCTTCAGATAGTGAGATGGGATCAGGTAGGGATGATGCCTCTCAATCTGAAAATTCACGAAGTATTCGGAAAAATGCAATGCTTGATCTTGGATAAGGCACGCAGCCTGGACAGCAAGTTGATAATGTTGGTTTAGACCAAAATGTGGGTCCTTCTAGGCCTTTAGAAGTTCATGATCAGAAAGAGGAAGAGAAATTTGATGGCCAGTGTAAAGATCAGTCGAGGATAATAGCTGAAATATTTCTGCAATTGGCAAATGATTCTCACTTCATGCACTTTTTAAAACCCTTAAAGAAGGGCAACAAAGGCAAGAAGAGAAAATCATCTTCGATAGCTTCAAGATAGCAAGATGCACCGAACGAAGAGCCAATACAATAGCATGATATTCTAAATGTGGATAGCGAGCATAAGCAAATGATGCCAATGGGGCAATTGATGCATATGCAAGGCCAACTTGAAAGCGCCAATTCAATGCTCTTTTTGGACAGCAAGGCATGTATGCAATTATGGGGTAGCCAGGTTACTTTGGTGGTGGCACTAGTTTCCATCTTATGGTGGGTCAGGGACCGCATATGGGGATGTATGGCACAACTCCTTATCATATGCAACAAACAATGCGTGGTGTGCAAGGCCCAATGTATCCGGGTATGGCTCGTAATATGCATAACCCAATGTATAGCACTATTGGCATGATGCTACGGCACAAAGTGGCGAGTTTGGCAATGCATATATACAACCCGTTGTGTTTGGGACTCATGATATTAATGCTAGTCATGTACATGCTTCGTATAGTATTGGTCATGAGGAAAAATGCAACTAGTAATGCATGCAACGTTTGGGGAAATGTATCTTGGCATGGTTAGTAGTATGCAAATTTCCATGCACAATCACATTGCAATGGTCCAAAGTATGCAAATAATAAGAATGGTGCCTAATGCATCTAGTGCTCATAGCACGTCAGATACATATGAGCGATTGGTCAACTAGATGCAATCTCGCATATAAGTTAAGTTGGAATTGTAGCAATGTGAGCGTATAAAGCACTTCAATGCTTAATGGAAAGAAAGGCGTACAACCTAGTGGAGATTTAAGGCAAGTAAAGTTAAAGGTAAAGTTTCCATATGATTCTTGGTAAAGATTCAACATTGTTTGACCAATAGATGCAAAGTGGATGGAGAAGGATGACTTGGCAAACCATCCTTAGTTGTTGTAGCTTCACCTAGATGCCTTTCAATTAGAGCCGACTCCAATTTGAGCTCAGTCGGATTCAGCAAAGTTAGGGTCCAAGGTATTGCCTGATGCTCAAGGGGAGGTAGCACTTCCACTCCTCCAATTGTGGACAGCTCTTGTATGCAGTGGATCTCACAAGTATTTAGCATGCATCCAAGGTATTGTTCTAACAGCATGCTTGCCATGGGGCCACTATCTAGTATACTAGTCACTATGAGATATATGCAAATGAGTATGGTTGTTACTCTAGCTCTTAAACTATGCTTTTGCATCAGTTTGGGATCAATTCATGATCAATTAGGCATGAGCTTTGGCCTCAGTTTTAAGATCAATTTTTGATCAATTTTTGCAAACAGTTTGTGATAAGTTTGTAACAGTTCGTGATCAATTCTCAGATCAACAAATAATCAGTTTATGATTGGATTATGCTTAGTTTTCAATGGTTTACAACTGGTTCCATGGACATCAACATGTTAATAAATACCATTGATAGTTTCAAACATGGTTTATGCTGAGAATATGCTTTACTATAGTTGTCAAGACTAAACAGTTGAGAAACATGAGTTATGGATGCATCCAATGGGTTTCTAGCAACAACTCTAGACTATATTTCAGATTTATATCATGTTTATGCTAATTGGAAATTTTCAGCAGGTTTGGGACATACGGCATGGTTGGACAACAGTGGCCATGTGACTCTGATGCCTTATGGAAATTCTAGTGCAGTATGCTTTTGGGACATGAAATTTTGAGATGCTCTTATCTTGTCAATAACATTTAATTAAGATATCAATCAAATGTGCAAAGTTGTTTAGCACATGTGATACACATGGTAATTATTTCATGATGATAACACGCCAAGGATCTCGAGGATGCAATGGGTGTCAAAGGAAAAAGTTGTAATAAGTCATGTCTGACAAGTACAAGGTGGTACTCAGTGTCAAATTTGGGCCTAGACCAATTTATTGGCCATTAATGTCACTTGTGACATTAGAGACTAGGTATTAATTAATTAATTAATTAATACCAAACTAAGGATCAATAACTACTCAAGGATACTTGGAAGATAAATTGACCTAGCCAATTTAATTATTAATTGGTGGAATTAATTTTTTGAGCACTAGAATAATTATTAAATTAATTTTCAAAAGTAATATTCTGAAAATTAATTTAATAAGTTGGATAATGTTAGATAATGGGATTAGAAGACTGCCACTTGACTAAACTTGCAAATGCAAGTGGGAAAAACGTTTTGAGGCAAGTGGAAGTCTATTCTAGCTATTGTGAGAGAGACGAAGGCTGTTAGAGAGCAATGAGATACTATTGATGTGATTTGCTGCCACCATGGACCAATGCTACAATAAGTGACAGCAATTTGGAGCCCTTCAAGAGCAAATGACAGTAGCCCAAGGTCCTTCCAGTGTAGGTGACACCATACAAGAGGGGAAATAGTCTTTTTGGTGGTCCTAAGCTATAGATGACACCTTCCATGGCTGTTTGAGTAAGCCAACAACAGTTTTTCAACATTTCTCACGATGAAACTCTGAAAATTCCCTCTCTATAGCATTCTCTCTCATTCCTCTAGCCATCTCTCAAGTTACCTCAGCATTTTCCAACAGTTTGAGCCATCAAAGAAAGAGATTTCAATCAATCTCTGTTATAAACCCTATTTTACATCATAAATTAATTTCAAAGAGATTCAAAAAGCCCACCAATCAATATTAGATTTAAGACTGAATTTGTCTTTCAAGGAGTGAAGACCAATCCCCAAGCAAACCAAGGGGCAAAATGGTATGGAGGCTTGCTCGTTAGTTTTGACAACAAGAGACACTTGGATTGGTGAAGAAGATGAGAGGATATTAATTGTACTTCATCCATTTGCTATAAAGGTCAATGAAATACCGCAAGAGGCCTATTTGGGGCCAATACACTATCTATTGTCCAAGATTAAAGTGTGTATTTTCAGTTTATGTGAATTTTATACTTGTTGTAATTAGTGTTAAATCACATTATTTACCACTCTATCAAAGGAGGAAGACTAGTTTCATATTCATTGTGATCACCACTCTTGGCCCATTGGTTGACAGATCCATACACTAGGATGGTGTGGGCTGGTGGGATGGGATGCCAACCCTTGGGATGTGGTCATAACCCAAAGTACTACTAGCTCCCATGCTCAAGGGTGAGCCTATTTGGCTCTATGGCTGAGAGGTGAGTCTAATGTCCAATCCCCTTTCATAGCGAATTTGGCTTGTATCATGTCTCATATGCAAGTTGGATTCTAGGGAGACATTTCACATATCGTCCTCAAAACATCCTGAAACAGATAGGTAGATCGAACGGACAAATCAAACCATGGAGGATACACTACATGCATATGTCTCCCATAAACAATTTGATCGGGAGCATTGTCTTCCTCGAATTGAGTTTACTTATAACTCTGCTAAGCATTTGGCAGCTTGCTATAGCTCATTTACCATTATGTATGGTTATGAGCCAAAATCATTGATTGTCGTAGAGCTCAAGGGAGTGAAAATGCAATCCATAGTCAACTTTCTACATAATATGCAAGAGATATTCACGACTGCTAGAAAAAGCATTAAAATGACCCATGTACTCCTAGGGAGCTCCAAGTAGGCATGTGGATTTACCTTTTAAGCCTCGAAGGACTCCAATTCAATGACTACCAACAAGTGTTATAAATTATCTTTGAGGTATTGTGGTCCTTTCCAAATTACTAAGAAGATAAGTAGTGTATCCTATGAGCTGGATTTACCTTCAAAAATATGAGTTTACCGTGTGTTCCACATGAGTCATTTGAAAGAACGACTGGGATGAGGTGAATTGATTGTCCTGATTGAGGAAGTCCCACAGTTTAAGAATGCTGCTCATTATATTCCACTCAAACCCGAATAAGTTCTTGACCTTAGAAGTAAATAATCCTGTTGTCGAACCATTTATCTTGAGTATTTGGTCAAGTGAAAAAACTGCCTAGAGGTGGAGACTACTTGGGAGTCTATACGTTCATTGAAGAGTCGTTTTCCTCACTTCATCTTGAGATACTAGCTCTCTATGAGTCTATTACAAGACGAGTACGAGCACCAAAAGTGCTGGGGGGATCACCAATACCATTGGAGTAAAATAGAATGCCCACTTCCACCTACTCTATTCGGCCTTTATATTGATGACATATTACATTACATTGATAGACTTGGAGGGAAGGGAGTTGATCTAGGGGGACACTGAAATCCATATTATTGTATACAAATGACACAATCCTCATCTCTAGCACACTGGAGGGATTGTAGCGCCACCTGGATGCACTATAGGCAATCTATCAAGACAAAGATCTCACAATGAACCTTGGGAAAAACAAGGCTATGGTGTTTAATACTTTCTCCTAGTAGATTCAAATGTAAAGAGGAGACAATAGAGCTGGTCTAGAGAGACGTTTACCTCGCAATTACATTTTCAACGCCAAGGTTCACTTTGAGAAGAGCGGGAAAGGATCGATTGAGAGCCAATGCGCACACATATAGTTTCAAGACCCTTAAACAAAGCTTTGGCTCTTCAATACTTAGATCACACTAGCACTTCTATATGGAGCCCCCATATAGGGATTGAGTCTCTACCACATAAGAGCCACACTGGATCAATCACTATCCAAAGAAGAGAAGATATATGAGCGATGGGAGCAAATACTGATGATTTCATGGATGATTCGAAGTAGTTCCTCTATACAACATGAGATTATCAGAGCATATGTCACAAGTACGTGCAATTTCAAGATGCTTTAATATTGCTGATAACATTTGGCAAGGTTGTTTAGCATATGTGATGCACATGGCAGTTATTTCATGATAACCGGCCAAGGACCTTGAGGATGCAGTGGGTGTCAAAGGCAACAGTTATGATAAGTTATGCTAGCTGGGTTTTGGGGGTCAGTTGGTGTCAATTTTGACCCTAGGATAGTAGTTTGGCCAATAAGTGTCGATGGTGACACTAAGAACTAGCATTCATTAATTGCATTCATTAATTAATTAATGCTAGTCTACGGGTCAACAGAGGTTGAGGCCCACTCCAAGTTGCAAATGGCCTAGCCAATTTAATTATAAATGGGTGCATTTAATTTTCAACAGGGTCAAAAGGACTGGAATTAATTTTTAAAATTATTTAATTTTGAAAAATAATTAAATGGCTCGATAATGCCAAAAAATGGGTTTAGAAGACTGCCACTTAGCAAAAATCCCCATGCAAGACTGAAAAAACGTTTCTAGAGACGGGACAGGGGGATTCAGTTCATTTAGCCTGCAAGAGAGAGGAAGGAGATGATGTTGGTCTGATCTGCAACCATTGAAGGACCATCCGAGGCAGCTAGCATGACAACAACTCTTACCTTCCCAAGAGCTAGCAACAGTAGATTGGAGCTGGCTACAACAATTTGGGGCCTCTTGAGCAACTGGCGGCAATATTACACGCTAACCGATACATGCAGCAATCAAGTTTCAGACTTTTCTTGCGTGAACTCTGAAATTCCTCTCTTCTAGCATTATCTCTCCTTCTTCAACCTTCACTCAATCATTCTCAGCATTTCTAAACCATTTTGATCATATCTCAACCAAATTTGGCAGACAGTAGCTCTGCTGTAAACCCTAAATTTTTACAGAAATTAGGGTTTGACAGCTACCTCGGTCCTCAAGACCTGTGCCAACAAGACTGAATTCAGCACCTGAAATTTGTGTATTTGTCAAGGATTTCAAATGCCAGCCCATTCATTGTAAATTAGGGTAGCATTTGGCCAATTTGTGGTTCCAATTGTGCAAGTCCTCGGTAAAAAGTCGAGGGGCAAATGGCTCGAATCGCTTGCTGATTGTTATTACAAGGGGCTTTTGAAACAACTAAGGAGAATGTGAAATCTTAGCTTGTACTCATTCCATTAGCAATCAAAGTTAAAGAAATACTGAAAGGGGTGCCAATTTTGGGGCCAATAGGGTGTCCAATGTCCAAAATTATTAAGGTAAATTGTGCATTTAAATTTATATTTATTTACTGATTGTTGTATTTAAGTGGTTAATCACTCAATTACCACCCTCTCGAAGAAGGAAGGTTGGTTTCATGGTTCCATTGCCAGGATACCACTCAATCCCTTGATTTGGTGAGCCCAAGGCACCTGATTGCAAGCCAAAGCTTTGTGCGAGTCCTAATTTTTTGCTCTCAACTGAGAAATTACAGCAATATGTCTTCAAAGAGTGAGATGCAATCAAGCAGTGATGATGCCTCTCAGTATGAACATTCACATGAAAATGAAGAAAATGCAATGTCTAATCTTGGACAAGGCTCAGACCACGAACAGCAAACTGAAAATGTTGTTGTTGGACAAGATCTAAGGCATTCAAGGCATGAGGAGGCTGATGACAATCAAAGTTAAAGAAATACCAAAAGGGGTGCCAGTTTTAGAGCCAACAAGCTGTGCAATGTCCAATATTATTAAGATAAATTGTGCATTTCAATTTATGTTTATTTGATGATTGTTGTAATTACACCTCATCATAGCATGCATGCCCGATTGTCCGAAATCCATTGAATTGGCACTTCCATGATGGCCTTGCATTTGCATTCTTTGCCCCGTAGGTACCAATTGTTTAGCTTCATTAACATCTTTGGGAGCTTCAAGTGAAGGCTTCGGCATTTCCTTTGATACACCTTCTTGTCCCAAAGGTGTAGTGTCACCAGGTGGTGATACTTTTTACAGTTGCTTTCCTTATTTACTTATACAAATATTTATTTTTCTTTTCTTTAGTTGTTCATGCTTTTTAACCCCATAGTTCTCTTGGATTAAGCCGGGATCTTTGCATGGCCGGAAGAGGCAGCCATTGGGACAAATTGGACTAATGGTTTGTCTGAGCCTTGGGACCGGTTCCATATTGAATGGGCACTAAAGAATAGAATGGCAATGGTTTGGGACTATGTGCTTAGCCACTGGAGATGGTGCAGGGCAATGAGCTTGGCCAAGATAGAAGATGCACATGTGAGAATACTCATGGGACTATGTGCTTAGCCACTAGAGATGGTGTAGGACAATGAGCTTGGCCAAGATAGAAGATGCACATGTGAAAATACTCACGGAATAAAAGTCACCATAATTGCGCCACATTACACTTTTTGATGTGGTTGCAATGATAAAAGTTGCTCAGAACAACTTCAGGAATGCAGGGGTCACCATCCCTAAAATTTAGGGAGTTACTATTTTTGGACCCCAAAATCCATTCGCATCATTATCTTCGTTTTTGCACGAGGATTAATTCTCTGGTCTGTGCTGAGGTCAAATTTTGCACCGATCATGGAGAATTTTAGACCGGAAGATTTAAACGGAAAAATTGTTACATGCATGCCATGTGTCACAATTTGGGCACAAATTCCCAAAAGAGAGAGAGAGAGAGCATTAAAAAAGACATAATAGGCAGGAGGGGCAGATCTGAGGGTAAAGTTCTCAAGGGTTGAGGGCAGATTGTTGTAAGTACTTCAGCTAGGGAGAGTACTTCTTCGTCTCTGACTCATGTACCGAGGTAGAGCTTGCTCCCTCTAGTCAACTCTCTCTCTATTCTCAGAGGATATAATCTACATGAAGAGCTAATTCCATCGAATGTATAGTTCCGCGTTTTCTTTGCACTTCTGCTGAGGCAAGAGCCTCATTGTTCAAGTTCAAGAGCAGCTGATTGCTCCTCCAATGCAGGAACTAAAGAAAGTGTTGATCACACCACACATGAACAGGGTTTTCAGCTCTGATTTAGTGCTATTTGCGGGACTGTTTTACTACTGGAATGATGCCAGGGTCAATGGGTTTGTAATCCAACTGGTATGAAACAGATCTAGAATGGACACTGAGAACAAGTCAAGAAACAATAAAAACAATAAATACAGAGTTCTGCAGACTGAAATTCTGTACGTGAATTATTGAGTTATGCTCACAGAAAGTGTTTTTCTACTTGGAATGTTGTTCTGGATATGCTGGACAGTAAAAACAATAAATGCAGAGTTCTGCAGACTGCAATTCTGCACGTGAATTATTGAGTTATGCTCACAGAAAGTGTTTTTCTACTTGGGATGTTGTTATCGATATGTTGTACTGTCCTTATACAGCTGAAATTTGCTCAGAAAATATGAAAGCCAACTGTTCACACGTTTTGTACTTTGGAACATTTCATTTTTGTAACTTTTCATCTTTTAATTGATAAAGAAATACCGAAAGAGGCGCCGGACTTTGGGGCCAATCTGGTGTTGAGTGAGAGAGTGAGGTCTCTATTTGTGTGTGTATGTGAAAAGACCAAGTATTAATTGAAGGAACTACTGCTTTATGTGAGTCATAGACCGGTTTCATGTAGAAGATGATTTCTTATTCTTGCCCTTGCTATCCTTCTTCAGAGCATTCAAAAAACGGGTGAACTAAGGATCCTTTACCAATTTAGCAAAGAGATTTATTGCTTTCCTCATCTAATTCTTAAACTCGTCATCAAATTTCTCTTCACTTTGGTGTTGGTTTTGACATAAATTCAACAAATGCACCCTCTTTACAACAGCCAGTGTATGACAACTTGGCATCCAAAGGGACAGCAAAAGCCTATGACGTGGATGGAAAAGCAGTGAAGTGTGAGTCCTTCAACAGTGCACAAGCGAGCTTCACCGAGTCCTCGAAGATTCGAAAGACAACTACTTTCTTAAAAGGGAATACATTGCAGTGGTGATCCACTCTTTTGATGCAAGGTAGAGCACTGTCAACATGGATACAATTCAAGCAAATGTTTGCATCGAATTGATTGACAAGTACCTTTGAGGTGGACATCATGGCAACTTGGAATAAGCTGGATGCTAAGGAATGTAAGAATTTGGAGCAATACAATAAGAAGTTTTGGAATGCATTGCTCTCCATCCCTTCTTATCACCCCCTACCCCTTCATGAGCAAGTGGAAAAATATGTTTGTGGACTACCCAAAGAAACCAGCGATTTTTACATTAAATCCACCGTATCTAGCATGTCTCAACTTATAGAGATTGCTGCTACAACAAATGCTTTGCTGCGTGGGAAGGATTTAGGCTTCCTAGAGAGTGGGGAGAAGCCGAATAAAAAGTTTTTTAAGACTGAGAAAAGAGACAAATCTGAAAATCAGCTTGAGAAGAGGCCAAAACAGCAAAGAAAGGGCTCGAAAACATTGGCACAATGTAGGGAATTGATAGCTGCAAATAAATGCTTCATTTGTGAACAAGAGGGTCATATTGCAAGGGACTGTCCCAATAGACAACAAGTTGGAAAATTAGAAAATCAAGGAGATCCTACGAAAAAAAAGCCCAAAACATTAGTGGGGCTGGCACTTGATGTTGTTAGTTATCAATCCAATGATGATGCTACTAAGTTGTGCAAAGCATGGGGAAAAATTAAGAATCAACATACATTGATTTTCTTTGATAATGGTACACGAGCCTACTTCATCTCTGTTGACATGGCAGCCCGTCTAGGCATCACAAAGGATGAGATAGGAAAGTTTGAATGACATGTAAAGGCCATGCATAGCCTATCACACCACTCATTGAAAAGCTTCAGTTGCATATACAAGAATATGTGGATAGTGAAAAGTTCTTCATTGCTCCACTTGAGGGTTGTGATATTCCCACCACTTTCAATCAGATGATGGATCACATTTTTAGGTCACATAGACGATTTGCGGGTACTTTCTCTGATGACATGATTGTCTATTCAAAAAATGAGGTAGAGCATAAAAGACACTTGAACATTGTGTTCAATGACTACATGAGCATAGACTGGTTATCAATGACAAGAAATGTGAATTCTTTTTACATGAAATCCACTTTTTGGGATATATTGTATCAGCTCATGATATTTGCATGGACCCAACAAAGATTGAGACAATACGATCATGGCTACCTTTGAGAAATGTACATGAGATTTGTAGCTTCTTAGATTTATGTTCTTACTACAAGAAGTATATAGGCAGATTTGCTGAAATTGCATCTCCATTGTATGCTTTGCAAAAGAAAGATGTGCCATTTAAATAGACAACAATGGAAATTTCAGCTTTTGAAAGTTGATGAAAAAGATGACTTCAAATCTTCTGCTTGTGTTGCCCGATCTAAGGAAGTCATTTGTGGTTCAGTGTGATACATGTGGTAACAGCATTGGGACTGTTCTTATGCAAGATGCCCGAGTCGTGGCTTATGAGAGTCAAATTTTCCATGGTGCAAAAAAGAATTTGCAAGTCTATGAGAAAGAGTTCTTGATGTGATTCATGTACTATCTATGTGAAAACACTATTTGTTGGGAGCTGATCATATAGTACAAACAAACCATCAAACTTTGAGATACTTTCTGACGCAAACAAAGTTGTTAAAGAAGCATATAAGATGGGAAAATTTTCTCTCTATATTTCATTTTCAGATTGTACATATTAATGGTAAAAAGAATATTGTGGCTGATACGTTGTCCCGTAATCCACAAATTTCAATCGTCAACATGGTTTATCACATAGATTGGATGCCATGATCGATCAATATGTTATTGATTTAGACTTTGCTAATGTTTATGATCAGCTTTATAATGGTCTATAACGGATCTTTTGTATATCGATTATTACCAAGATATATTGGCTCAATGATTCCAAATTAATTTGATGCTCATGTACTTTGAAAGGTGATTTATATTATTTAAGTATTTCAAAATATGATTAAATCTTCATCTTTCTATTTAAGAATAGCCAATGGATAGAACACCCTACATGCCAAAGAGAAATCAAAAATTTTAGTCGCAAGGTCAAATTGACTAGAAAGCTCAAATAACTAAGACTTTGATACTCAGATAGTCACATTGACTAGAAGCCTATATAATGAGGGTTTTCAAAAAGTAAAACCAAATGCTCATGATTGAAAAAACAAACCATGAGCTGGTGAACCTATGTAATGAAGCTTTCCAAAAGCTAAATTTGGCAACTCCTAAAATTTAGAAGGTTACTATTTTTGAAAATTGCTCAAATGAAAATTATGTTCAAGTCAAAGGCTCCGAAAATTTGCAAGGAACGATTTTATCTTCTAACGGTTATCTCAAATTATTAACCATTTGAGAGATTTTTAAAGTAAAAGGTTTGGAAGTTTCTTTCTCTAGAAACATGACGTGGCATCTAGAAGAGAACATGTGTCATTTTGAAGAGACAAGTGTCCCTACACTTATCACTTTCAACAAATACTTGTCATTTGTAGGCTCTACTTTCCACTTTTGAGCACTCAAGCCCCACACCTATATATTGGAGGTCTCTCTTGTTGAGCTAAAATATGCATTACTTGCTGATCAATCTCTTAAACAGCCCCAAAACACACTAAAAATGCTCTTTTAGAGTAAAACCTTAAAACGGGGAGCGGTTCGAGAGAGTTCAATGGAAACCCTAAAACGGGGAGTGGTTCGAGAAAGTTTAGTGGAAACCCTAATTTTTGGGGTGCCCTTCCACATCTATAAATAGACAGGCTGCCCCCATTCAACAATTATCCTTGTTTTGCAAGTTACACCAGCCCACACACCCTCTACTGCTGTTGGCGCCCTATTTCCAGCCTGCAGCCTGCCTCCATCTGCTGTCCAGCCATCATCGACTACAGCCACATCATCTTCAGCCTGTCCATTGCTGTAGGCGACAGCTCTCAACTGTTGGCAACTGCTTCAAACTGTCCCAGACTGTTGTTCAGCCTGTTGTCCATCATCTCCAGGGTCAGCCAACCTGCATTTTCAGCATTTCAAGCCCTGCCACTCTCAGACACTGTTTCAGCTTGCTGTTTACAGCAGACTGTGCACAGTTTCCAACCCCCGATCGGTGGTACACTGCTGCGTTTACCAATTTCCAACCTCCAGACTACTATGTTTTGGTGACTAGCTTGCTACCATTCACTATTCAGCACTCCTACACTCCGACTAGTGGTCATAGACTCGGGATCCATCTTCGGTGGACGTCACACTCCGACATTGCTCTGCCCTTGAGCACACTGTACACTCTTACATTCATTTACAGCATTCATTCACTTCAGAGTTGTGTTCTCTCTCTCCCTTCTTCTGTTTGTGTTTGAGTTTTTAAATTTGAGTTTTGAGTTTTGTGTTTAGGGTTTGAGTTTTGAGTTTTGCGTTTAGGGTTTGAGTTTTGCATTTTGTGTCTGTGTCTGTGTCTTTATGTTTCTGTCGTGGTCGTACGCTCTGTGTGTCCTCAATGCAAACCCTAGCAGTCTTCTTAACATCTCTCTTCATTTGGAACAAGCTCTCATCCTGAAATTTCCGCCACATGCCTTGTATTCTCCTATCTATCTCTCATCCAAGAAACACTTTCTACTTAGCTTGATCTAATCCAAGCACTAAAGAAGAAAATCAACTTGCTACTCAAGGTTTCAAAACCCTACTTTTCAAAATTGCAACAAATTAGCCCTTTTGTATATGGTTCAAGTACTTGGTACTAGTGGTTTTGTTTCAATAAATTCCTAGGGTCAGTTTCTCCCTCAACAAGGTGTCGAATCTCTCTCTCTTTTTTTTTGTAAATCTCTCTCTCTCTCTCTCTCTCTCTCTCTCTCTCTCTCTCTCATGGTGATAATTGATCAAGTTGGTTAAGTTCAAAGTATTGTCATTCTCACCTTCTTCCCGCAGTTACATGGGCAAAGGCATGAGCACTTTGTGCTAAGGGATGGATTTTTTATGATGCATTATGAGTAAGTGCCACAAAGCAGTTAAGGCCCAAAGTTATCATTAAAAGCCATGCTTCTCCATATGCAGGACACAAAGGTATTGATGCCATAGTCAAGCTAGTGAAGTATTTCTTTTATTGCCCAGCTTTGAGACATGATGTAGAGCAGTTTGTCAAGACATGCATCGTATGTAATAAGGTAAAGCATAATAGACAAAAGATATCGGGTTTTTTGCAGCCCTTGCATATTCCAAATAGGCCTTAGTAGAGCATTGCAATGGAATTTATTTTTGAGCTTCCTACGAAGCCTATAAGGAATGATGGGACATAGACTATCATTTGTAAATTTATCAAACAAGATCATTTCATTCCGTTAAGGAAGAAAATAAAGGCTGATCATATGGCACAATTGTTTTTGCAGCGCATTTAAGTATCATGGTATGCCAGAGTCGATCGTCAATGATCAAGACTCTCGCAATGGAATTTATTTTTGAGCTTCCTACAAAGCCTATAAGGAATGATGGGACATAGACTATCATTTGTGAATTTATCAAACAAGATCATTTCATTCCGTTAAGGAAGAAAATAAAGGCTGATCATATGGCACAATTTTTTTTGCAACGCATTTAAGTATCATGGTATGCTAGAGTCAATCATCAATGATCAAGACTCTCGGATGACTAGTTTATTTCAAAAGGGATTGTTTGAACTTTGAGAATATGGGTACCACACTGAAATCTCATCACCCTTCCATCCGCAGACAGATGGCCAATCTAAGGAAGTAAATTCCATAGTGTTACATCTTTTAAGGTGCTATGTTTCAAACCACAAGATATAGTCCAAGCAATAATTGCCCTTCGTTGAGTTTGTTTACAACAACACAATGCATAGTTCTACTAGCAAAGCTCCATTTAAGGTGGTTGAGGGTGGCAATAAGATATCACCTATCTTGCAAACTAAGGATAAGATCTTTGAGGCTGATTGTTAAGTGGAAAACTTGGATGTAACCTATGCAAAGATAAAGTATGCATTTTAAAGGTTAAAAAGAAAAGCAAAAGAAGGCAACTAATCGCGTTAGACGTGCTTTGCAATTTGCTGAAGACGATTATGTATTGCTACGTTTTTAGAAAGTTAAGGCTGAAAAAGATAAAAGGAAGAGAGAGACTATATCCAAAGTTTAGTATCCTATACTATGGGCCCTTCCAAGTGTTGAAAAAGATCAACAATGTGGCATACCGACTGAAATTGCCTCCACATTGATAGATACACAATGCCTTTCATGTCAGTTTGTTGAGGCCTTTTCATGGTGATGCGTCAGAGGATATATCTACTAAAATTCAGCCTAAGGTTGAGGAGCTGGATGAGATTTTAGTACTCCAGAAGATTTGGCACATAAGGAAAGAAAGGTCAAAGGTAAAGTTTCTAGAAGATACTTGGTAAAATTTCAAATTATTCACCAATGGATTCCAGATGGATGGAAGAGGGTGACTTGGCAAACCATCCCCAGTTGTTGCAACTTCACCTACATGCCTTTCAATTAGAACCGGCTTCAATTCAAGCTCAATCAGGTTCAGCAGAGCAAGAGTCCAAAGCATTGCCTAATGCTCAAGGGGGAGGTAGCACTTCGACTCCATCAACTATAGACAACTCTCGTATGTAGTGGATCTCAGATGTATTCAGCATTTATCCAAGGTACTGTGTTGATAGTATGTTTGCCATGAGGTCACTACTTAGTGTACTAGTCACTGTGAGATGTATACAAATGAGTATGAGTTTTACCTAAGCACTAAAACTAGACTTTTGTATCAGCTTGTGATAGGATTATGCTCAATTTTCAATGGTTTACAACTGTTTCCATACACAACAAATGCCATTGGCAATTCCAACCATGATTTATTTCAAAAATATGGTTCACTATGGTTGTACAGTCAAAACAGTTGAGAAACACGAGTTATGTATGCATCCAATGGGTTTCTAGCGACAGTTCTGGATTGTATTTCAGATTTATATCATGTTTATGCTAACCAGTAATTTTTAGCAAGATTTGGAGCATGCAACATGATTGGACAACGATGGCCAATGTTCTAACTATGATACCTTATGGAAATTCCAATGCAATATGCTATTTCTTTGGCTAAATGCAGTGCAATCGAGGATGATTGCAAGGATTTCAAGGGGGAGGTTTGTCACAAGAACGTGAAATTTTGATTCATGATAACCAACCAAGGATCCTGAGAATGCAATGGATGTCAAAGGCAACAGATGTGATAAGTTATGCCAGTTGGGCTTTGGGGATCAATTGGTGTCAGTTTTGACCCTAGGACAATTATTTGGCCAATAAGTGTCAATGGTGACACTAAGGACTACCATTAATTAATTAATTAATGCCAATCTACAAGTTGACAGAGGTTGCCAATTTAATTATGAATGGGTGCATTTAATTTTTGGCAAGGTCAAAAGGGCTGAAATTAATTTTTAAAATTATTTAATTTTGAAAAATAATTAAATGGCTGGATAATGCCAAAAAATGGGTTTAAAAGGCTGCCACTTGGCAAAAATGCCCATACAAGACTGAAAAAACGTTTCTGGGGACTAGACAGGGGGATTCAGTTCATTCTACCTACAAGAGAGAGAAAGGAGATGCTGCTGGTCTGATTTGCAGCCATTGGAGGACCATCTGAGGCAGCCAAGGCAAGAGAAGACCGAATTGGAACAAGTAACAGCAATTCTTGCCTTCCTAGGAGCTAGCAACAATAGATTGGGGCTAGCAACAACAATCTAGGGCCTCCCGAGCAACTAGCAACAGCATTACATGCTGTCTGGTACAGACAGCAATCAGATTTCAAGCTTTTCTTGTGTGAAAATCAGAAACTTCTCTCTTCTGGCATTCTCTCACCTTTTGCAAACTTTGCTCAATCATTCTCAGCATTTCTCAGCCATTTGGATCAGATCTCAACCAAATTTGGTGGACATCAAAAATATCTCTGTTGTAAAACCTAATTTTTTGCAAAAATTAGGGTTTGCCAGCTACCTCATACCCATGCCAACAAGAGAAGGCATCATACACTGAATTCAGCACCTGAAATTTGTGTAATTGTCAAGGAATTCAGATGCCAACCCATTCATTGTAAACTGGGGCAGCATTTGGCCAGTTTGTGGTTCCAATTGTGCAAAGTCATAGGTGAAAAGTGGAGGGGCAAATGACCTGATCGCTTGCTGATTGTTATTACAACAAGGGGCTTTTGGAACAGCTAAGGAGAATGTGAAATCTCAGCTTATACTCATTCGATTAGCAATCAAAGTTAAAGAAATACCGAAAGGGGCACCAGTTTTGGGGTCAATAGGGCGTCCAATGTCCAAGATTATTAAGGTAAATTGTGCATTTCAATTTCTGTTGATTTGTTGATTGTTGTAATTAAGTGCTTAATCAAGGATTACCACCCTCTCCAAGAAGAAAAGCTGATTTAAGCAGAGATGGAAGTACCATCCATAATGGCAAAGGCCCTTTTCCAAATAGTGACCTTCCTACATTGGCTCTAGAACTTGCCAAGACAAAGATACTCCTAACTTGCACTAGAGCCATCTTGTTAGCTGAGATGGACATTGTTCAGATACGCACAACCAGGATATGGATGACACCTATTGAGGACTTGGAAATGAAGATGGCTTTCTATCGAAAGCATCTTCTACACATATCCCCCAATGGCTTTGTTGTCCGCACGAGATACGTGGATGCACACTTATCTCATGGTGTATGATGCACCATCGGACAGCTCTGTACATCCTCACACCAACTATAGATTGAGACAAGCAAGTACATCACATACTCCCTCCCCTAGAGAACAAGATTTGCCAACTATATCAACTCAAACCAAAGACAAAGGAACATTACTTATGCAAATGTTCAATATATTATGCAATCAGAGGGCACTTCCATTGCCTGTTTATGTTTAGAGAGACATTTGGGCCACTATCCAAGGAGATGGATTTCCTAGATTAGAGATGTCTCAAGTCCTTCTTACTGGAGCTACACCATCACAGAGAATACCTCTTGGGAACCCAAGAGCAAAAACAAAGAGCTACACACTAGCATACACTCTGTGAGTTCTAGTGAGCATCATCTACTCCCACCATTACAAAGCCTTCATCAAACCGACCAGCCACCTCACCACGGGGAACCATCCTAGACATAGCCACAAAGAGATGCACAACCCATTGTCCAAGCCTAGCCAATCCACACTCCCACAAGGGACATCATACGCAAATACAGAGAATACTACGCTGTCATCAAGAAACCATACCTCACCGCTTCAGTTTCTTTATGCTAGATAGACCCATGAGAGATATCTTGGGATAAGAGTGCTTCCTAAGCAATTCCACATTATTGTATCTAGGATAGACATCATTTTGTACTCATCAGCTATGTATTGTTTATTGTTCATTTTCCATTTAGTTAGTCATAGCATTAGATGACAGCTATCTTGGGACTTGCAAAAATTCCCTGACTTTTCAAATGTAACATTTTGTTCTCATAGGCCAATTTGGCCTTTTTGTAGATGGTAATATAACCATGACTTCTCACAATGTGTTTTCTTTGATACGCCCTTTGCTATCACCGAACCTCAACACATGGAGAATGAACATTTGGCTTCTCCCAAACCTGAACATGCACATGAGCAACATCCCCCAAAGAATCTTCTTCCATGAAATCTAATAAAGATTTGTCAGTAGAAGTGATTCTCCAAGCTCAAATTAAAGACATGCAACAATATTTGGCCATTCGAAAGCGGTTCATAACTAACGATCAGATTGAAAATTTTCATAAATTGTTTGAGCTTGACATGGAAAAGAAGACCTTGCATATGTATTCACAAAATTTTAAAGATAATCTTCATAAAACAAAAGCTTTGGATAATCCGCCGACATTACTCTATATGTGTTATCTTTTTGAGTTGCCACCAAACTACCAAAATGAGATGCTCTACAATCCATTACATTCACTTTAGGATGTCTACAAGTACTCATCAGTCGTCTTCATAGTTGCACTAGAAGAAGAATGGTAAGCAAAAAGTAACTCATAGCGAGGATAACTCTAAGGATCGTTGTCTACCATCAAACATGGCACTTTCATGTTGATAGAGTATCCTCAGAACAAGAAGAAAGTCAAACTCTACTTCCAAGGCTTCAATAAATACTAAAACCGTAAGTATTTCTTCTAGATTTTTACCAAAAGATTGCTTTGTTAATGTGAGTGGTTGTAATGGTTGTTCCATAAACTATGTTTGGTCCCTGTGACCTTTTAACGATCACCGGTTGTATTAATGACTGAAATGAACTTAGTCTAGACTAAATTAAAATGACAAGAAAATCAAGAAACAATTAAATCAAGTGGCCATAGCCATGCCACAGATAAAAATGTATTAAATTTACAACACAATGAAGCCATAGCTAGAAGAAATCAAAAGTACAATGAGAATCATGGATTAGAGGCTACTGCAAGAAATCCACCTCTTGCTATGGTAGGCATTGAGTATTCACCCTCAATGTTGGTGGGGAAGGCAAGAACCCTCAAGCTCCAAGAAATGGAAAAGCTTATAAATGTGCTAAAAGATGTTTACAATGGCACACTCTTGCCTTTTATACTCCAACCCCAATCAAGCTAATTTCCCTTAAGCTAAGGGATACAAAATTATTTTATTACAATCCATTGAAATGAACTTAGCCTAGACTAAATTGAAACAACAAGAAAATCAAGAAACAACAATTGAATCAATTGGCCATAGCCATGCCATGGATGAAAATGTATTAAATATACAGCACAATGAAGCCATAGCCAAAAGAAATCAAAAGTATAATGAGAATCATGGATGATAGGCTATTGTAAAAAATCCACCTCTTGCTATAGTTGGCATTGAGTATTCACCCTCAATGTTGGTGGGGAAGGCAAGAACCCTCAAGCTCCAAAAAATAGAGAAGTATGCAAATGTGCTTAAAAGGACATTTACAATGGCACACTCTTGTATTTTATACTCTAGTCCCAATTAAGCTAATTTCCCCTTAGCTAAAGGGTATAAAATTGTACCTTCTATACTCCAGCCCCAATTAGGCTAATTTTCTCCATATTAAAAAATAATTTTGTACCCTTTAGCTGAGGGAAAATTAGCTTAATTAGGGCTGGAGAGTAAAAGCAAGAGAGTGCCATTGTAAACATCCTTTTTAGCACATTTGTAAACTTCTCTATTTCTTGGAGCTCGAGGATTCTTACCTTCCCCACCAACATTGAGGGTGAATACTCAATGCCCACCATAGCAAGAGGTGTATTTCTTACAGCAGTCTCTCATCCATGACTCTCATTGTACTTTTGATTTCTTTTGGCTATGGCTTCATTGTGTTGTAGATTTAATACGTTGTTTCTTGATTTTCTTGTCATTTTAATTCAATCTAGACTAAGTTTATTTCAATGATATTAGAGAGCCTTGAATTTGATTCCTAGCCACGTCGTTTTCAAGCCTACATCTGGTTACCTACACCATCCAAGGTAACTCGAGTTCAAGATTTGGTTACAAAGAAGAAATGGAAGAATCTTGGATATTTTGGCAGCTTGTGGATAATAAGAGGCCCATTTTGAAGATTCCAAGACTAACCAAGGTTAATAGAGTTTAGGAAAAGCTTAAACTGGATTACTTTTTGCTAATCAAGGATTTCCCTCTTCTCTCTCAATCTGTCCCAAGCTTCCATGGCTAAATTCTTGCTGAGATCTTTCTTCCAAACCAAGACCTTCTTCATCTAAGTTTACAACATCATTCTTCACTTTCTCTGGAGCATTTTGAGTAGCATTATGACCATTAGATAGCTCAGACCAACCACATGGAGTCAACAGCAACATCAATAAAAAATGCGCCTCAAATTTCGGGGAGCAAGCAAGTAGTCATCTCCAACATGAAACTCATCAGTAGTGCTTCAAGATTGGTCCTTGATATTCCCTGAAGGTTCTCCTACAAGCTAAGGTCATTCTTTCAATGAGTCTTCAAGATTTAAGGTCAATCATGGATTCTCTCTCCTCCCCTTGCTCAGTATTCAAGAGAGCAATGAATCTTCATCAATTTCTTCAAGATTCCATGGGGTTTTCACTTCTCTAGCCTCCTGAAAGAATTCTCTTGCCCTATTCTTCAGACATTGAGTCATTTCCTCCTCTTGAAGCTTCTTCCAAATCCCAGCCGTGGAGTTTATGGACACCAAGCTAAATCTTGCCTAATTTCTGTAAATTTCATGGGGCTTTTACTCAAATACCGCTTGAATAGCATTATTTACCTTCAACATGTAATGAGGAAGCAAGATTGAAGCATTTAGACAAGATTTAGAGAATTCTTGATCTCTAATTTGGGGGAAAATAGGACAGCCACGAAATTCTTCAAAATTTTGATCAATTTGTGGTTCAATCATGGAGATTATAAAGTGTTTTACTTCTGAACATCAAGTATAAGGCCATTCCATCAAGATTGATCCAACATTGGAGCAATTGACCTTGGTTCATAGCATTTCCTTCTTGAATACTTGGGCAATTATGGATTACTAAAATCACTTGGATTCTTGTTTCTAATCAAGAATTGAAGCATTTCTTGAAGCTTTGGATTGATCTTCAGCTTTACTTGAAGGCATTGGTTCAAATTTATGGGCATTCGATCATTCTTCTGTCAATGCAAGCAACCATGGTTCAAGATTGGCATTCTTGAAGCCTTTTGAAGACTTCGAGTGAACTCTTAATCAATGGAAGGCTTATTCGGAGCTCCCATCAACTATTTTGAAGGCATTTGATCGAATTCAGCAATCTACATCAACCCAAACATTAAACAAGGTATCATCTACTTATTTCTAATCTCTCCAATTCTAATTGTTGAGACTTAGCCAATTGCTGAAGGAGGGGTTAAATTAGATATGTCCGCTTTGGTTGATTGATAAATTCAGTCCACTTATGCTGAAACTTATTGCGCATTCATTGTTGATTGAATCTCTATCATGAAATGATAGATGATTCAGCCCTTTTAGCTTGATTTCGATCATTAATATCTTTCATGATTGAAATGTGTATGATGGTACATTCCAATCTGAAAATTTCAGTGAAATATTGCTCGCGTGATTACCTAATCTTTGAATTTTGATTTCTTGTAATCCTATACATTGAGATACCCAAGAAAATTATAAAATGTAAGTTTAGTAGATTAGTGAGTCACTGATTACTAAAGGTAAACCTTTTCTCAACCCTCTTCATATCATTCAACTTTCAAATTCTTGTATCTCATTGAATGCCCAAACCTTTATTTCAGTCTTGCAAAGCATCCTTGTTTTCTAGAATACTAGCTCTATCATGTATGCATACCGACCAAGGAAAAAAGTCGAAGCCAAATGAGATAGTAAGACAAAAGAGAGGTGACCCTCTCTTGCTATTTAGAACTCCATAGGGATGCATAACCTAGCCCGAAAGGAACTTTGCACACCTTTCGGAGTTTCAGAGCCCATTTAGGTGCCTTGTCTACCATTTTATCCCTCACCACAGATGGAGGGCCACAGAAGACCACTCATAATAAAGTGGAAGAATATTAAAGATCATTAGGAAACAAAGCAGTGAACATAAAGGAATTACAGGTCATTGCAAGTTTACTGATCTTTTACAAGTGGCTATATGGTATTTGAAAGATACACATGTTGTCCTTCACTAGGCATAGGTGTATGATGCATACCCATGATTAAATTTGACAAAACAAGGCAATTACAAGGTCACTATCACAGTTTGGACAGTCACAGAAAAGCGAATAGAGAATTAGATATTTGAATTCTGACATAGAATTCTTATACTCTGCACATAGAGGGTGAAGCAAGCTTTGATTCTAACCATGAAATTTGGCAATCGAAGTTGTGGAGCAAAAGTTATGCCCATTTTTCTGACAAGTGTTAATGGCTCTACTCACAATTTTTTACTTCTTCATTGGTGCAAAAACTTTAGCTCCACATAGTACCCACTAGCCAAACATGTTATTTGCTACACGAAGGGCCCCATTGTGGATCGTATCAAGGTTGGATCTTTCAATCTAGCAATATCAAGACCTCCTGGACTTTCGATTGATGAGTTTTGACCGTGTCGATGTCATTCTTAGCATACCGTGGCTTTTTGGAAGATATTCTTATTTGTACATTGACTATAAAAGTCATGTATTGCCTTTTGAACTTGCTGGCCGCTATCATGTGATCGAGGATTGTTTCCCCTCAGAGATCACTGAAACTAATATACATATGCTATCAACTTTGAAATTTACCAGATGTTTTTGTGATCTAGATATTGTTACTTATACTTGTTTTATAAAAAAGATCAATCGTCTAGATTGCAATATATGTTAATTTCTTTCGATAATAATGTTAATTGATGTGAATTCAAATGTGACTAAATATTTGAATCCCATTATACATGAGTATATTGATATATTTCCATCTGAATTATCCAACAGACTTTCACTATCTCGTGGTACATTAGACCATAGTATCAAGGCGTTGCACAGTAGCGGGTTTAGCTTGAAAGAGAAGGACGAGATAGCTAGGTAACTTCACAACCACTTAGATAAGGGTTTTATTGAACCTAGTAAATCTCTGTGGATCGTGTCCTTCCTTCTCACTAAAAAAAAGAATAGCACGATGTGCTCTATGTCAATTACAAAGGTCTCAATAAGGCGATCGTCAAGAATAAAATTCGTTACCTCGAATGGATGACCTTATTAGTATGTGATATTTTACTAAGATCAATCTAACAATTATTAGATATAGACAACTTCATAAGATGTTCTAAAAACTATGTTTAGGATGCGGTATGGATACAATTAAATTTTGGTATTGCATTTTGGATTAACTAATGCTCTCGTAACTTTCCAGCAAATGATAAATGATTTGTTTTGTCTATATCTCAAAAAGTGAATAGTCGTTTTTCTTAGCAAAACAATTATTTATAGAAAGTTATTGGAGGATGAAACTAGCATTCCTTCTTGGAAAGGGCGGTAATTCCCCGATTAAGCACTTAACTACAACAATCAACAAACGAATATAACTTGAAATGCACAAATTACCTCAATAATCTTGGACATTGAACACCCTTTTGATCCCAAAAGGGGCGCCCCTTTTGGTATTTCTTTAACTTGATTGCTAATGGAATAAGGACAAGCTGAGATTCACAATCTCCTTTGCTATTCCAAAAAGCCTCTTTGCTATAGAAACAATCAGCAATCAATTCCAACAATAGCCCCTTGATTTTTCACCCAGGACTTGGATAAATGAAACCACCAACTAGCCAAATGCTACCCCAAATTACAATGAATGGGCTAGCATCTAAATTCCCTTACAATTATACAAATTTCAGATGTTAAATTCAATGTACAATGCCTTCACCAATTGGCACGGGTCTTGAGGTGGCTGTCAAACTCTAATTTCTGCATAAATTTAGGGTTTACACCAAAGATCTCTCTACTATACATCAAATTTGGCTAAGAAATGTTGAAATCTCTTGAGAATGGATTGAAAAAGGTGAGAGAAAGTCGAGATGAGAGACAAATCTGATTTTGTCGTGAGAAAACCCTAAATTATGCCCGCTGCCTGCTCCAATTTGCATTTAATGCAGTCATCTACTGCCAGGCACGTCCAAAATACTGTCACTTGATCAATAATGTTGTTCCCAACCCCTTGAAGCTGACTCCTTGCTGTCCCTTGCCTACTAAGGCCCCCAAATGACTATCTTCTACATCAAATTGTTGTTCTCTGATCAAAAAATGGACTAGCATCTCTCTCTCTCCCCCTCTCCCAAGCTGTAAACTGACTAAATGGCTAAGACCCTACCCCCCAAAAACGTTTTCTCAGTTTGTATAGTCATTTTTGCCAACTGGCAACCTTTTAGACCCATTTTTCAGCATTATCTAGCCATTTAATTAATTTTTAAAATTAAATAATCTTGAAAATTAATTTCAGCCCTTCTAACCTTGTCCAAAATTAAAGGTGCCCATCCATAATTAAATTGGCTAGGCCATTTGCAACCTGGAGAGGTCCTCAATCTCTATTGACTCTTAGATTGATATTAATTAATTAATTAATACTAGTCCCTAGTATCACATGGACACTTATTAGCCAAACCACTACCCTAGGGTCCAATCTGATATCAACTAACCAACAAAACCCAATGGGCATTTAACACCCACTACATCCTCAGGGTCCTTGGCCTATTACTATGGAATATGTGCAATGTGCATCACATGTGCTTAAACAACCTTGCACATTTGATTAATAACTTAATCAAATGTTATCAGCAAGATTAAAGCATCTCAAAATTCCACGTCCTCATGGCAAAGGAACATACGAACCATTTTTGTATTGTCTTACATCTCTTAAGAGGAGAGCAATTGTTTATAAAACTATCCAAGTGCCAATTTTTTCGCATAGAGCTATTATATGTTGGGTATATCGTCTTGATGGATAGCATTCATATTGATCCCGAAAAGATTCAAGTAGTGCTCAATTAGCCTATTTTGAGGATCATAAGGCAAATAAACATTTTTTTAGGTTTAACTAGATTATTTGAAAAGTTCATGAAGGACTATACTCATATTGCTAAGCCCTTAATATATTTGCTTAAGAGTATTTGAAGCAAAAAAAAAACGTTAGTCTACTAGTTTTTTTGGATTAGTGAGCTCGAGCCTCGATCAATGTTTTCAAACATTGAAACAACTGGTAACCACTACACCAATGTTGTAGATTATCAATCCAAATAAGCCATTTGAGATTCATACAAATGTGAATGATTATATTATAGGTGTTATGCTTTATCGCGATGGTCGACATGTCACATTTGAGAATCATAAGCTCATGAAGACCGAAACACATTACACCACTCAAGAGAAGAAACTATTGGCGATCATACATACGCTTAAAATATGGTGTCATTATTTGTACATCACCCAATTCATTATTTGGACTAACCACTATTTCCTGAAATACCTTTGTAACCAATCTTATCTCCATGGTCATGAGGCAAGATAGCAGAGCTGATATAGGAATTTGGTTTCGAGATTTATTATCAAAAGGGCACAACTAATATGGTTGTTGATGCCCTTTGTTAGATTCCTAAAGTTAATGCCTTACAGTTCTCCAAAATTTCAACTAATTTCTCTCTCTCTCAAAGGGCACTGCCAAAATAATCTTCACTTTGATCTGCACATCAAGACTTTGATCTGTCTTACATGCATAAGTTCCCACAATTCACTCCTGAAAACTCTAGTTGGGGATACATGAGCCAAGCCTCTAATCCAATAGTTAGACAATACCAATGAGCAATTAAAGGTATCATAACCTGCAAAGAAACAACATGTACCAAGGATTAGATGACAAGAGATAGTGACTCAATGACAAAGGAATGATCCTAGAAACCACCTTCTGAAGATCCTCAAGATCCTAGGAACCACCTTCTAAAATACAAAGAGCCAAGGAATCCACAACCACATCACTGATATCATTCCCCTCTAAAAGGGATACGGGATAAACAGAAAGTTGGAACCACCAAAGGGGATGGGGAGAAATGGAATAGAACATGTGGAATGAGTAGTGCACAGCCGCAAATGAGTGCGGCAATGGAAATCCACCCATAGAGCCTACACAATGAAAGAGTAATGGAGCATATATAGCTATATAGCCCCCTCTCCTACCAGCCTATCGTTGCAAAAATGACTCCTGTAGAAGAATCCTCAATAAAGACAACTTCCTTAGTAAAATAAATCCAAGTACTGAGTCTAGTAAGGCCATGAACTGAAAGAACATGGAAGCCTAAGTCCAAAACATACAGAGCCTTTGAAGCTCGATGGACAATTAAGCAATTGAGGCAAGGTGCCAACACCACAAATAGGCACCGAAGCAATGTCACCAACAGTGATGATACGAAGACTACTCAAAAGACAAGGCAACCAAAAAAAGATTCTCCATTTTATGAATGTAAAGAAACACTACCCCAATTGTAATAGTTGGTGAGGTAGAGGGACGATCCGACGCACATCTAGCCTTCACTCCCAAATGAAGATGGGGGTATTTCTTATAGTAGTTCTCCTAAACGTACAAGGTCTCCCCACAATAAGAACACTCAGGATATCCTCTATGCTTCCCCTCAGAATCAATATCAAAGTCTAAAGATACCTCTAATTTCTTATTCTTCCCTTTCTTTTGCTTGCTTATCTTTTACCTATGATGATGCCACAAGGACACAACTATGCCACCAGGTGGTGATACTTTTTGCAATTGCTTTTCTTATTTACTTATATAAATATTTTATTTTTCTTTTCTTTAGTTGTTGTTTTTTTTACCCCCAGAGTTTTCTTGGATTAAGCCAAGGTCTTTGTTTGGCCAAAAGAGGCATCCTTGGGACAAATTGGACCAATTTGTATGAGCCTTGGGACCGATTCCATATTGAATGGGCACTGAAGAATAAAATGCCAATGGTTTGGGACTGTGTGCTTAGCCACTGGAGATGGTACAGAACAATGAGTCTGGCCACGACAGAAGATGCACATGTAAGAATGCTCACTGAATAAAAGTCGTCGTAACTGAGCCATATTACACTTTTTAATGTGGTTGCAATGATAAAAGTTGCTCAGAACAACTTGAGGAATGCAGGGGTCACCGTCCCTAAAATTTAGGGAGTTACTATTTTTCGACCCCAAAATCTGTTCGCGCCATTATCTTCATTTTTACACGAGGATTAATTCTCTAGTATGTGCCAAGGTCAAATTTTATTCCGATCATGGACAATTTTAGACCAGAAGGTTTAGACGCGAAAGTTGTTACATGTATGCCATGTGGCAGAAATTCCCAAAAGAGAGAGAGAGAGAGAGAGAGAGAGAGAGTGAGTGAGTGAGTGAGCATTTTTTTAAAAAAACGTAATAAGCATGAGGGGCAGATCTGAGAGTGAAGTTTTGAGAAGCTAATGGCAGATTACTGCAAGTACATCAACTATGGAGAGTACTTCTTCATCTCTAACTCATGTACGGAGGTAGAGCTTGCTTCCTCTGGTCAACTCTCTCTATTCTCAAAGAAAATGCTCTGCATGATGGGCTGATTCCATCGAATGTACAATTTTGTGTTTTCTTTGCACTTCTACTGAGGCAAGAGCCTCACTATCCAGATCAAGAGCAACTCATGGCTTCTCCAATACAGGAGCTAAAGAAAGTGATGACCATGCTACACAGAAACAAGGTTTTTCAGCTCTGATTTAGTGCTATTTGTGGAACTGTTTTACTGCTGAAATGATGACAAAGTAAAAGGGATGTTGTTTTGGATATGCTGGACAGTAAAATCAGTGAATACAGAGTTTTGCACACTGCAATTGTGCACATGAATCATTGAGTTATGGTCACATAAAAGTGTTTTTCTAAAAGGGAATGTTGTTCTAGATATGCTGGACAGTAAAAACAGTAAATACAGAGTTCTACAGACTGCAATTCTGCACATGAATTATTAAGTTATGATTACAAAAAATGCTTTCCTAAAAGGGATGTTGTTCTGGTCATGCTGTATTGTCCTTATGCAGTTGAGATTTACTCAGAAAATATGAAAACCAACTGTTCCCAGGTTATATATTTTGAAACATTTCATTTTTGTAACTTTCCATCTTTTAATTGATAAAGAGATATCGAGAGGGACGCCGGTCTTCGGGGCTAATTTGATGTTGAGAGAGGGAGTGAGGTCTCTATTTGTATGTGTGTGTGTGAAGACCAGGTATTAATTAAAGGAACTATCGCTTTATGTGAGTCATAGACCGGTTTCATGGTTCCATCCCCGGGATTAGAATTCTTTTCTATAAGAATTTAAGCTCGGGCAGTTTTGGGTAAAAAGGCCATACACACAAGTTTTACAGAGATTACAGGACTAGAGAGATGGCAGACATGGACAAAGGCAAAGGAAAACTCCCTCATGAAAAAGAGAGTTCTTCTACTCATAGACACCGAAGAGAGAGTATTGATGCACCATGTGTCAGCAGCTTCTAGAACCGAGATTGAACCACGGGATAAGGAGCAAGAACAGGAGGACTTGTTTATGGCACAACTCCTCAGTATGGTTGGCTCTTTCCAACAGCTTGTAAAGAATCCTCGGATACAAAAAAATTTGAAGTCACATAATGAGGATTCTCAGGTTGAGTCATCACATCATACCATGGAGCACTCAAAAAGGCAATCCTCTAATGTGCATGAGCATGTGGAAAAGACACCAAACATGGAGACAGGTTTAGTACAATAAGAAGCACAAGCATAGGATCAGGAAGTGAATGGTCAAGGCAGTTATGCACAAGTGGCACAGCAGACTATTCCTCAGTTTGCTACTTATCCTGGTTACTTTGGTGGTGGGTCAATTTTTCAAGCAATGGCTAGATTACCCACGGGTTATCAAGGATACTTGCCTTAGAGGGCCTCTAGGAATGATGTCTATTGAGGCAATGAACCCACTTTATGCTAATATTGGTCTACAGCCCGGTTATCAAACTTTGCAGAGTCTTTATTTGATGCCCGGAGTACCAAATGTAGCGGCTATTTTTTTCAGCCTAGTCGGCATATGGCAACTAAGACAAGTGAAATGAATGATGATAATGCGCCTAAGGGACTCCCCTTTTTACAGCCACCTGTCTATGACAACCTAACACCAAAAAGTGCAAAGCCTAAAGACTATAAAGAGGGTGGTCAGGCATTAAAGCTTAAAACCTTCAGTGGTATGCAAGATAAGCTGAAAGCTTTGACATTTATACAGCAGTTTGATGCAACTTACACTGGAGGGAATTTTACTGAGACTTCCAAGGTGCAGAAGGCTGCAACTATTTTGAAAGGTAATGCTTTGCAGTGGTGGAACATCTTGTTGATACAAGGATATACACCTGCCACTTGTGTCCATTTCAAACAATTGTTTGCAGCCTCATGGTTAACTAGCACGTTTGAAGCACATGTAACTGCATGGCATAAATTGGACGCGGCAAATTGTGCAGATTTAGAAGAGTACAATAAGAAATTTTGGGAAGCACTTTTGCCCGTGAGTTCTTACAAGATAGTGCCCCTGTCAAAACAAATTGAAAAGTACTATTGCGGTTTGCCCAAAGCCATCAAGGATTATTGTACCAAGACTAGGGTTACAAATATGGTACAGTTAATTGAAAATGCCGATGTGGCAAATGCATTGTTGAAAGGAAAAGTTGACAGATTTAAAGGCACTGAAAAGAAGGATTCTCAGTTTAAGTAGAATCCTGGTAAGAAGAAGAAGCAATTTCCAGAAAAGACCAGCTTTACAAAGAAGTCTTTTTGGAAGAAAATATTTCAGCAACAACCTCAGACTTCTTTTAAATAAGGCAAAGGACAAAAGAGGCCACTTTTTGGCAAATCATTTGAAGAAAGAAAGGCTTTAATGATGGCTGGGAAATGCTTTATATGTGAACAAAAAGGCCATATTGCTTCTAAGTGCCCACAGCAATCTTCTAAAGATGCGCCAAGTAAAAAGAAGCCTAGCATTGGCATAGTGCTTGATATGGTGGAAGATCAATCAGCTGATGATACTACAGAATTGTGCAGAGCTTGGGAAAAGATCAGAGATTCCACAGTGCTTATTTTCTTTTATCCTGGAGCTCGTGCAAACTTTATCTCATCGGCATGGCAGCTAAGCTAGGTATACTGTCAAAGTGCAGCGGTGCGGAAGCGTAGGACTGAGAGAGAGAGAACGCAAAGAGAAAAGGGAGAGAAAGAGACAGTGTACAATGAAGATCTGCTGTATAAAGAATGCTGAATACAAAGATATACACGGGCGCAGTGCGCTGGACTGCGTGTCTCCACCTCAACGATGCGACCTGCTGTCCACCTCGAAGTCTGCTGCAGTCTGCACTGTCTGCTGTCTGAAATCTGTGAACAGAGACAGAAATCTGCACGGCACCGGTCTGTAATCTGTGACAGAGAAGAATGGCCAGACTGCTGAAAACGTCAGCAATAAATAGGCGAAAAATCACCTAGAACGGGGCTCAAAAATGTGGCGCAGCCTGATAAAAATGGCTGCAGGCAGTCGGACTGCCACGTGGCAGTCCGACTGTGCAGCTGGTCCGACTGCTGGACCGACTGTGCTGCTGCCTAAAAAACAGGCTATGAACTCTAACACCCCCTCTCAGAGCCTGGACAGGGCAGAAGCCTGAGGGATCTGGAATGTTGCCGAAGTAGAGCCTGAGGAAGCGCCTTCGTAAACAAATCCGCAAGATTATCCTCCGTCTTGCAATACTCCACAGTGATGGTCTCATCCAGAAGCTTTTCTCGAATGAAGTGGTACTGAATCTCAATGTGCTTCGTCCGGGCATGAAAAACAGGATTTCTTGCCAAGGCAATGCAACTCTCATTGTCACATCGCAGCAATGTAGGACGAGTCTGGGGGCACCCAAGCTCCTCCAACAATCTCCAAAGCCACACAACCTCGCATGTGGTGGAAGATGCGGCCCGATACTCCACCTCAGTAGACGAAAGGGCTACCGTGGGCTGCTGCTTGCTACTCCATGAAATAACACCTGCACCCAAAGTAAAGCAGTAACCTGTTGTAGACCGCCTGTGGTCCACGTCACCGGCCCAATCCGAGTCACTCCAACCTGCAAGTACAAGATCTGACCCATCTGTCCCTGCGGGGTAATGAATCCCCAAATCAGACGTCCCCCTCAGATACCGAAGTATCGTCTGAGCAGCCTGCCAATGCACCGTCTTAGGTTCACTCATGAACCCTGCCAAGAGCCCAACAGCAAAACATAGATCAACCCTCGTGTTGAGAAGCCAAATCAAGGACCCTATCAACTGTCGATAGCGGGAAGCATCCGCCAAAGGAGAAGCTGAGTGGGAAGTGGCCTTCCAGTTCGGATCCATAGGAGTAGAGAGGGCCCGACAATCTTCCATCTCAAAAGACACCAAGAGCTCCTGTACATATCTCTGTTGGAAGAGAAAAATCCCCCTCTGAGACTGATAAATCTCATGTCCTAAAAAGAAATGGAGTAGCCCCAAATCCGTCATCTCGAACGTCCGATGTAAAGCTGACTTTGTCTCCTGGACCTGCTGTGCATCATCACCTGTGACAATCAAATCATCAACATATAATACAAACAGCACACAACCATCCTCGGAAGTGTGAACATACAGCTGCGGATCGGCCTTGGACCGCCGATATCCCAACTGAGTCTAGAGGAACGAATCAATCTTCTCGTTTCAAGCTCGCGGGGCCTGCTTGAGACCATACAGGGCCTTCTTCAACCTGTAGACTTTCCCATCTGAAGAACCAAAGCCAGGAGGCTGCTCAACGTAGATCTCCTCCTTCAAATCACCATTCAGGAAGGCCGACTTCACATCCAGCTGATAAACAGGCCATCTCCTATGGCCAGCCAAAGCAAGAACAGCTCTAATGGTTGCCATACGAGCTGTAGGGGCAAAGGTGTCATGACAGTCAATCCCTGGGCGCTGGGCAAAACCCTTAGCAACAAGGCGAGCCTTGTACTTATCCAAAGTACCATCACTGAGATATTTGGTCTTGAAGACCCACTTGACTCCAATCACCTTCTTCTTCGGGGAGCGTGGCACAAGTGACCAAGTGCCATTCCTCTCAATAGCCTCCAGCTCAGCTTGTTAGATGGGAGAGGATCGAGGTGCAGCTGAAGTGCAGTAGACAGTGTGAGAGTGAGAGACAGAGTTGAGCACAACACCCAATGCAATAGTACTGAATAGAGTGTAAGCTGAAAGTACAAATGATAACCCTTATACCTTAGGGTTATAAGGGGTTGTTCACACCCGAACACAGTAAGTGCCCGTAAGTGTGCACCACAAGCACATACAAAATAGTACACATAATCTGGGGGAAAAAACCTCTCCTACCGAGAGTAAAAAGTGCCCCAGTGTCCTAGTGATCACCCGCACACTCCCATATGAGCGTAGGCGTAAGTAAGGCGTGTGAGATACCCAACAAACCCCCCTGGAGTGAAGAGTGATCAAGTGTACAAGGATCATCCGCCACCAAAGGGCGTCAAATTCAAAGCATCGCGAAATGCTTCAAATTTGTCTCGTGGAAGAGCTTTGGTGAAGATGTCTGCCACATTGCTGGTGGTAGGACAGTAGACAAGGCTGATATCACCTACATGTAGCCTCTCTCTGACAAAGTGGTAGTGAATCTCTATGTGTTTCGTGCGAGCATGAAACACAGGGTTCCGTGCCACTGCAATGGCACTCTGACTGTCAGTATATAAAGGAGTAGGCTCCGTAACAGATACATCCAAATCAGCAAGTAAGCGTCTAAGCCATACGCACTCAACTGCAGTAGTGAAGGCTACCTTGTACTCAGCTTCACATGACGACGTGGCAACAGTGGATTGTTTCTTGCTAAGCCAAGAAATGCATGACGAGCCAAGAAAGAAACAATTGCCACTAGTGGAGTGACGAGTATCAAAATCACCAGCCCAATTAGAGTCACTGTAAGCATGTAACTGCAGTGGTCCCCCCTTGGCATAAAGCAATCCAAGAGCTCTAGTACCCTGCAAGTAACGAAACACACGCTTCACAGCTTGCCAATGCGACATACGAGGCTGATGCATGTACCTGCTCAAAACTGAAACGGCAAACTGTATGTCTGGCCGAGTGTGGCATAGATAGATGAGACATCCCACTGCTGGAGCATAAGTATGGATATCAAACAAATCACTATCATCATGTAATGACAGTTTGAGCCCAGGTTCCATGGGTGTACAAACTGGCTTGCAATCCTGTAAGCCAAACTTCTCAAGAAGTTGCCCAATGTACCTTGACTGACATAATCCAATGCCTCTAGCATCATGTACAAACTGGATGCCCAAGTAATAGTGCAAAATACCCAAGTCAGACATGTCAAAAGTTTGCTGTAAATTATTTTTGAATGCTGAAATCTGATCAGCACGTGTTCCAGTGAGCAAAAGGTCGTCTACATATAGACACAAAATCAGCATGGATCCCCCCTCTTTATGTACATAAAGGGTAGACTCAGATGGGCTGTTTACAAACCCCTGACTAAGCAAGAAAGCATCTATCTTTGCGTACCAAGCTCGTGGAGCTTGTTTCAAACCATATAGAGCTTTTTTCAGCTTGCATACTAAATTTTCTGAACCTTCAACTGCAAAACCAATGGGCTGCTGTACATACACTTCTTCCTGAAGTTCCCCATGTAAGAATGCAGTCTTTATATCCAGCTGATGCACTTTCCAACCAAAATGTGCAGCCAAGGCAATCATAGACCGAATGGTCGTCATACGGGAGGTAGGAGCAAAGGTCTCCTCATAGTCAATGCCCTTTTTCTGTGCGTAGCCTTTAGCTACCAGCCGTGCCTTGTACTTATCTATGGATCCATCTGCATTCCTTTTCAATTTGTAGACCCATTTCGTACCAATGGCACGCTTGCCAACTGGCAAAGACACCAAATCCCAAGTATGATTCTTATGAATAGAATCCAATTCAGCTTGCATGGCTGCCATCCAATGCACACTATGTCGTGCATCCTCAAAACATTCAGGCTCCTCATTATCATGAGTACATGCTGCCATAACAAACTCCATGGAATGTGCTGAATCATGCAGTCGAGTTTGCCTTCGAGTACGACCAGCCAAGGGTGTTTCCAAATGACTATCTCTCATAGTCTGCGTGTACCATCTAGACACCTGTCTTGCTTCCTGACTGTGTACAAGTTCCTGCTGAATTTCAGTTTCAGCAATGTGCTGATTTACTGCATGTTCCATAGGAGCAGCTGGCTGAACATTAGGTTCATTTGCTGAAGTACCAGCTGAATCACCAAATGTGATGGGCAGCAGCCCTTCAAAGACATCACGGGCAGCCTGATATGTATCAAAACCAGCCAAGGATAATTCTGATTTTTCATCAAATACAACATCCCTGCTGACAAAAACCTTCTTGGTCACGGGATCATAGAGTCTGTAGCCTTTGCTTTGGCTGCTATATCCCATAAAGATGCATTTTACAGCCTTGTTGTCCAACTTCTTTCGAAGTACCTGTGGAATATGGGCATATGCAAGACACCCAAAAGTACGGAAGTGGCCAACAGAAGGTTTGCGGCTGTGCCAAGCCTCAAAAGGTGTGACGGTTTTCAAAGCCTTGGTAGGGCATCTGTTCAAAATGTGGCAAGCGCACATGACGGCTTCCATCCAAAAACTATGAGGCAAACTCTTTGCCTTCAGCATACATCTGGCCATCTCCATGAGTGACCGATTTTTCCTCTCTGCTACCCCATTTTGCTGTGGAGTATATGCAGTAGTGTACTGATGGATAATGCCCTTCTGCTGCAAATAAGAATTCAGCATAGAGGACATGTATTCCCCCCCTCGGTCCGAACGGAGAGTCTTAATCTTGCAACCAGACTGAGTTTCCACAAGTGCACTGAAAGCCAAAAATGCATCATACACTTCAGACTTCTTTTTCAAGCAGTAGACCCAGCACAAACGTGTAAAGTCATCAATAAATGTTACAAAATAGTAACAACCACCCAATGACTGTGTCTGCATGGGCCCACAAACATCCGAATGCACAAGCTGCAATCTGGCTGTTGCTCTAAAAGCAACATCACGGGGAAAAGAGAAACGATGCATTTTCCCCAAAATGCAACCCTCGCATAAATGCTCAGGAGGTCTCTCCAAGAGAGGTAATCCATCCAACATCTGAGTACGCTGTAATAGCATCAAGCTGCCATAGTTTACATGCCCCAAACGAGCATGCCATAACTCTGCCTCTATCATAGCAGGAGTAAGAGTGGATGTCAAATATGCAGACTGATCTACCGAAAGAGCATCCAACTCATATAACCCATGACACAGAGAACCTGTCAAGACCAATGTCATGTGTTCCTTGTCACGGACCATGCAACGGTCATCATCAAAGGTGACCTGCAAACCACAACGTGCCATAGAAGAAATGGAAAGCAGATTTTTCTTAATGCCAGGCACATACAAAGCATCCTGTAGGCGGAGAATAGAGCCATCAATGGCTGTAAGCTGAATCTCCCCAATACCACGAACAGGGTATGATGCATTATTAGCACACTGAACAGACTTCCCAACGGGAGGTGCACCAAGAGAAGCAAACAAATCTCTACGAGATGTGATATGCCGTGAAGCACCACTGTCAAAGAACCAAGTGTCAGCATCTTCTGTAGAGCTAAATGCTCTATCAGCCCAAGAGACATCATAACTGCAAGTGTAAAAACAATAGTCCCTGTCTGCAACAAAGGACGCGGACTCACTAGCAGTGGAAGGAGCTGCAGAAACAGACATCCCTGACTCCTTCTTCTTCTCTTTGGCGATGCGCTTCCTGCACTCAGTGATGTAGTGGCCAGGCTTCTTGCAGTAATGGCATTTTCCTTTCTTGGCTTGCGTGCCCCCCTGTTTCTGACTTGTCTGTGAAGTGTTACTACTACCAGAACTCTGCGAAGCATTTTTCCCTTGGCTGTTTTTACCCTTCTGCCTTGACATAAAAGCCTGCTCAGAGGCTATACCATCCACACCACTGTTCCATCTAGTTTGTTCCTCCTCTAGAAGCAAACTGACAAGCTGAATGAAAGTGATGGGCTCTTTCGAAATCCTCATAGTGAGGTTCAAGGCAGTATGAAAAGCCAAGTAAGAGGGAGGCAGTGAATTCAATGTCGTAGAAATCAGCTGCGCATCTGAGTAGTACTCATCCACATTCATGAGTTGCTCCCGCAAGTCCTGAATTTTGTTGAGATGATCCTGCATAGAATCACCCTCATTCATCTTTAGAGTCTCTAGCTCTTTCTTCAAGAAAGAGATGCGAGTCTCATTCTTTCCTGCAAACATCTGCTCCAATATCAACCAAGCTTCTTGTGAAGAAGCTGCTGAACGAATATGAGGAATGATAGAACGCTGAACTGCCAATGCAATCAGCGACATAGCCTGTGCATCCCGTGTATCCCAAGTTTTCTGAGCTGCAGTTCTTGGGGGAAGTGGCTGAGCGGGCTGAGGTGGAGGGGGCTGAGGTTGCCCTCTTGCACGTCCTCCTGGAGGAGGAGTAGCGGGAGCCACAACTCCCGGTCGTGCTTCCTCTCCACTGACATAATCCCACAAATTTTTTGCCACTAATACATTCTTCATCATGAAAGACCAAAGGGAATAATTGTTCCCATCCAATCGGTCTTCCTTGGACACATAGGTGAATACATCTCCTCCCTGATTTGCCATTATTTCCCAAAAGGCAATTGAGCAATGTCAATGCAGTACGGGCTGGAAATCTGCAAATTTCCAGAAATTGCAGCAAACACAAGTCTGCAATTAATGTGCAAAGGGTACTCTGTCAAAAAAAAACTATCACTGATGCACGCTTCCCAAGGTGCAATTAGTGCTCAGCAGCACTAAAACATCAAAAGCCCCAAAATTTTCTGCCCAAAATTTCTGTCACAAATGTCTGTTACAAAAGCCCCAAAATGTGCATTCAATGTGTCACAGACAGACACAGCACGTTTCCCAATGCTGAAAACTGAACCTGCTGTTCAGCACGTTTCCCAATGCTGAAAACTGAACCTGTTGCACGAACTCCTGTGTAAAAGAAAAGTGCAGAATGTTACCTCTGCGTGTTGACGACGGGCACGATTCCCGAGATAATGACTGCTGGGTACAGTCGGACTGACGCACAGGTACAGGCGTGCAGGTCCAGTGACACGCGCAGGCAGGACTGGGCGCGCGCTGGGCAGAGGAGGCGGTACCCAGGACTGGGTGGTGGAAACAGGTGGCGCGCTGGCAGCTGGAGCTGACAGCACAGTCTAGCTCAGCGCAGGGAGGCTGCGCAGGCAGACTGACAGGCGAAGGGGCACGCTGGGCAGACACAGGGCAGAGGACACGCTGGGCAGAGGTGGCAGCACGCAGGTACAGGTGGCGCGCTGGGCAGGGCGCGCTGTGCAGGACAGATAGCACGCTGTGCAGGACACGCACAGGTACAGGCGGCTGGGGCAGAACTGGCGGAGGCTGGCTGAACTGGAGTGGGCTGCAGACTGCAGACTGAAGACTGCTCTGAGCTGAGCTCTGATACCAAATGTCAGATGGGAGAGGATCGAGGTGCAGCTGAAGTGCAGTAGACAGTGTGAGAGTGAGAGACAGAGTTGAGCACGACACCCAATGCAATAGTACTGAATAGAGTGTAAGCTGAAAGTACAAATGATAACCCTTATACCTTAGGGTTATAAGGGGCTGTTCACACCCGAACACAGTAAGTGCCCGTAAGTGTGCACCACAAGCACATACAAAATAGTACACATAATCTGGGGGAAAAAACCTCTCCTACCGAGAGTAAAAAGTGCCCCAGTGTCCTAGTGATCACCCGCACACTCCCATATGAGCGTAGGCGTAAGTAAGGCGTGTGAGATACCCAACACAGCTTCCATAGCTTTCTTCCATGGGGCGGACTGTAAAGCCTCCTTCACGGAGGTGGGCTCTCGATCCTGCATAACTCGGGACATCAAACAATAATTGGAGCAAACAAGCTCCGAAGAATGCGCCTGGTGCCTCCGTGACCGCCGCGGACCATCCTGCGGTCCCCACTCCTCAGGAACCCCCTCGATCCCTGAATCACGGAGTGTGTCACGGGCCCAGCGAGGAGGAGGCCGAACCTCCCCTCGTCGTTCTCCATCAGTAGAAGACTCTGGAATATCCACCGGTGGTAACTGCGCAGAAGGATCCGGTGGAACAGTAGACTCTGTGTCAGAAACAGAATCATAATCAAACGGCTGCTCCAGTGGAACTGTAGAAGGAGCCAAACTCTCCCCTGGATCTCCAAGAACGGGATGCTCCTCACCCGTTGAAGAAGCCGGAACCTCCACAAACCGCACATCACGGCTAGTATATACATCCCGCTTGACGGGATCATACAGTCGGTAGCCTTGGGACTGGGAGCTGTAGCCAACAAATACCTGTTTTCGGGAAGCCGCTTCAAATTTGTCACGGTGAGCCTTGGGAATGTGAACATAGGCATCACACCCAAAGACCCGAAAGTAAGAAACATCTGGCTTCGTCCCAAAATAAGCCTCAAATGGAGTCATCCCTTCCACGGCCGAAGTAGAGGATCGATTAAGGATGTGGACTGCAGTAGCCACAGCCTCGGCCCACAGAACCGGAGGGGTCTGTCGGTGCTCCATCATGGTGCGCGCCATCTCGATCACACTGCGGTTCTTCCATTCTAGAATACCATTTTCTTGAGGAGTATTGGTATTGGCAAACTCCTGGTGAATTCCTCTATCTGCACAAAACCGAGCAAATTCATTAGACACAAATTCACCTCCCTTGTTGGATCGCAAGGTCTTCAACTTCCGGCCTGATCGGTTCTCCTCAAAGAGAAGCCAATCCTTGAAGTGCGAGAAAGCTTCTGACTTTAGTGCCAAAAAATAGGCCCATGTCATCCTGCTGTAGTCATCCACGATCAGCATGAAGTAGAGCTCCCACGCAGGGACTCATTCCTCATAGGGCCACATAGATCCGTAGATACTAGCTCCATCGGTGAAGTAGACCGCCGCGAAGCTGTGTGGGGAATGGCATCCCGATGCTGCTTCCCCCGTATGCAGGAGACACATGGCTGCTGGCTCACCACTATATCCGGCAACCCTCGAACAAGCTGTCCACGTGACGCCTTCCGAAGATAGTCATAGTTCAGGTGACCAAACCGAGCATGCCATAACTCAGACTGTGACTGTGAGGTAAGAAGAAGAGAAGAGAGGGCAGTGAAAGACTTCAATTTGTAAATGCCGTTCTCCTCATATCCAGATGATAGAACCTTCCTCAATTCACGATCAAGGACTCGCACAGTAGAACTGTCAAATTCCACCAAAAGACCAAGGGAGCAAATCTTATGAACTGAAAGGAGATGGTACCCCAATCCTGGTACATGCAAAACCTCTGAGGTATGGGTGCCACCTCGTCCATCCGGAATAAGCTGCATCTTACCCCGACCTGCAATAGAAACTGAAGAGCTGTCTCCAATGAGAACCTGTCCACGCGAAGGTCGCAGCTGGGCAACACCATCTGATGAAGGAGTCATGTGCCGTGAGGCACCACTATCAATAATCCACTCTCGAGATTGGGGAGCCGCCATCGCAGCATCAGAAGCATTCGGTGAAGCGTCCTCAATGACAACTAAATGTAGAAATGCAGCTGATGAGGGTGCAGCCACCGCTCCAGAATCCTTGGTTTCCTTCTTCTTGGTGTCCTTCGAGTCTTTGTCAGGGCAATCCTTCTTCCAATGGCCAGTCTTTCCACAAATATGGCATGTGGAGTCTTTGTCCTTGTCCTTCTCCTTGTCCTTCTTGGACTTGTTATCCCCCTTCTTCTTCTTTTGGTCCTTCCCCTTCTTCTGAGAGGCTTGACCTGTCAACGCCTCCGTCTTGGAAGCATTCTGTCCCTTTTAACTGTTCCTCTTGGTCCAAGACCATAGGAACCAACTCTTCCCACCGAAGAGTAGACTCTCGCCCTGAAGCAATAAGGGCAGAGTAAAATGTACCGAATCGTGGCGGCAACTGGGACAAGAGTGTAATCGCCATGTCTTCGGAGAAAATTGGCTTCCCCGCATTCTGAACCTGCATCTGTAGCTGCCTTAGCTTGTTAATGTGTTCCCTTAGCGAAGAAGACTTATTGACGGACAAGGTCCGCATCTGTACCTCCAAAGAAACCCTCTTCATCAGGGTCATCCGATTGTACATTTGATCAAGCTCCAGCCATATCTCACGAGCCACCGTCAAGTGCTCGATGTGAGCGATCACGGCTGTAGTGCATGATAGAAAGAGAAAGGATCGAATCCTGGCATTCAGTTTGTCCCAATGAGACTGGGCCCTGGCCAACTCCGCACGAGCATCGGAAGAGAGTTTGGACTCATCTCTTACCGAAGGCCGGTCAATATCTTCCTGTACCAACTCCGCCAAATCATAGGACTCAAGAATGGCCAACATCATAACGCGCCAAATGCGGTAGTTGTCGCCGTCGAGCTTCTGATCTGTAGGAAGAGCCGGTAGGACAGGCACCTTCCGGTCCATAATCGCCTGGAACTCCAAGTCCATCTCTGTAGACATCTTCACCTGCAATGCCTTCTCAAACGCAAAAGCAGCCCCCTCTGACTGGGTAAACTCAGCCTGCTAAGGCTCTTCCGCGTCCCGAAGCTTCTTCACCCGCCGGAGGCGATGAAAAAGCAAAACCTGCACTTTTAGGTTGAAAACTCAAACTTTCTCCGCGTAAAACAGCAGTAAACAGCAGCAAATCCACCACCTGTACTCCTTTCCTGTGCGCCCACACTCGTTTCAGCCTTGTTCCAAGGCGCAGCCCTCCTGTCTGCCCTTAAACGCAAAAAACGCAAATTTGTGTCGCGATGGAAACTCCTTTTCAGGTTGATTCTGCGCTCAGTCAGCCCTCAAACACTGCTCTGATACCATGTCAGAGTGCAACGGTGCGGAAGCATAGGACTGAGAGAGAGAGAACGCAAAGAGAAAAGGGAGAGAAAGAGACAGTGTACAATGAAGATCTGCTGTATAAAGAATGCTGAATACAAAGATATACACGGGCGCAGTGCGCTGGACTGCGTGTCTCCACCTCGACGATGCGACCTGCTGTCCACCTCGAAGTCTGCTGCAGTCTGCACTGTCTGCTGTCTGAAATCTGTGAACAGAGACAGAAATCTGCACGGCACCGGTCTGTAATCTGCGACAGAGAAGAATGGCCAGACTGCTGAAAACGTCAGCAATAAATAGGCGAAAAATCACCTAGAACGGGGCTCAAAAATGGGGCGCAGCCTGATAAAAATGGCTGCAGGCAATCGGACTGCCACGTGGCAGTCCGACTGCACAGTCCGACTGTGCAGCTGGTCCGACTGCTGGACCGACTGTGCTGCTGCCTAAAAAACAGGCTATGAACTCTAACATATACGTCCCGAGAAAACGAGACCACTTGGACATGCTGATTTGGCATGCCCAAGACATACTAAACCTGTCACCCCCATTCTTGGCAAACTCTATATGCACATTCAGAGCTATGTGGACATAGAGGAGTTCCATATTATGCCTTTACAGGGTTGTGATGTTCTATTGGGTATTCCATGGTGCCACAAGAAGCATGCTATCTTGGATACTTACAATAGAACGATTACTCTTGTACATAGAGACAAGACTCATGTGTTAGATGTGAAGCTTAAAGGAGAGTCTGTCCTAGTTGTTTTTGCCTCTGCAATTACTTCTGTAATGAAAAATCATATTTCTGCCTACTTGGTTTTTGCAAAGCAAGTTAATGAAGTTGACAGTAATGTGTCTCTACTAGATGAAAGTAGAAGGGCTTTCTTGGATAAATTCAGTGACTGTTTCTCAGATTTGTTACCAGGAGAGTTACCCCGTAAGAGGCCTGAAGATCATACCATAGATCTTATTCCAGGGACTAGTCTGCCCAATAGGCCACCGTACAGGGTCAGTGCAACGCAACAAAAAGAGATTATGACACAAGTTAATGAGCTTTTAGAGAAGGGACTAATTCAACCTAGTAGTTCTCCATTTTATTCACTTGTGTTGCTAGTTCAGAAAAAGGGCGGCTCTTGGCGAATGTATATTGACTACACAGCCCTGAAAAAAAAACACGATCAAGAATATATTTCCGATTCTGAGGATAGATGACATTCTTGATCGATTACAAGGAGCAGGAATGTTTAGCAAGATAGATTTGAAAAGAGGGTACCATCAGATCAAAATCGGACCAGAGGATATCCATAAGACTTTTTTTAGAACGACATTTGGTCTCTATGAATTTTTAGTCATGCCGTTTGGATTGACTAATGCTCCTGCTACATTTAACAGGATAATGGATAGAATTTTCCACCCTTATCGAAGTTTCATTGGCACATTCTTTGATGATATAATTATCTTTTCAAAGAATGAAGAGAAGCATAGAAAACACTTAATTGCAATCTTTAATGAGCTTAAGCATAACAGATTTCTCATTAATGGCAAGAAGAGTGAGTTCTTTTTGGAAGAGATTCACTTCCTTGGGCACATAGTTTCTAAAGATGGTCTGAAGATGGATCCTTCAAAGATAGAAGCAATTGTCTCTTGGCTAGACTTGAAAACTGTTCATGATGTCCGCAATTTCCTTGGCCTATGCTCTTACTACAGAAGATTTGTAAGACACTTTACAAAGATTGCTTCTCCTTTACATGCACTTGAAAAGAAGGATGTCAAATGGCAATGGATCAACAAAGAGAAATCAGCATTTAGATGTTTAAAGGGGAAAATGACTACAAATCCAGTACTTATTTTGCCAAATCTATCTAAGCCATTCGTAGTGCAGTGTGATGCATGTGGAAATAGCATTGGTGTTGTATTAATGGAGAATGGCCGAGTTGTGACATGCAAGAGTAGAGTACTTTCTCTCATTGAAAGGACTTACCAAATTTATGAGAAAGAGTTATTGGTTGTGATCCATGCACTTTCTAGTTGAAAGCACTATTTGCTTGGTGCTGATTTTGTAGTGCAAACGCATCATCAAACACTTGGATACTTTCTCACACAAGCAAGAAGAATGTAGTTGCAGATGCTTTATCTCGCAAACCATAAGTGTCAATTGTTTCAATTCCTTATCACCATGAATTGGATAATATGAAAGAGCAGTATGCTGATGACGAAGATTTCTCTAAAGTCTATGAACAGTTGATCAATGGCCAACATCATGATCATTATGTGTTCAAAGAAGGCTTAATCATGATGCATGGAAAGATATGCATTACAAAACAGCTAAGGCCAAAAGTTTTATTAGAAAGTCATGCTCCACCGTATGCAGGACATCGAGGTATTGATACTACAGTCAAAGCAGTAGAGACTTTTTTCTATTGGCCTACCTTGAGATCTAATGTTGATGTATATGTCAGACCTTGCCTTGTATGCCAAAAGGTCAAATTTGATAGACACAAGGCACTAGGGTTATTGCAATCACTACCTATTCCAAAAAGGCCATGGGAAAGTATTGCCATGGATTTCATTTTTTATCTTTCAAGAACTTCTTCAAGGAATGATGGAATCCGGACTATCATTTGCAGATTCAACAAACAGGCACATTTCATTCCTATAAGGAAAAAGGTTAAGTCATAACACATGGTAAAGAAATTTATGCATAATATCTTCAAGTACCATGGAATGCCACGATCAATTGTCAGTGATAGAGACCCAAGAATGACTAGCTTGTTTTGGAAAGCATTGTTTAAAAACATGGCCACTACGCTGAAATTTTCATCTTCTTTCCATCCACAAACTGATGGACAATCTGAAAAAGCAAATTCGACTATTTTAGATCTACTGAAGTGTTATGTTTTAGATCTTAAGACTTCTTGGAAACACTACTTGCCATTGGTTGAGTATGCATACAATAATACAATGCACTCATCTACTGGCAAAGCACCTTTTGAGATTGTGGAAGGTGGAAAGAAATTGCCTCCCATTTTGCAAACAAAAGATAAAATTTTTGAAGCAGATCATTATGTAAAAGATTGGGAAGAAGCATAAAGCTAAACAGAAAAGAGCTGCTAATAGTCATCGTCAGGAACTCTTGTTCAAAAAGGATGACTGGGTCTTATTGCGTTTTGAAAAGGCACGTTTGAGAAAAGTGAAGGGCAAGGAACGTTTGTTTCCAAAGCTGAGTATGCGTTACTATGGCCCTTTTCAAGCCTCAAAGAAGATCAATGATGTGGCATATAGACTGAAATTGCCAAATATTTGGAAAATTCATAATGCATTCCATGTGAGCCTATTGAGACCTTTTATTGGTGAAGTGCTAGAAGATATGGTTCAAGAGGAACAACCTGAAGTAGAGGAATTAGATGAGATTCTAGTTCCTAAGCAGATCCTAGCACATAAGGATAGGAAAGTAAAAGGTAGAGTTATAAAAAGATTTTTGGTGAAGTTCAAGAACTATTCACCAATGGATGCCAAATGGATGGAAGAGGCTGAATTGGCACATTCGCCTCAGTTATTGCAACTTTATTGAGAAGCTTTCTTACTGGAATTTACAGTGACTTAAAATGCTTTTTGAAGTAATGTACATTCTCTATTGTACAGTTGAATACTACATCTCATTGAATAATACACAATGTATGGTTTACACTTAGCATTAACATGTGTATCATTGAATGAAATCTCAATGCTTTGAAGTTGTATTTGTTACACTTCAGTTGAATGATTATACATGTTGTGACACTAATAGTTCGGGGATACGTGCTATCACTCTGTGTTGCATCCGGAAACATGTATATTAGAAAGGCTCCTAGTAATCATAGTTGGATACAGAATGTGATCCTCAACCTATGTGAGACTTGAACTTGCAATGGCACAAACAGTAGTGGGGAAACTCCTACCATCGCCCCGTGCCATCTGTTGGCAAGTGATACATGCGAGTGATACATGCGATGGCACTAATAACATGGAGAATCTTGTTATCGTTCTATGTCATCCATTAACATGCATGGCATGCAATCGAGGTCGCTTGCTTCTTTCAAGAGGGGGGTATGTCACCACGTGGTGATACTTTTTGCAATTGCTTTCTTTATTTACTTATATAAATGTTTTATTTTTCTTTTCTTTAGTTGCTATTGTTTTTTTTACCCCCAAAGTTCTCTTGGATTAAGCCAAGGTCTTTGCATGGCCAAAAGAGACATCCATTGGGACAAATTGGACTAATGGTTTGTCTGAGCCTTGGGACCGGTTCCATATTAAATGGGCACTAAAGAATAGAATGCCAGTGGTTTGGGACTACGTGCTTAGCCACTGGAGATGGTACAAGACAATGAGCCTGGCCAAGGCAGAAGATGCACATGTAAGAATACTCACGGAATAAAAGTCACCGTAACTGAGCCACATTACACTTTTTGATGTGGTTGCAATGATAAAAGTTGCTCAAAACAACTTGAGGAATGCAAGGGTCGCCATCCCTAAAATCTAGAGAGTTACTATTTTTGGATCCCAAAATCTGTTCGCGTCATTATCTTCATTTTTGCACGAGGATTAATTCTTTGCTCTATGCCGAGATCAAATTTTGTACCGATCATGAAGAATTTTAGACCAGAAGGTTTAAACGGAAAAATTGTTACATGTATGCCATGTGGCACAAATTCCCAAAAGAGAGAGAGAGCATTTTTTTTTAATATAATAAACATGAGGGACACATCTGAGAGTGAAGTTTTGAGGAGCTAAGGGCAGACTGCTGCAAGTACATCATGGAGAGTACTTCGTCGTCTCTAACTCATGTATGGAGGCAGAGCTTGCTCCCTCTAGTCAACTCTCTCTCTATTCTCAAAGGAAATGCTCTACATGATGGGGTGACTCCATCCAATGTACAGTTTTGTGTTTTCTTTGCACTTCTGCTGAGGCAAGAGCCTCACTATCCAGATCACGAGCAACTGATGGTTTCTCCAATACAGGAGCTAAAGAAAGTGATGACCATGCCACACAAAAACAAGGTTTTCAGCTCTGATTTAGTGCTATTTGTGGGACTGTTTTATTGTTGGAATGATGCCAAGGTAAAAGGGATGTTGTTTTGGATATGCTGGACAGTAAAATCAGTGAATACAGAGTTCTGCAGACTGCAATTGTGCACATGAATCATTGAGTTATGGTCACAGAAAGTGTTTTCTTAAAAGGGAATGTTATTCTAGATATGCTGAACAGCAAAATCAGTAAATACAGAGTTCTGCAGACTGCAATTCTGCACATAAATCATTGAGATATGGTCACAGAAAGTGTTTTCCTAAAAGGGATGTTGTTCTAGATATGCTAGACAGTAAAAACAATAAATACAGAGTTCTACAGACTGCAATTCTGCACATGAATTATTGAGTTATGGCTACAAAAAATGCTTTCCTAAAAGGGATGTTATTCTGGTCATGCTGTACTGTCCTTATGCAGCTAGGATTTACTCAGAAAATATGAAAACCAACTGATCACAGGTTATGTATTTTGAAACATTTCATTTTTGTAACTTTCCATCTTTTAATTGATAAAGAAATACCGAGAGGGGAGCCGGTCTTCGGGGCCAATCTAGTGTTGAGCGAGAGTGAGGTCTCTGTTTGTGTATGTGTGTGTGAAAAGACCAGGTATTAATTGAAGGAACTACCACTTTATGTGAGTCTTAGACTAGTTTCACAACTATGTACATTGGCTCAAACAAAGTCTCTCGCTATCACCTGCATCCTGCTTAAGCACTAAACCAACTCCTCCCAACTAATAGAGTCCCATGTACAAGAGGTAACAAGACTAGTGTAGAATACATCATATATCAATGACAAAGAAAGTGTCACAACTAGGTTCTCCAAAGGAATGCCCTTTATGAAGATATGATACGGTTTGTACAAAGAAAGCACAAAATGTACAAACACAACTAAAACACAATAATGCAAAGAAAACACAAAATGTACAAACACAACTAAAACACAATAATGCAATAACTACAAACAAAGAAGAAAGAGAACTCTAAATGAAGGAATTTTATAAATGATGGAAAGAGTGTACAAGATGCTCAAAGGTAGACCAATGGGAGTAGTCAAAAAGTGATGTCCACTACAGATGGATCTCAAGTGCTGTAACCACCAGTCAGAGATGGGGAAATGTTGAAAATGAAGGGCAGCAAGGTGGTAACCAAAATGCAGCAGCCTCGAAGCTGAATCTAGCAAAACACAATAGTGTACCGCACAAATATACTAGCAATTGATCACCAAAGACCGGAATCAACAATACAACAACTTGGAGAGGAAGTGCTGATGGTGATGATTGTGTGGATCCTGTTGGATGGAAGGAGAATGCTGAAAATGAAGAACAGCAAGTTGGTAACAAAAACGCAACAATCCCGAAGCTAAATCTTGCAACACAACAATGTATTATTGTGCTAAGAATTGCTCTTAGCCACTTAAACAGCCCCAAACATGCTTATTTCAGGCTTATTTTAGCCAAAACCCTAAAACGGGGAGTGGATCAAGAGAGTTAAGTGGGAGAGGATCTAGAACCCTAATTTTCTATAAATTGGCAGCCAGCCCTCTACTCTTTCCTAAATCTCGTTTTTGCAGGTTTCAGATGTTATCAGCTTGCTGCCCACACCCCGTTCGCGGAGGACATCTCAGCCCTTGCTGTCCATCACTGTTTCGTACAATCAGGCGCCTATTTCCAGCCCTCCACACGCTGATTGCTGCTGTTTCTGCCTAGCGATTGACTACCGATCATCTGCACTGCTATCGTATAGCCTGCCACGTCAGCAAACTGCTGCATTTGCAGGCCCCAGCTGCCGCCCTGACAATTTCCTCTCTCCTGCTACAGTCACTGCAATCTTTCTCTCACTTGTCAGTTGTCGTCTACAGTTTTCTCTCTCCTCACAGCTGTGTTTGGCAATTTTCTCTCTACCTGCTGCACCTGACAATTTTCTCTCTCCTCAGTTGTCGCCAGCCTCCACACTGCCTGCGTTTGCTGTCTACCTCCCTCTACAGCCTACGTTTTCTGCACACTCTCTCTCTAGACTGCAGTCTGCATCAGATCTAGCTCACATTGCTGCGTTTGTTGGTGTTCGACATCCAGAGGCTACCTTGCTACGATTCGGAATCCGTTCAGAGTACAACACACTCTCCAGCTCATTACCCCTGCCCTGATCCTTGAGATACAAGAGTTCAAGGTTCAATATTCATTCATTGCATATTGTGTTTGATGCATGAGCGTCGTATTATTAGTAGTCATATCATTTCATTTATTCACTCTGTTCATTGTCTCTGAGTTACCCTAACCCTAACCCTAACTGTGTTCTTTTTATCAGTCTATGCTTTGTCGTACGGTTTCTGTTTATGCTTTTGTGTTAGGGTATTTTCTTTACATGTACCACCCAAATATACTGGCAATTGATCATCAAAGGCCAGAATCAACAAGGCAATAGCTAGGAGAGGGAGTGTTGATGGTGAATACCATCATGGAGTTTGTCCGATCAAAGGAGCAGCTTGTTGCCTAGTAGAAAAGATTGAAAATGCAAGCTGATTAGATGCAGGAAATGGAGAAGCAACTAGAGATAGGTCCCAAGCCAAAAACAAAGACTATGGTGCCTCCAAACAGCACAGCGACAACTATAGATAGGGTGCCTAGGGCTGAAAGGAGCATGGCTGCAATTGACAATTGCTAGAATGGCTGGTAGAAAGTGGGCTGATGGCTGAAATCTGTAGTGAAGAATGATGACCTACAAAAAAGGGATTGGTTAAATGGTAGCCAGTTTGTCCATTTATAGATGAGTGGATCCTCCCCAATTAGGGTTTGGCTTATAGTGCACACACTCTCTTTAGGATAGCATTTCTTTTTAATGAAAGTTTTGGCAATAACATGTTTTGGGGTTGTTCACAAGAGCTAACCAGTTTATAATGAAGGAGAGTTGAAGGCAGAAGCGAAGAAATGGCAATAGCAAACGTGAAGGATGTGCACGCCTGTAAACGCCCCAAACAACGTAGTATGCTTAACAATTATGATTTTCGCTTGTTTTTGAGATTTAATATAAAAGAGAATGAACACTTAAAGCTGAAAATGAAAATTACTCACAAAATTACAGCCATGAAAATGTAAAAGTAATGGAGACAAGATTGAGGGTTGAAGAAGGGCAATCCCCCCCCCCCCCCTCCCCCCCGAAGGAATGTATTTCTGCTCAACCCAAGTCCCTTAGGGAAGAGCTCAGTTACAATCAACCTGAGAGTGAGGAGAAGTAATTCTCACTCTCACAAGATCATGCAAAGATGTACAAACACACATGCATTATCTATTATGCAATTATAAGAATTGATTTCTTTACAGTATGAGAGAAAAAAGAGGGGAAATCAGCCTTTCTCCATCGTTGATCAGCAATACATGGATAGGGCTTGCTTCTTGTTGCTAAAATGGAAAAAAAAGCTCGAGAAGGAGGTGCTGTAATGAATTTACAGGCTTGCTGTCCTGTAAAACAACAGTGATAGAAGAGGGAATATGGAGAAATTTGATAATGGAGAAGTGGGGGATGATGATGGGGATGGATGGGGCCAGTTTCTGGCTATCTGTGGGTGTTGTACATGAGTTTACAGCAAAGAAAAATGATGCTGAATGAAGAAAAACGAGCTCTTATTTATAGGAGAGGGAAGAGCTAGTACAAAAGGGGAAAGTGGAGTAGCACAAGACAAGTGTCCAGCCACATGTCATGAGATGTGACAAGTGGTGGGACACTTGGAAACTTGTGTGACAAGTGTCTTGACACTTGTCCCTTCTCTATGGCCTTCCTTTTTGGGCTAAATTCTGTCAAGAATAAAAACAACCAAATTTAGTAAGCACAGTTAGAGTGCAGAATTTACTATTTTAAGAATGACATCCCTATTTTTTAGGACTAGAATTTTTAGGCCAATTCGAGGCTCCTAAAATTTAGGGACCCCCCAATATGGGTGTCATATGAAAGCTTTTTCCATATACATTGCAAAAACGGTATCAGAATCTTCATGTGACTTTCCTATGCAAAGAAATGTGCATTTCAAGCTTTCATCCCACACATGTACATTATACAAGCATTTCACGATCATGCCATCTTGTTGATTGTAATTGTCTATTCTGGCGGATCTAGCCCACACTTCAAGGCATCAATCCTTTCTGTGTGCAAGTCTAACCCTGATATGCGTGAGTTCTAGTCACAGGTGCCCAATCGGGCCATATAGGTGGAAGTGTGAACTATCTTTTCTCTAACCCACCGCGTGGGTCCACCATAACCTGTGACCACTCATCAATGGCTAGCTCCAATGCACTTTTCTTTATATCTAATTAGTGCAAAGGAAATAAATTTAATAAATCATTATATAGACAAATTAATGAAAAAGGATACAAATTCTATTTCTATAGAGTTGTGACAAGGCGTGAAGTGCAAGAGAGAAGTCGACAATAGAGAGAGAGAGAGAGAGAGAGAGAGAGAGTAAACATGATTTGTGTGTACCAACAATGTATTGGTACACAAAGATAAAGAATCTATTTATACTTTAGGCTTTACAAGTTTTTACCCGCAAGGGTGCATTCACATATACAAATAAATAATACACAGGAAGTGAACAAAGGGCCTTTACACCCAACCACCTTCCACTTAAAGGTCCAAAGTGAACCTCTAATCAACTCCCACTAGTCGTATGCAATGCTCATGCTGAGTCTTGCCAAGACTTTTAGTGAGTATGTCTGCAAGGTTATCTTGAGTTTTGATCTTCCTCAATGTGATGAGACTATCTTCCAAAACCTGTCGGATAAAGTGGTACCGCACATCAATATGTTTGGTACGCAGATGAAACATGGCATTCTTAGCCAGACATACAACACTTGGGCTATCACATCCCAACACTGGAGTACTCAAAAACATGTTGAAATCTTCAACAAATCTGCTCAACCAAATAGCTTCTTTTGAAGCTTCAGCATTTGAAATATATTCAACTTCTGTAGTACTCAACAAAGCCATGATTTTCCACAATTTAGAGCACCAAGAAATTGCTCTACTTGCAATGGTAAAGATATACCCACTAGTGGATTTGCGAGTATCCAAGTCACGTGCCATGTCTGCATCACAATACCCCTACAAACTCAGGGCACCTTGCCCATAGCATATACATTTTCTTTGTGTACTCTTAAGATATCTGAAGATACATTTGACAACCTCCCAATGTGCTTTGCCAGGATTAGACATATAATGACTAACAACTCCCACTGCATGAGTAATATCCAGACGAGTAGCAACCATAGCATACATAAGAGAACCACAAGTTGATACACACAGAACTCCCTTCATTGCACTTGCTTCCATCTCATCCTTTGGGCTCCCGACTTTGTTAAGTTTAATGTATGGAAGCAAAGGAACTCCAAGAGGCTTAGCTTTCACCATGTACTTTTTCAATGTACTTTGCTTGTGATGAAAACAACAATTTCTGATTTCTATCTCTCTTGATCCTCATGCCCAAGATATGCTCTGCATTTCCCAAATCCTTCATAGAGAAGGCTGATTTCAGCTAATCCTTGAGATGATCAAGACTAGTTCTTGTCTTCCCAGCTAGCAACATATCATCTACATAGAGAACACGTATAATAGAACTACCATCAGTTTCCTTCTTTGTGTACAAACAGTGGTTTGTGTGGCTGCAATTAAACCCATGAGAGAGCATAAAAGTATCAAACTTCTTGTACCATTGTCGTGGTGCCTATTTCAATCCATACAAACTGCGTTTCAGTTTACATAACAAGTGCTCTTTGTTAGGAGCTACAAAGCCCTCAGGCTGTTTCATGTAAATCTCTTCATCTATATCACCATGCAAAAAAATTGTCTTCACATCCATCTGGTACAGCTCCAAGTCAAGTACTGCAATGAGAGCAAATAGCACACGTAAAGTGGTCATCTTCACAACAAGAGAGAAAACCTCCTGGAAGTCAATACCTTACTTCTATGCATAACCCTTGGCAACTAATCTTGCCTTGTACTTGGGTTTCCCATCAAACGTTTTTACCTCATACACCCACTTATTTGGAAGAGCTTTCCTTCCTTTGGGAAGAGGCACAAGATCCCAAGTATCATTTGGATATAAAGATTTTAATTCTTCCTACATTGCAAGCTCCCACTTGCTATTGAATTTACATAACTTTGCCTCTTTGTAAGTAAGAGGCTCACCCTCATCCATCAACATGATATAATGCAAAGAGGGGTCAAATCTTAATGGTTGCCTTCTAACATGAGTAGACCTGCATAACCAATGATCTACATTCTCTAGCACTCGCTCTACATCAAGAGGCATGTAAATTTCAGCATTTTCAGGCTGCTACAAACCATGTTCAGCATGCTGTTCAGCACCTTCATTTTGTGGACCAGCACCTACATCTTGTTGTCCAACACCTTCATGAGCATCTCTTTGCTGTCCAACTTCTTCTCGCTCAAAAATAACCGGCTGATCATCAATTTCAGCCTACGGTAAAGTATCATAAGGCTCCTTTTCTAGCATAGTAGGTGGCTGCACATGCTGAAATTTGACTCTCTTAGAGTCTTCATCAAAGGCCAAAGCATTTTTCAGCAGCTTTGCCTCATTAATCACCACATCTTGGCTGCGTACAATTTTCTTGGACGAAGGTAGCCATACCTATAGCCCATTTCACCTTCATCACCATAACCCATAAAGATACCCTTGGTGGACTTAGCATCAAGCTCACTTCTCAGTTCATTCTTGACATGTACAAATGCATCACAGCTGACGATACGTAGATGGTCATATGAGGCCGGTTTGCCAAACCAAACCTCCTCAGGGATGCCTTCCTTTAAAGACTTGTTAGGAGAACCGTTGAAAATGTGTACCACAATTTTTAATGCCTCCCCCCAAAATTCATAAGGGAGATTAGTAGTGGACAATATGCACCGCACTCTCTCACACAATGTCTTGTTATATCTTTCTGCCGCACCATTCGAAGAAGGGCTGTATAGAGCTATAAGCTCCCTTCTGATACCATGAAAGTCACAAAAAAACTTAAATTCAGTAGATGTGAACTCACCCTCATTATCTATTCTAAGACATTTCAGCTTTTTCTCTGTTTGAGTGGTCATAAATGCATGAAATGACTTAAATGCAGCCAATACATCACCTTTCGTTTTCAACAAATACACCCAAATCTTTTTGGAACAATCATCAATGAATGAGACATAAATATGCAACACCTCCCATAGTTTTGACAAGCATGCTACACACATCAAAATGCACCAAGTCCAAAGGATTTTGTTTGCGAGAGACACCAGAATAATAAGAATTTCTCACTTGCTTACCAAATTGACAACCATTACAAAAGTCGATCGTTGAGCCTTTAACATGAAGTTTTTTCAAAGAAGAAAGGACTTCAAGTCCCTTTTGACTCATAGGACCCAATCTCTTGTGCCAAAGCTCTAAATGAGAACCAATTTCAGCAATAGCAATAAATTTTCCGAGTAAGGTTTTTCACTGTAAGCAATAAAGTGTGCCCTTTTTGCAGCCCTTTACAACAAGCATAGAGCCATTCTTAAGTTTCCATAAACCACCACCAAACATTGTAGTGTGACCATGCAAATCCATCTGTCCCATAGGGCAGACTTTTCTTGATACCAGGCACATATCCGACATCTTTGAGCACAAGCTCTTGATCATTGTCCAAAGACAAATGTATGGTGCCAATCCCATCAATACTGCAAGCATGATTATTTCCAAGACAAACCTTGCCATAGTTGCCTGAATTAAAAGTAGCAAAACACTCCAAGCATGGAGTTACATGAAATGAAGCACCATAGTCTACTATCCATGTCTGTGTCAGTCCATCATCGACTGCCAGTAATGTATCAATAACATTTGCTTTGGTAATCTACATGTCCTAAACATGAAGAGCAAAAGGATCACTGATAGCATAAAGTACATAACCATCTGCATCATTAGACAGTTCTTCAATGACAACGCTGGAGGTCACATTGACCTTCTCCTTGTTCTTCAATGCCTGAGGTGCATCAGCCTTTTCCTCCTCCTTCTTGTCTCCTACATTCTTCTTTCTTTCCTATTCCTTTTTGAAGTATCTACAATCAAGCTTCTTGTGACCTTTACGGCCACACTGATAGCACGTGATATCTTGCTGCTTTTCTTTTTTTCTACTCTTACTTCTGCTTCTTTGTCTTGCATTTGCATTCTTCTTATCAACTCTACCTCTAACATTGTATGCCGAACTATTGTTTTTCCCACTGGATTTTCATCTAATCTCTTCATTGAGAATAGACCCTCTCACACCATCCATCATATGTGAGGCTAGGATTGTTGCTCAAAGGAACCACAAGTGTTTCCCATGAGTTTGGTAGGATCATGATCAAGAAAATAGCTCTCAGCTTATCATCAAAGTCAAGATTTGCATCCTTCAGCTAATTCAAAATACCTGTAAATGCACTCAAGTGCTCAGAAGCTGGCTTGGACTCATCTATCCGCATATTCACCAACTTCCACATTTAATGCACCTGATTGACAAGTATGATAATTTCATAAGTGGTCTTCAACTTCTGCCATATAGCATAACTTGTATCCAAGCCTTTGATATCTGTAAGGATATCATTAGTGACACCCATTTTGATATAGGCCACAGCTTTCTTGTTCACCTTGGCCCAATCTTCATCAAACATCTGTACAAGCTTGTTTAGTTGCAAAGCATCTTCACAATCTTTCAAGAAAAGAATACCTTGCATACGATCTTTCCACAAACCAAAACCCTAACCATCAAACTTTTTGTGTTAGAATTGGAAGAAGTTGTAGCCATTTTGCAAAATCACAAATATCAACCAAAGAATCTGCAAACCCAAGCTTAACCACCAAATACCCTTGCTGTCCTTGCTTTATCAGCAATAAACCGCTGCTGTTTGTGCACAACCACCCAATGTAGAGGCTGAACCAGCAAGTACTCAGATATATGCAATCAGTATGCTCTATCAACGTATCCAAAACTGAATAAAGTGCTGTATTTCACATAGTATACAACTCAGGGAGCACAATTTCTGCACAAATGAGAATTGTTGCAGGTGCTCGACCTACCTTGACTGCCACACAGTCACCTACTGCTGCTACCTACTTCCACGCAGCCACCTGAAGGTGGTCACCTGCCTGCGTAGACCTGTTTCTACAATCGCTTGACCTTGCACAGTCAAAATGACTGATGTGGCTGCAATATGTAGTTGTCCGCTATTGTCGCTGCAATAAATGCAATTGCCAACTGCTGTGCACACTTGCAGACCAAAAAAATGGACAACCTGACCTAAAGAATGTCGCCTTGATGTGCGTGCAACTGCTCATGAACAGTTTGCTGCTGCTGCAGTCCACGAACAGCTGCTTCAGAATGCATGTTCGCGACCAGCTGCCTCGAACATGCGCTTTAATACCAGCTGCAGGAGAGTTGAAGGCAGAAGCAAAGAAATGGCAGCAACAAATGTGAAGGATGTTCAGGCGTGAAGTGTAGGAGAGAAGTCGACAATAGAGAGAGAGAAACACAATGTGTGTACCAACAATGTGTTGGTACACAAAGATAAAGAATGTATTTATACTTTAGGGTTTATGGGTTTTTACCCGCAAGGGTGCATTCACATGTACAACTATATAATACATGGGAAGTGAACAAAGGGCCTTTAACCCAACATATAATGCATTTTTTAGCTCCACGTGTCCTTACCAAGGGATACAAGTTCATCTGGAGTCTCCTCCATCTTGTTGATGTGATCCCCCATCATAGGGAAATCTATGACAAAGAGATGGCATAGCTTGGACTTGAGAAATAGCCAAAAGATTGAGGTGCAGCAATGGAGATGGGGAGTTTTTGAGGCACAAGGGGCAATATGACACCAAGATGTATTGAACAAAAAATGCAGGCAGTGCAGCTCTACAAATGCTAATGTCAGCACTAAAATCTGCCACCCAGCAAGAAGAAAAGGCATTTTGGTGATAGGGACAACTTACAAGCTGCAGTAGAAGACACAGCCTGGGAGCAGTAGCCAGAACCTCGAAAAGAGCCACTGTGCCACCGATTGGCAATAACAGCTGTCACAATGATTTGAGTTGACGCCTAGTAAGCAGGGTGGCTGCCCATGCATAAACGCAGGATGAAGGTGGCAAAAGTAAAGGCTGATGGCTGGTCCAGCAAATTGGATGTATCATGTGACACCCAACTAACTAAGATGCCATTAAGCAGAGTGATCTCCCAAACTGTAAACGCAGCAAAAATATGAGGGGTCTGCCCAAAACACAGGGTGAAAGAACCTGTCCAGCTCCAAACACAGCAGATAGTGGGAAAAATCAAGCCGCCCTACCCTGCAAAACAGGAAACACAAGATCTTCACGCCTAAAGTTGATGCATAGCTGGCTGGAATGGTGGACAGACTGCTCCTCTCTCCCAACTCGGCAAATGATACCATGTGAGAGTGAGCAGCGGAAAGGAAAGTAGACACAAAGAGAAGGAACAAACTGACTGCAATGGCTGAAAGATACAAGGCGGCAAGCCACATATAAATAGGCAAACTGGGGCCACAACTAATAATAATGTGGCTAGGCCCAACATGTGGACACCCATGACATCCTACAATGCCCAAAAAGAAACATAAATGATGTACCCTCCATCTTAAGTGCCTGAAACACATAAAATGACAAACAATGGCAATGGCTAAGTTGCTAACGTCCTCATCTAACTCAAACTCAGACCACAAGCAGAAGATGAATGTACAAGGCACATGTCTACTAGCAAAATGTGACCTCATGTTACATCCAGCGCATTGTAATTACACAAATTTGACTTTTAGTAAATCTACATTTGATCAACATGGGCTTTCATGTTTGAAGACTTCACATCCTCCCAAATCACCAATGCAACATATCTACATATGTGCATGCGTGCCTGTGTGTGTTAAGTTTTTCCACCCCAAAAAAGGGAAGTGTATAAGAGAGAAGATTGACATAGAAACACAGTCCACAAAGAACTACATATGTATTGGGAACATAGATACATGTGTCAAAAATGGATGCAAAGATGGAAGCATAGAAGACTATTGTCATAGATTGCACAACAAAAGATAAAAAAGAAAGCAAAAGAACACTAAGTCGATAATGTCAAAAACAATTTAAGCGTTGTGTTAAGCAAGAAAGAAAAATAAAGGATTTGGCAATTTGTCCAATTGGCCACCTTCCCAAATGAAATTTGTTACCTAAACATGCAAAAGGAGAACTCAAAGATATGCTCACGAAATGAAATCCATATGCCAAACACGAGATAGTTATATACACAACAGTGAGTCACTAGTCACTGGCTGCATGGGCATTGGCATTGACTTCCTCTCTCCAATAGGACCTGCTCTAGAAGGCTACAAATAATGAATGATTTGACTAAGGAGGACGGAGCTGTATAAATGGACAAGAAATAATACAAATAATACATCAATTTGGCCAACAATAGATGTTGGTCGGCCAAGCATAAATGCCATAAATCATATGAAAAATGACCCAAAAAAAGTCTAAAATAAACAACAATACCCAGTCTACAACTGCACAAGCCTAGACTCACTCATGAGCTGACTAAACTACAAATACCCTCTTTCAGATCATGGATGATCTGATACAATACAATGATACAATGATAATGACTTATCATAGTCCACACAACAAAGACCACCAAAATAGGAACATGGATACCCAGGTAGTGGGTGATCAAGACAACACCAAGGTGACTCAAAGAGGACTATTAGAAGCTGGAGACACTATCACTCAGCCTGCAAGGGCACAAAATGCTGAAAACACAAATGCAGAGTACAAAAAACACAAGCAATAGAAGCACTAAATGCAGCCAGTCAGCATTTAAATATTGCACAAAATCAAAACACAAACTGCAGCATAAAAACACAGAAGGTTGAAGGCTGAAAACAGAAAGAAAATACCCAGAAACTGGTAGCCCAGGCTGCAGCAGACAGAAGAGGGCTGATCAACACCAAAAACCTGTGAGGACAGACTATCCATAGCAAAAACAGCATCCAAGGCCCACACACAAACATCTGATACCATGTTAGAAGTGGGTACAGCGATGGAAGCATAGAAGACTACTACAATGGACTGCACAACACAAGTGAAAGAGAAAACAAAAGAACACTGCAAAGGGAGAACTCAAAGGTATGCTCAGGAATCGGAATCCATATACCAAACACGAGATAGTCACGTACAACAATGAGTAACTAACTATGTGGGCACTAGCACCAACTCCTCTCTCCAACAGAACCTGCCCTAGAAGACTGCAGATGATGAATCATCTGACTGAGGAGGAGGGAGCCGTAGAAATAGGCAATAAATAATGCAAATAATGCATGAAGTTAGCCAGCCACAGATCACATGAATAATGACCAGAAAAAAATGCCTAAAAGAAACTATAGTGCCCAGCCCACAACTGCACATTCCCAGACTCACTCATGAGCTGACTAAACTGCTAACAACCTGTTCATTTGCTCAATGGAGAAAAGACTTGACTGAGAACTTTTTGAAAATAGGAAACAAAAACCATGAATCCAAATTCCAATCTGTGTTTGCCTAATCAGCCTATTGCAGATTTATCTGATAGGCTAACCTACCCTCAACCTGACTGACTGACCAACCCACTTTGTGGCATGCCCATTGCCCACCCTACTGTGTCCAATGACATGGCACTCCTATTGCCCATTGTATGCGTACTGTCACGCCACCCTTAAGGCCTGCTCATCAACACACATGCATGAAGGGAGTCGCCCTTCATGGTTTAAGTCCCCAAACTTGATGAATCCTAGTCCGGAAGACACTAGCAGTCAGCCCTACATTCCTCGTTCCAAGGCTAGAAAGCCTACTCCACTGCTTGCAACCAAATGAATCAACTTGATAGACAGTTTTTGCTTCTCCACAAACCACTTCTTATCCTGGTGAGAACACTTAGTTAAATAAAGTGGCATGAGGTCGAATCAAAGATCCATGGACACAACTTATCAAGTTGAGTATTCAAGTTTAAAAACATGAGAGGTCGTGTATACTCAAGAGAAGTCAAGGTTTTGCAAGCTTAAAAATCTAGCTAATCCAAAATTAATGACCTGATTTTACTAACAATTTGAGTAATTCAAGTTACCCACTGCAGTAACATCTTAGCATAAACTGTATGACATGATAGTTGTTGCTCTTAATCAAAGTAGGGCTGCTCTGTCAGTATCATTGTGTCAAAAAAACCTTCTAGGTAGCTGTAAGGAATGGGTTGTGCCAATTGAGTTGGTTTTTCAAGGGTACCATTGCAAGAGATTTCTTACATGCCTTAGGAATAGAAGCATCTATCATGGGGTGATATTTGCTGTATTTGCAAGAGAATGTAGTTTATTAGTCATTACACCAAGCAGAGATGTGATGCTCGGACATTACACACAATCGGAATAGGCACATAGCTACAAAAGTTCAAAAGATTAATATGTGATTTGCTGATTGAAACAAAGCAGATAATCCATCATGCACTCACAACTAACATGACTCAAAATATAAAAACTCACCTCGGAGAAGTCTTTGAGCTTGGAAGAACCTTGTCTACCATTTCTGTAAAACTCTGCCAAGAAATTGTCATGCACAAAAAAATCAGATTTATGAATCTTGAGAAAATTCACACAATATCATCACTTGAGCCAGTATCAGCATCAGTTGCAACATAGCTACAAGCAATTAGCATGATTTAGTAGATAAAACCCTTGGAAAGCTCAAAAACCAGGAACACAAAGTAACAAAAATATGTTAGAGGATTACTGCAAAAAAGTCTTCAAATGTGAATTCAGCATGCCCAAGTTTTAGTAAACTTTGCTTGCATTTCTCAACACTATCAAGAACTCGCACAGCCTCAGCCTTGTTTTCAGTCTCCAGGATATGCTCCTGAAATCCCAAATAATAGCCATCGTTTAGACATGACCCTCAAGAGGTGGGGAACCTATTCAGCAATAAAAGAACTGAAAGATCTGAAAGGATTCAAATGTGAAAGATTGGTTGCTGACAAGATATGAAAACATAAATGCCCGAAAGAAGCAATTTCCATCACCACGTGTGCGCCTTATTGCTCCATAAGTCTCGCCCAATTTCTAGAATAAACACAAATATATACATTCAAACACCTGCAGATACTCTAATGACAGCTTCACCACAAGAATCCTTCCCTTAAAAAATACCTCGATTTTAGTCCTGAAAATGGGATTTCCAGATTCATATTCTGCAGCAAGGCTAGCGAGTGGTTCCTATTCATATAACAAAACCAATTCAAAAAACGCTCTCTCTCTCTCTCTCTCTCTCTCTCTCTCTCTCTCTCTCTCTCTCTCTCTCTCTGTGCCCAACTTTCACAGTCCACAACATCCTCAAATAGCAACATCTCATACAGAGGAAAATACAAGCACATAAATGACAAAGCCAAGGTCAACCAAAAGCTGTACGTTGCTTGAGGAGTTCCAGTCAGCTCAAATCCTTCCACTACACCTAGCATCCACAAATACAAATTCAAGATATAATCCAATCTTGGGGACTTTACATGCACACTGGAGCAATTCCTGTTGCCTTTTAACTTTCTGCAAGATGAGGACAATGGAGAGGAAGGTGGTTGTTGAAAAATGGGAGCGCAAAGACAATCAAGGGACGTTGAGGAAAGAAACATATATATCGAGACAAATTGGAGCCATGCATGAGTTGGTCATCCTAATGTAAAATGGGACATGTTTGAGCAAATACAAACTTCCTATACTCAAACGGGAAAGCATGGCAATTATCTAATGGATTGACACATCTCATCCCTCATGACCCAAATCCTCTAGTTAGCTTCCGACATACAAAGTGTATGGCTATCAAGAAAGCACAAACTAGCTAAACACTTGATAAGTGGAATCTACTAATACACAACATCGGTATAGATGGCATTCTACACCTTTTCTCACTAACTTTGGAGGAGATTAAATGGTAGCTTCAAACCAAGGAAGAGTTTGGCTTTCATGTGGTCAGCAATACATAGAAGTTTTGACAGTTGGCACATTGCTTACCTGTGGCCATTTCCTTCCAGCTTGTGTGAAATGTCGAGAGCCAAAGGAGACTCGAGAGGTTTGGAGGAGAGCCCTCGAAATAGTCTTTCATAAGACATTTGAGACTATGACGGTAACCTAGGTGGTTGTACTTGGGTCAGGAGAGACACCCACCATGTGGATACGAGGATTTCTATGGGAATCACTCCTTTATATGGTTGGTTATCCCTTAAGCATGATTCCTATGCAAACTTCTTCCATGTAGATTAGACTGCGAAGGATTGCTACAAATCAGAGCTGATTGCTAGCGTTATTGCTTGGTTCACTTGGACCTCAAGATGCAATCATCATTCATGCCATTGACTTGCAAGACATTCCTATTACAAAGATTGTCTAAGATCTAGACTGAGATTACTCCATGGGAGACATGTGAGGAAGAAAGAGATGCCTTTCAAACTTGAGATTTTGACACCTTCTTCCACTTTCAATCATGTATGGTCTAACACTACAACCCACTTGACTAGTTGGTTACTCAACCCTTGTATTAGACTTCATTTCCACCATATCTTGTAACCCTATACAAGGCTTATTCCATACTTTGTCATGTTACCTCAAGGAAGGTTTCTTCTAGAGGTGTTCATTAATATAAACTTCTATTCTTTGAAGGGAATATCAAAAGTGCACAAAGCTAACTAAAGCATTGACTTTCACTAGAAATAAAACACATTAAAAAGGCTTTATCCCATGATTTTGCTTTCCACATGGTTGCAATAGCTGACATAATGTGAGCTAATATTCTACTTAACATGAGCTACAATATGCCCACTTGGTTGATATATCTACTCCATTAGGATGAATAGCAAACTGCAAAATCTCTGCAATAGCTTACATTCTACTTGACAAGAAATGTAATAACTTCATATATACATGTCAAGGCTGATCATAGAATATCGTTAATATCTTGTCATAGCATTATGCCCACTTGGTTAATACATCTACTCCATTAAGATGCATAGCACCTACAAAATCTCTTCTCTCTTTTCTTAAGAAAAGAAGGTGCATGCATCTAACTTACAAGATGACTTCCATGAAAGCCAAAGTGGGTGAGGCCAAACAACAATTGATATGGTTGTTAGCTATGTTGAGCAAAGAGAGCACATTCTAAGGTAGTGTATGAGAATAAAAGATCGAGTCATTGCAAGATGCACAACAATAATGATGACACTTGGTTGCTTAGTTGAATCTCAAAGAAATGAACTCCCTTCAATGGGAATGTAAATGTCTCTCTTTATTAGCCACCACCTCATATGGTTTTTCTAATAGAAAAACCAGGAGGATGTCACAAGGAAATAACTTAATATGAACAAGTTGAACAAACCTTCTATTGATATCGAGTTCCCATCTTTAAGGTTGGCACTATAATGCAGATTCAAGATATTGATACTATTGGTGTTAAGTCTCAAACATTTGAGAGACTTAATCTTGACTACCAAACATCGAATGCTAAGAAGAAAAAGGATACGGGGCCTACACACAAGCCATGTCTGTGAGAGCCTAAATTTAAGCACCTTGCAAGAACGATTAGGATCCAAGACGTGATTCATAATATATACTATTTTCCCTCTATTTTTGCATTGCTTTGCTTGGCATGTGCTCCACTTTCCTGTGTTTCCTTTGCTAGTATGTAAATGTAAGACGTGGACAGTGGCACGAACTACAATCTTCACAACTTGAAATAACACACAGGCGAATGCTTGTCAGAAATGTACTGATATAACTTCCTCGAATACATGTCACTTCCAGAATCGATCAACCAGAATGATATGTGTCAGATTGCATCAGCTACTACCTACCTCTCTAGTTTCCTTCAAGTATGTGGAACATATGTAAAAGGATAAAATGGAAGACTTATCATTAAAGTAAAATGGAAGCACGAGATCTATTCGTTGTTGTGTGCACAAGGTATTTCTCACAAGATCTGCATTCCAACGTATTCAAACAAATCTTTCGAGAGATGGCTTGCCTGTTAACACCTGTGTGCTTAAAAGCCCGCATCACGGATCCATGAGTATCGGACTGCCTCGTATGGCCAAACCTCTCTCTCTCTCTCTCTCTCTCTCTCTCTCTCTCTCTCTCTCTCAATGGACATATATGTCTCACCTTATCGCCGACGAAAGGCAGCTTCTCGGCCTCTTCGGCCCTGATGGCGTTGTGCTGCGCCATGATCTCGTCGTCCCGAGGTCTCTCTCCTCCATCGCTCCCGATCAAATCCATGTTTATCAAAGCACAGTACACGAAGCTGGAGAGCCAGTTGCACAAAATAGAAATCGTATTCAATTTTCAATTTGATCTTTTGGCCTGCCTCCAAAGGGAACCCAATAGCGTTGTTGAATGGGGGCGGTGGTAGTTAAGGCTTTGCCCAATTGGTTTGTGACTCGTGAGGTTATATACGATGGTGTCAGAAGTTGATGGATAGGGAATGCATTTTCGGGTGGCTATGCTACAAATATATCCATGCCGCTGGCCTCGAGTTTGTTTACAAGAGAAAGGCAGAAGAGATTTCATTAATTGTTCCATAGCCCGTATGTTCACATGACGGCAATGGCAAATTCAAAAATGAAGATTTTCTATTTGACAAAAATATGCTACTTGAAGAATTGAAAAGTAAGATTAAATAAGTTGCACAACAACTTTCAAGCTACAAATGTGGAATCTAATCATGAGATTGATTAATAAAGAGACAATACATCAAGTAGCAAAGGCTAATGGAAAAATACATAATAAAATACATTTCCTTTTAGGTGGAAGATGATGATGCCTCCATTTCTAAAATGTTGTCACCAAAGACTTGATATATTTTGTTCCTTGCAAACTCTCTCTACATTGACCATGGAATATCATTGTGTCGATCCAACCCAAAACCAAAGTCATTTGGTACAATTCCACCACCAACTTCATCACCTCTTTATGCTTACTCAATTACCTCTTTTGCTTGGATAGGATGAATTGGCTATATCTCAACCATTGACTTTGTTGTTATTATTTCATCCTCTTTTGCTTGGATAGGATGAATTGGCTATATCTCAACCATTGACTTTGTTATTATTATTTCATCCTCTTCCATTGAGCTCCCAAAGTGCAAGCTTTCCTTAGCCTCGTGTACCCATTTCATATTGAAAGGTAGAGCTTGAGTCGACGCACACAAGCAAAAGCAAGAGCGGGGCAAGAGTTATGGCAGATGGAGCAAGAGAGAGAGAGACTATATGTGAAAACTCCAACAGTCACAATGTGTAACCAATGTTTCCATATTCAAATGTTTAAGAAAGAAAAAATGAAGTGACAGTGATGGGTGCCCACCATCTATAGTATACAGATGTGCAGGTATACTATCAATATAATGAATACATAGGTGGTTATGCACAAGTGTCTATACCCCCAGCAACCTCCCACTTAAAGATGAATGTGCTCCTAGTGAGGAGAGAACAAGAAAAATATAACAAAGTACAAATGTACATAACGTATAATAGGATGAGAAACAAACATCATCTCATCCAACGTCCATCATCTTCCTAAGGGGGAAGGTAAAACATTCCACTAAGAGACTTTTAGTTAGCAAATCTGCAGGATTCTCATTAGTCAAGATCTTGACAAAACTCAACACACTTATCCTCTACTACCTCTTTGATGAAATGATAGCTCAATGTGCTTTGTCTTCACATGGAAGATTGGATTCTTGGCCAAGTGAATGGTACTCATAGAATCCAAATGCAATGGAGGAACCACATCAATAATAACAAGGTCTACAACCAGATGCCCTAATCAAAGAGCCTCCTTACAAGCCCCAATGACTACAACATACTCTACCTCTGTAGTAGATAGGGTTGTGCATTTCTACACCATGGACATCCAAGAAACAACACCTCCATCAAAGACGAAGACATAGCTAGAGGTGGACTTTCTACTGTTTGCATACCCTACATAAATCAAAGTCAGTGTATCCCATAACTCTTATACCCTTGCCACCATAACATGTGTGCAGTGCCCTTAAGATACCTCATGATACCCTTCATGGTATCTCAATGCCTCCTGCCAAGTATAGACATATAGCATGCCACAACTCCAATTGCAAATGCTATCTTAGAATGAGTGGATATCATGGCATATATCAAACTGCCCATTGAAGATGCATAAGGGATCTTGGTTATCTTGACCTTCTGCTTATCAAACTATGGACAATTAGTTTGACTAGCCTTTACATGAGAAGGGAAAGGACAACCAATAGGCTTAACATCCTCGTGCATATGAAACCGCTCAAAAACCTTTTGGATGTACTCATTCTATGACAAGTAAAGGAGCCCCTTAGAGTGATTGCATGTGATGTGCATCCCAAGAATATGTGAGACATATGAATGACATGTCCCATGGCATTCATCTTCTCAAAGCCCTTCTTGAGCTGACCTTTCAAGGCATCAAGCTCATCATGAGCACTCCTAGCAATTAGCATATCATCCACATTGAGTATCAAAATCATAAGGCTACTATCATGGGCCTTCTTCGTGTGTAAACACAAATCCATATCACTATGGATATATCCCTGTGAATGCATGAAAGTATCAAATTTGTGATACCATTTTCTAGGTGCTTACTTAAGGCCATAAAGACTCTTTCTTAACTTCACACTAAGTGTTCTTTGCCTTTTTTCTCAAAGCTCTTAGATTATTGTTTATAAATCTCATCATGCAAATCTCCATGTATGTAAAATAGCTAATTTTCACAGCAAGCCAAATAATTGGAATTTCATGAAATACACCATACTTGCAAAGAAATTCAAGAAATACACCATGTTTGCAAGGAAGCCATAGCCAAGGTAGCTAGGCATGAAATAATATTGCAATGAAAGGCTGAGAATAATCATATATGAATACTGCAACATGAATACTCACCTCATGTCAAGGTGGGACATGGTATGCACCCCATATCTTGGTGGCTAAGAGCATGCACCCTCTTAGTTGGTGGGAGGAAGGAACTTCAAAGCATGTATTGCTTGAAATGGCAAAAAAATCCCTCACATGTTACATCTCCACCCTTTTATACTCAACCCTAGCCTACTCTAGACTAAGGTGAATTATGCTTTATTACAATGTAAGAAATCCCTCTTGATATGCATGTGGGAGAGATCTAGATCTAGCTGCGCAACCAAAGCCGATGCCAAGCATAGGGTAGTCACCTTGACTACAAGAGAGAAAACTTCATTGAAGTCAACACCATGCTCTTGCTTAAAACCCTTAGCAACCAATCTAGCCTTATAGGCTAGCTTAGGGCATCCATGGATACTTTTCAACTTGTACATCCACTTGCATGGCAAAGCATGTTTTTCACTAGGCAAAGAAACCAAATCTCACCATAACATAATCTATAGTGGGTGCAAATCAATCAGGTAGATGTCTATCTCTAATAGACTACCACAAAACAAGCTATGGAGTCTATATCTCCTATCTAACATCATGGTCTTGGGCCACTGGAGCATCAGCTGCTACTACAAACTGTCTAGCAAGCTATACAATAATAAAGGCTCCTCTTGAAATATCACATTGCGTACCTTAACAACTTGCTCAAGTTGCTTATGCATTTTCTCCTCATAGAAAATAGCATCATCGTTGTGGGTGGATGACATTTCGAGTTTTCAGATCCCATAAGCGATAGCTCATCTCACCTACATCCCCATAACCAAGAAAGATACATTTCATGGACTTAGAATCCAACTTATTGTGCATATCCTTAGAAAGTCTCACAATGAAAGACACACAAATGAGCATATAATGGAGGTTTTCCAAACCATACCTCCTCTACAACCTAATAGTCAAGAGCAATACATAGGGATCGATTAATCAAATATATGGTAGCGGTAATTGCCTCAAGTCCAAAAGTATTATGGTAAGCATGTCTAGCTACTATGGACTTGTTCGTGAAACATCCTATTCATGCTTAGTCATACTATTTTGGGATGGGATGTATGAGGCGATCAACTAACACTTAATATTCCTTTCGTCACAAAACTGTTCAAAGTCTTTGGATATATACTCTCCCCCATTATTAGATCATAGGCATTTCAACCTATACTCAAAGTAGTTCTCAGCAAAAGCAAGCCAATGTTAAAATGTAGCCAAGGCTTCTAATTTATGCTTTATAGAGTATGCCCAGACCTTATGTGAGTAATCATCATTGAAAGTAATGAATAAACTCATGCCACCTAAAGACTTACAGGGCATAGGTCCACAAACATTAAAATGAATAAGAGCCAAAGGCTCACCCATGTGCATAATGCTAGACTTCTTATGTGAACTACGAGTTTACGTGCCATAAAGACAATGATCACAAGAATTGAAACACTTATAGTCAAGGGGCAAAAAATTTGCAAATAGGTAAGCATTTTCATTCCCTTTAAGGATATGTGCCCAAGGCGACAATGCCTTGATGATACATGTGGTACTACAGCCACTACCAAAACATGGTTGATAGACCCAAATATAAGTAAGGGATAAAGGGTCCTAGACTTGGCATCTAGTGCTAGGACAAGATTCCCACAAGTAAGCTTCCATGAGGAATCACCAAAAGATACAACATAACCTGCATAATCCAACTATTAGCCCAGAGTAGGCTTTTGGTCAAAACCGTAATATGGCATACATCATGCAAAGCAAACATATTGCTTAAAGGAAATAACATCCGAACATTTCCAATACCAATAATATCCAAGGCTAGTTCATTATCCAATTTGATAGATCTTATCATGCTACAATAGGAGTGGAATCACTCTTGATGAGGGGTGATATGCATTGAAGCCCTCGAATCAAACAACCAACACTTAGCATAAGTAGATGATGCATTAATTAATAGTGAAGTATCAAGAGAAAAAGTTGTAAGTATGGTCATATCAGAATCAATATGCAGGACATTAATCTCTTCAATCTTAATACTAGACTTGCTAGGGATAATGTTGCAATCATCATTCTTTCCTTGCACTTTATCATTTCCCTTTTATTTGCACTTGTCATCACACATTTTATGGCACTATGGTCAAATATGACCTTGCTTCTCACAATAGCAACAAGTCAATGCGGACTTATGGCCACGAGACTTACTGCGAGATTGTCCATGTGACTAAGAACAAGACTTTTTAGAGTCTTTCCCATGGTGGTCATTACCACTCCTACCATTATTACCTCTGACTGTCAAAGCATGGGAGGTATAGGAAGCATCAAAATTGTTTATTTTAACCTCTCCATTTAAGAGCGTACCCTCTACATCCTGTAATTTCAGCCCATCAATAGGCATATTTATACATATAACAATACGGAATGTGTCCCATGACTCAGGCAATATAACCAGTAAGAACAAGGGACAAAGATTGTCCTTAAATTCAATTCCTTACAAAGACAAGTGGCAAAAAATAGAATGAAACTCATTCAAGTGGGCGGACATGGATGTTCCCTCCTTCATACGAAGGTCCATGAGTTGCTTCAACTAATACATCTTAGAGATAGGGCTTTGCTTGTCATAGACATTGCGAATCTTATCCTATAACTCCCATGCAGTCTACTCTTCAGAGACAACATTATAGTAAACCTACTTCAAGAGTAACAAAAAGTTTGTAGATTTACATAACTCATCTAGTTTAGGCCAATCCTCTACATCAATGTGTTCAGGCTTGACACCTCGTGTCTCAATGGCTTAATTTACAATTTATGCACTATAACTTGCCAAATTTGTGCCTTTCAATAGCCATACTTGGTGCCATTCAACTTGTCAATGTTGAAGTTAACAATGTTATCCGACGCACCAACCATAATGAAGTCAAACAAGTTATTGTAAATGACAACAAAGCAATCCCAAAATCACAACTAAATTAAGAGCTAAGCAAGAAAAGCTACCAAAATGGTGAGCTATCCGCAAATTATAATTAAGTAACTGTCAAATCCAAGTGATTGGTCTCAAATAGAGGGCATAAATTTAAAATGACAAGTTGTTGTAATAAATTGCAACAATATGCCAACAACCAACTATGAGTAACCAAGAAAGAAAAACCAAGAACAACTGGTGCACTGAAGGTTGTTACAATCGTAGTGTATCAGTAATCATACGTGCAGTAGGCATAGACATCATGCACATAAGAGATCTTAAGGTAAAGAGAGAAGAGTTGTCAAATGCATAATGCACTGAGAAAATCTCAATGCATAACCCAAAAGCATATAAATATCACTGACAACACATCGGAAAACATAAGTGCCAGGTCTAAAGTAAGTGATAAAATTAGCCCAATGTAGGGTAATTGCATCCAACGCATATCAAAAGAGCATATACATGAAGTTAGTGTCCCATGATCTTGGTAAAAGTAAGCTCAAGCTCAATTGTATAGGTCCTAACATCTAAGTAGAGCAAGTGACTTCCACTAGAATAAAATCTAATGCCAAATGAGTAATGTAAGCTTAAGACATCAAGTACATGACATCTGAGTATCCAAGATATGCGAAGCATAAGCTGAGAGCATAAAATCCAATAGATTCTTTAAGCTCATAATTGTGTAAGCCACTGAAGTAACCTAGGCATGTAACCACAATCAAGATCAATGTTAAGGAGTCAAAATCTCAACTCAAAAGCATGTCATAGCATATCGGGCAACTATACATAACAACTAAAGTAGAGATATATCCATTGAGTATCTCGTAAAGCATCAATTAGCATTAAGCATAAGCTTTTCACTAATAAATACTTGTTGCCATGTTATTACTACACTGAGATGATTATGAAATTTGAGCTATTTCAAGCTCAAATCAGTCCCAAAGTATAACTATACCATTCAGCACCAAAATAGCATCCCCGAAGCATCAAACATGTATTATGGAATTGATTATTTGTTGTCCAAACCAAAACTATTATGTTTTATATAAAACACAGAACAAAAAACTACACAAAATCAACTCTATGAGTGCCTAGATCTATAGCACTTGTGGGGCTCTTTATTTCTAGCTATAGAATACCTAAATCCGGTACAATATGCAAACGTTATGGCCAAAATACGATAGTGCTATCAAGCTGCCATAACTGTGCACGACTTCTATAACATGCTTTGTATCTACACAAAATGGATAAGATGGCTATTCCTTAGCTCAATAAGTACTCAATAAGGCTTAGCTAAGCCTTGGGAAGCTCCTTAATAAGCGTGGAGCAATTTAGAACAAGCTGAAAGAAGGAAAGACTTAGTGCATACCTCAAGGGAAAGAAACAATGGCTATCATGAAACCTTGTGAGTTGAAGCTTTGAAATCGGACTGAAGTAAAGGATGAAGAAGCTCCTTGAATGGTTGGCTTTGATACCCATTGAAAGGTAGAGTCCCAGTGGAAGCACACAAATGAAAGCAAGAGTTGTGGCGGATGGAGCAAGAGAGTAAGAGAGAGAGAGAAATTGTATGTGGAAACTCCAATAGTCTTCAACAGTCAGAATGTATAATCAACCTTTCCATATTCAAATGCCACTGAAAGAAAGAATAAAGTGTCTGTGATGATGGGCGCCTGCCATCCGCAATGCATGGATGTGTGGGTATTGTCAATGCACCAGAGTTTACTAAGCGATAGTGGGTGGCCCAAAATGCATTGAAAGTGTTCGTTCATCAATTGGAGATCATTAGATGGCCCATTTAAAGAAGCAAAAAATTAATATTATAAAGCAGCTATTTGAATTAGAAGCCAGAAATAGCATCCAAGAGGCCAAGTCTGTAGAAAATGACATCAAGGATGCGGCCATGTTTTCAAATCTCGAATCCAAGTTCATTTGGATCTTCAATTGTAGTCAATTTCCAACAGTATGAACACAAATAACATGAATTGGTTATTTGAGTAACTAAGCTTAAGAAGCTTAAAATGACTAAAAACTCATGATTTGGGGGATGGGCATCCCCTCATTTCTCAAAAAATGGAATTTTACAATCAACAAAGATGCAAGGAGCAGCCTTGGCCATGAGATACTGATTTTTTTTTCTTAAATTGCCGCAAAAATAACTAAGAATGATGTATTCTATCAAAATTTGAGTTTTAGTATTTCTCTCTCCTCTTTTTCTCTTGCCATGATCATTGTTCATATGGGCGGAAAGGATGAGGGGGAATGGATGCTGAAACGTGGTATAATGCGAATAATGAAGCAAAGAACTGTGAAGATAGTTGTTAGCGGCTATGTGGAGTGTCAATGGGCTACTTAATTGACTCCAAAATCATAAAAATTTTAGTGGTTTTATAGAATATTTTATGGTAAATCTCAATTTCAAAGAAAATTTGATTCTATTTTTGTTTTCATCATGGAATCGGGATGCGTATGCATAGAAATTTGATATGGAAGCAATATGTATTGTATTCAAGTACTGCAATTTCAATAATTCAGAATTTGTGTCATCATAATGTAAATATTAATTATTCAAGTCATGCAAAACCCATAAAATTAAGAAGTATGATGGTAGTTGATAAAATTGATAAAAGTAATGGTGTATATGGGGCAAAATAATGCATGTTGGTTTCCATGATTGTGTTTCTCTATTTTATGATAACAAATTATAGAATTATTAGTAGCTTTGATAATAATAATTATAAAAATAATAAAAATTAAAAAGTAGAAAATTTTGATTTTTAAGCTTGAAAAAATAAGAAAATTTAGAAAAACATTGATGAATATGTAGTGAGCGGTAGGGCATGGGTTTAGTCTTGGTTTATGCTTGCTTTTGTGTTAAAGTGGTTGGCTGAGTAAGAGTAGGTTCTATGTAAAATGACACATAGAATATAAAGGTCGATATATACAAGATATAAACATGAAATTTATATTTTTATGTTGAAGAACAATTTTTTTGTGCATCATAATAAGGCAATTAGGGTTTTAGCACATATTTAAAGGAGTGAAAGCACAACTTAGCCCAATTCCATCTCTTCAAAGCCACACTATGCTAGAATAAATCATAAAAACAATGGTTTCGTATGTCATATGGTTGTTTTATTAGTTGGAATTATTTTAGTACCATGTGGCACAACATGTTGCATATGCATATAAGCATGGTATCATAATAAATCTCTTAGATGCATAGCGATTTTCTGAAAACCTGTTGACCCACGTGGAGTGAAAGAGGATCCTTAGTCGTAGGTTAGTGCATTTATTTCTTTAAAAATGATAATGTGAGGTTATAAATAATTTATTGAAATGATAAATATTAGGAGAGGAGCATGTTATGATGTGTTATATGTTTTAGACAGGGCATCTTAGGGCCAATCCCTAGGGTATAGGAGAGTGGTAGGGACCACAATAGTTGGCTAGGGTATGCCCTTTACATGTGTGATCCGAGGTGGGAATGTCACCTATGTGCGGGAAAGTCCTTTGCTTGGAGTCGGGAGAGGGGTAATTAGTTAGACTATAATCCAAAATTATTTCTATAAATAAAATAGTTAGAATAGTTATTCATAGTACGTAGACACTTCTAACTGTAAGGCTGTGTTTAGGAGCCTGGCTAGAGCCATTAGAGCTAGTGTTAGGCTTGTTTTCAATCCCGACGGGTGGTGCATTTGGCAAGAGTCTTTAGGATTCCTATAAGGGCCTAAGATTCAGTTCTTATGTGTATGACTATTTACTCACAAGTAGAGAAAGAGCTATTAAGGCAAGAACATGACCACATGTTAGAGATCTCTTGAATTCAACAAGAGCAATGTGAAGAAAAGCTAAGGAAACACACATAAATTTTTCATAAATACTCATTAGGACATATTAGTCTAAAATCCCTTAAAGTTAGGGGACTTACATCCCCTTGTAATAAGAGCATTCCCAGTCCTGGTACATGCAAAAGTGGAAGCCTAACCTCAACACCTAAAGCTTGGCGATCATATAAGACTAGCTGAAGTGGTGGATCAACACCACCATCTAGTAGTACCATTAGCAATATCATAGTTGTCCCTCTCGTAAGCCTATTTCTGTAGGGATGGCACAACCACCCTTAATATCCCCCGAGCGATACAAATCCCAACGACCATGCCGAATCTACCCGCTTTAGGGTATTCGTTGCTTATCTTTATTAGAAATCCAAACAAAGATGCGGAATTACATTTCAAAAACTTTCAAAAAACTTATGTTTAACTATCAAATTGATGAGAAAGTATATCATTTGAAGTTCTTTAGTATGACTTTGAAGAGAAATGCGGCCCAGTGGTATTATCGACTTGCGATACATTCTATTATCGCTATGCAAGCATTCTACACTATGTTTCATAGAGAGTTATCACCTAAAAAGGGGATCCAATACTGACAGTGTGTCCTAAATGAGACTTGGCAAGATTTCAATGAGTGTAAAAGCATATGCTAAAAAGATATGCGAAGTCTTTCGGTGTTTGGGTAATACCATCCAATTACCTCTTACCGCTCAATTGCAATTCTTCTTGAGAGGGTTGGATTTTACGATCCAACTACACTTGAGCAACACGACACTAAATGATTTAGATGCAACTATAACAGTAGTAGAGGGACTTGAGTCAAGAATTTAGGCTGCCTATGTAGCCAGAGAGGAAGCCCTCTTAATGGCTGGGATGTTGCCAAATGCTAGGATATAACTCAACACTGCTACCACCCAATAATATAATGGGTCAAAGTCAATGGACTTTAAATCAAGGGTTTCTTCAATTAGCCACGCATGTAGGCCCCCCAACCAACCGATGACATATATGAACAGTGGGTAAGGTCCCCTTGTAAAACAAGGGTTTGTGCAACTACCAACCCCTTTATAGATCATAAAACCTAATGTGGGGTGGCTCCAAATGCCACTGGCTATGAATCCTCTACATCATATATTGTTGAGAAAGTTAAGGATATAATGAAATATTACACAAACATAAATACTCAACAATATCAGTAGATCGTTGTTGTGGATGTTCATTTCCTCAAGCGACGACAAAATTTGACGAGCACTAAGAAGCTTGAAGTAGGTCCATCAAGATTTAGCTGTAAGTGGTGTGGTGGTTAACACTTCCCTCCAAATTGTCCCAATGTTAAATGTGACATATGCAAGAAGTTCGACCGCTTAGCCAATACTGGTTGGAGCAAGATTAGTTCTCTATAGCAAGAAAGTAGATAGTCATGTACTATTAATCACACTGAGGACAAGGAAACAATCTTCAAGAAGATGAGGGACCGAAACAAATTTTACAGAGAGAAAAGGCTATTGTGGAAGAACTACCTAGTGGCAATGGCATAAGTTTGATTGAAGCAATTTGTATGAATGCCACTAATGCTTCTAATTTATGAGCAGTTATAAGAATTTAGAAGGCCAAAGAGGGAGATAATGCTAATGTAAAATCCGTTGAGGAAACCCCTAAACAGGATGATAAGGGTAAGCAAATCCTTAACCCGAATGTACAAGGTGGTCCTTTGAAGGCTATTGATGGCAGAGCAGACCTAAATAAGGAGTCGATGAAGAAGAAAGTGAATGCTAAGAAAGAGGTGTCCAAGCCTATGAAGCAACTAAGAGAGTGAATGGTTTTGTGGGAAAAGAGAGCTATTGCTAGCTTTTAGGAATTTGATCTAGCAAGTTGTCTTTGTGAGGTCAAGCCTGATGCTAACCTCATGCACCTAATTAAACTATCCATGGGAGTACAGAAGGGGCTTAAGAAGATCCTTCGCATTGGATATATTGTCAAATCCTTAAGGTATAGCCCATGTTGGTGATGATTGGTTTGAGCATGCCAAAAAGCATTGCCCAAGGGTGCCAGCTTATGTTGATGGTATATTGGTAGGGGCCATGCCATTATGGATACAAGATCCTTCGTCAACATTATAAGCTCAGAATTGATGGAGAGACTAGGATTAGAGTAGAGCCCTAAGAGAAACACCAAGAAAATGAAGAAACTATTGTAGAAATATATATATTGTCACACCAACAAGCATGTTCTTCATACTTCAATCAACCATAAGAAGAAAAATAACACTATAAACAACAATTCTTCACGTAGCATCATATAGTGAATCTGCCACAGATTTATCACAACAAATCTTCAACATATTCTTCGTATTCCTCATAGAAACCATCAAAGAACCAAAATAATACAAAAGAATAATCAACTTTGAATGAAATTCATCACATAGTATTCATATTTCATTATCTTCATAGTCTTTCTCTTAATCTCTCACCATCTATAGCACTAATAATATAATAAAGGTAAAAGTACAATTAAGCTTGGCCAACACAGCATTGAGCAATTTAGATTTTGGTCAAGTGTGTGATCTTTCAACACCCTAGGCCCAATGAAAGAATCACTAAATAAGAAGTCATTTAAAGAACATTGGGTATGAAGAGTAGGAGTTGAGAGGCATAAGGCTAGGAGGATCAGAACCTTTCAAATCAGAGCTATCATTTCCCATAAAGCCCCCAACAATTGTAACGTGCCTCCCTATTGACTGTCCAAGCATGTTTTTAGCGGTCCATTGAGAGACAAATCTAAGCATCATTGCCTAGCACTCCCATGGAATGTTATGGGGTTTGTTGCCTACGGTTTCTCGAGTCCGCTTCGCAATGAAACGTTCGCGGATGAACCCATTGGGATCGACCTGAAATTCGGGTTCCTAGTGGTTAGGGTCTCTTGACAGCATTCTAGCGTCGGATCTTGGGTATCCTACTTTACGCAAAGATACCCAAGCTAAAGCATATCCATGCCACACTTGGTTCAAAGAGAATGGGAAATAAGAGGGATGCACCGCTCAACCTCTCTACCCGTAGGGCATATCCCATTTCCGTCCCCTAAAACGGTATGAATTGGGGTTCTAACCTAACAATTACTAAGGTTCGACCATTGCTAAAACCTTGTGAGAAGTCTTCCAGTTCTCTAAGACCACCCTGCCATAAGGACAAACCTATCAGGGGTTCCGCCCACCCGCTTCCCTCAATAGGCATTCTTTAGTTATTTAATTAGGTCCTATCACATTTACATGTGATATTTCAAACCAGCTTCCGTAATTAAGCCTTTTAGGGAATAGGGTTCGTTCACGTAATTTATAGCACCAACAAGAAAACAAAGCAAGCGGTCCTTTTGACAAACAAGTTCCTTAACTTATCTTCAAGTTAATCTTTGCCTCCTACACCCTTACAAGAGAAACTATATGTCCCTTCTGCCCTACAGAAGTAATTGGTCCAAATCACATGACACCATAATTTCCATCCTTGATCTAAAATAGGATCTTCCAATGCCATATACGTTGGGGCCATGGAGGTCTTTTAACTCCGTTTCGAACTTGGCAAGGGGTGTCTAGAGCTCCACTTGACTCGCAAGCTACCTAGGAGTAAAACATTATTCCCGTGGTTGGCCTTTTCACCACTCGACCTTTGGTCCATGAATCGAGTAGTGCCCTTTTCGGGTTAATCCGCGATGCGATGATGGAGGTGATCCACCCGTGAAAAATACCTTTCCTTGATTAAGTCATTTAAGAATCAAGCACAGTCAAGGCAGTTAGCCCTAATATCATCTTCCAAGAGAACATTCATTTATTCCCATGGCAATTTGTCATCACATGCTCTTGCCATGAATTTACCATCAATCATAAGCACTTGCAATAATCATCCAGACGACAATCCAACAATTAGTTGAATGTAAAAGTATTTAGGACTTTGTTTGATCAACCAACAAAACCAATTGTATTTTTCCAAAGAATGCAAGAATAGACGTGATAACATTTTCATCTGCATATTTGCTGTCCTCCTTGGGATCTAAGAGCGATACTATGCAAAATTTTACTTAACACTCCCTTCTTCGGCTAAGGCATATGTTAAGGTCTCATACAACTACACAAGATGTAAGTTCTATTGATCACTTACATTGATCGACAACCCAACCTTTTTCCCAAATAAGTATAAAAGTATCAATCTTTCCTTTGACTTGGGATTTCCTAATTCTTAAACTCTCCCACTTGCCGTTGAGGCTTGGAGTTGTTGTTTGTATCTAGCCTTTCTCCGAATTGGATTGATGAAACTAGTAATTATTAGACGGACCTTAAGGCATCTTAGTTTTAATCCTTAGGATCTTTGCTTGTACTAACTACGCACATCATCAAGATCCCAATCTATCATGAGTTAACAATTCATGATATTAGCAAGAGCTTGGGCAAAGATTTAGAGTTTCCAAGATGAATTTCCTTTAGGCTAGGTTGCTTACCATGCAATCCATCAGGCGTGCAAGTTGCAACATATACCTTCAAGGTGGTGAAAAACATATCTACTGTTTGCAAGAACAGGGAGTCAACAATACTTTGGAATCTTATATGATGCTTATGCTATGTATGGATTTATCGCATAGCAACTAGGTGCAATTAACTTTCTTGATACATGCATTTTGAAAACTCAACCTTTCAAATATTTGAGATGGAGTTTATCCTTTTCAATGAATTATTCACATGTGGTGTAGTAAAGGACCTAACGTATCTCATGCGGGAATCAAAGCAAGCATCTAACAACTTAGAAATGTACTATTTATATCCGGTATCGTAGTTGTATTGGCAGTGATACCCTCGCCCGAAGCTTTGTTGTTGGTTGTAGGATTGCCATTCGTGCGTGACATTCTCCACTTGGGGGCCATTCTCGATGCTCCTTTCTTTTTGGGGCAACTCCCGTAGGAGCTTCAAGAGCCTCTAGCTCAAATGGAGGGAAAATTGGGGTAAAACAAGCTCACGAGGTAGGGAATAATCTCGTTGGATAGGGAATAAGTTCACCGGAAAAAGGAAAAGGAAGAATGCGTGTGAATACCCTCTAAGAAGGGGAAGAGAAGGAATCTTCTAGAAGGTTCTCTCTCTCTCTCTCTCTCTCTCTCTCTACCGTGCCAAGGCGTCCTCTTTTCTTGCGATGGGGGGAAGAAAGAAATAATGAATCATAGCTCGAGGGGGGGGGTTATAGGAAAAGGTGGGGAGGAAGTAGAGTAGTGGTGGTGGTGCATGGTGGCAGGGAATTGTGGGCCTCCCAGCTGGTTGAGAGGGCTAGGGGGGTGGTAGGCCACGTGGCCTCCCCCTTTTCATAATCATCGCCATCTTATCCTCTTCTTCCCCTTCTTTGTCATCTTCAACTCCTTCTTTCTCTCCTCTCCAAAAGCTCATCTTGCCGCAAAGGAGCATCGAACGGACTCTGTAAAAAAAGAAACAACAACACATCAGTCCACCATACAATAATGCATTCTAATTAAACATGGTAACTACGTACAAGAAAGATGAGTGACTTATAGGGCCGCCGCGTCTATACAATCGATCAATCAATGAAGTGAGACCGTGCCTCTCTACATATCGAGTCTCAAGGCTGGTCGGATCGCGATTTGTAATGGAGTGCTGCAAAGAAAACAAAATGCTAACTGTTAGAAACATGATTGTCAGTACAAAGGATATTGCAAAAAAATAAACAAGCAAAACAATTTTCAATTAACTTTAATTGTTTTTAGGGGGGTTCCTATGTGAAGAGGGGGATATTACATCCTCTCCCCCTTAGAAAACGTGAGATGTCCTCATCTTAAAAGAAACTAGGGGGGTTCCTATGTGAAGAGGGGGATATTACATCCTCTCCCCTTAGAAAACGTGAGACGTCCTCATCTTAAAAGAAACTAGGGATTTCATTCTGGAACATGTGGGCTAGGACCCATCACACATTCGTTGTGACACTCTGACCACTTATAAGCATGCGGTATGTTGAAACAACAACTTATTGTATTTGATACATTCGAGTCTGGATTACAAGAGAAAAGTTTATTATAGTTACATCTCATGAATATCTTCTAGGCTTTTCCTAAGTATCTAATAATTTTCTGGTAGATTTTGGATCATTGAAGCTTGCACAACTTCATTTCATGTAAGTCCAAGTTCTCTTTGAGTCTTGCTGGGACAATTGACATGAATATCTCCAATGTTGTGACACTAGGAGCATCAGTTTTTAGGGTGCTTTGGATATTCCCTTTTGAAATGACCTAACTCCCTGCAATAGAAACAACATGGAACTTTATCACATGGGGTCACAAGATTCTTGGTTGTCTTTGGCAAGATTTTCTTCTTTAGACCAAATTGCCCTAGGATCCTTTTAGTGGATCGAAGTGGTCCTTTATCTCGAAAACTATGTTTCCAAATTGTCCTCTTCTCAGATCTGGACTGAGATCCATGGACAATCGGCTTGGTTTAGAATATTAAAGGATACTCCCAAGCTTCGACATTCTGGTAAGACCCAATCTATGTTATTTGAGAAGAAACAACTTAAGAGAAATTCATTGTAAGTTATAATTGTCATTCCTCGCTAAAGTATCTCCTCTGATCACTTATAAGTTCTAGGCTCCAAATTGATGCAACTCATATTACTTGGATTAATTGTAGTTATAGGAGTAAGGTTTATCCCAATACAAGTTGTATTATATGTCAATAAAATTTCTAGGATTTCTAATCATCCTGAAGAGGTGTAGTGGGTTCTAAGTCTTCATCTTCATTTGATTCCTCTATATATCCAAAGACTGCACTTGTGTAGCTTCATTTTCTTGGAGGCTCAATATCTTCTAGACTTAAGTTAGGGCAGTCTACTTGGAAGTGCCCTAGCTCATTGTAGTGGAAGCATCGACGGTCGGGACATCTCTTATGAATGTGCCCTATCTCTCCACACATGTGGCATATCTCCGCCTCTGCTACGACGCCTATTCCTTTTTCACCCAAACTCAGGTGCCTTAATCTACTTGTGAAGGAATCTCTTATCTTGCATGTCGCATTCATGGGTGCAGAAGGTGATTGACAATCAAGCCATACCACTTAGGTTATTTTGTTTAGGATATGCTTGCGAACCATCCATTAATGAATTACATCTCATTACGAAGTTTCACTCTGATACCAATTGTAACGTGCTTGCCTATCGGCTGTCCAGGCACATTTTTAGCGGTTCATCGATAGATGAATCTAAGTGCTGCTGCCTGGCACTCCCATGGAATGTTACACGATTTGTCGCCTAGGGTTTCTCAAGTCCCCACCTCGCAATGGAACTATTGAATGCTGAAATGACTAGATTTTTTGATTGATTTTTGTTGTTTTTGAGGCGTGAATGGTTGATTTTTGATGGATTTTGAGTGATGATTAGTTGTTTTGGAAGTGTTTGAGAGTGTTTTGGATGATATTGATTATTTTTTTGAAGCTCGTGATGATTTTCAATGGAAATATGAGGTTCTGATAGGTTCTGTTGAGATTCTGATTGGTTCTGATATCTTCTGTTTAGCTTTTGTTTTGTTCTATTTTTCTTCTATATGAAGTATGGATTGATGATTGATGAAGGTTGAGGTCTTTTCAAAGTTCTTTTTTGATAGTTTGGAATGGTTTTAGTATGAGTTATGAGGTTTTGAGGTTTTTTGTTAACCTTCTATAACCCTTTGTTGAGTGTTTGTAGAGCCTCTGTTCCTACCTTGTTTCTGTTATGTTTTGTTCTGTAGATCTTTTGTAAGTGTTCTGTGGAATGTATATGTGACTTTGAGAAAGTTTTCTAGCCTTGAAAAGAGGTGAATGTAAGTTCAAAAGAGCCGAAGGAAGTGGAAGAAGTAGCTGTTGAAGAATCAAAAGAAGACTAGAGTGAAGTGACAATAGTGAGTTATGAAGAGTCACTGTAGTGGCTCTGGTCACCTTTCATATCAGACACACCTCTTGGAAGGGGCATCCACGACCAAAGAAGGATTATTATGAGTGATTATTAAGTATTTTAGTGAGGAGAGGATATACTATTGATTGAGAGAGAAAGAGAGAGTTAGAGAGAGCCAATTCTATGCAAAATAATGTATCTTTCTACGAGAGATTGTGAGAGAAAACTATGAAGACAATGAAGATGAATGATATGTGATATTATTTCCATTCAAAGTGGTGTGTTCTCTTTATCTATCAATGAAAAATATGAATAATATGAAGAGAATGATCAATTTTGTTGAAGATAAAGCCGTGGGAGAATTGTTTACGTGAAGATTTTTTGCTAGTGGTATTCTTTTCCTTGTTGTGGTTCTCTAAAGAATGAAGAAAAATCTTGTTGATATTATAAGATAGATTTTCTTGTAGTAGAAACCCCTTTTCCTTGGTGTCTCTCTTGGGGCTCCATGTTCTTGGTGCGCAGTAGGGGAAAAGTGCCATCAACATGCACAAACAAAGGCTGAAAATGGAAGAAGTGGCACTCTTGAAGAGAAAGAAAAACAATGGAGAATAAAGTTCCTATCACTATTGAATAATTGGAACCAAGGACACATTCTACAGAATATTCATCCCCTAATGGATAAAGCACAAGGCCATTCTGATGCGGTCCCTTTGGATGGTCTATTTCCACTACCTTCTGAAGCTGCCAAAACTTGCATCATAGTAGCAAAGTTCCTCCCATAAAACTGAAGAGTAGAACAGAGAGAATGCGTATCAATGGAGGATTTGGCATTTATTGAATTTCCAGACATCATCAAGTGGAAAATAGTCAAGAAGCTTCAGGAGTCATGGTCAGTGGATGCTTGATGCACTGACAACCTCGTGTTTGTTCAATTAGCAACCCATTGGAAGTTGGTAGACATAGTGTTCTTCACAACATACACTGTTGAAACCATCAGAAGTTGGCATTATTATGATGATGGCACCACAATGATCCTCAGAAAAACGAGTTTGGACACATTCAGAACGGAATACCTCCCTCTCTGTAGTAGTGGTTTGAAAGTTGAATTCAAAGACGTAGAAAAGAAGGAAGTAAAAGAGATGTTGGCTAGAGAGTCCTCTAAAGACTCAAGCCCCCTCTAATTCTATTCTGTCGAGTATAGACCAACTAGTTGGACCTAACCTTCTAATGAATGATGCAATCAAGATGCAAGCACTAGAACGAGTCTAGAGGTATGTGAGAAGAGAGAAGGCAAAAATCAAGGCTAAGAACAAGCTTGCAACATAAGCTTCCTTTGACGCCTTAAAAGCGCTCTTTACAGAAGTCCCCATGGTGACTCAAGGTCCCCTTCCTAGTCAAATCCGTCCTGAAAATATTGATGATAGGCCAGCAAATGTAGTCCTATTGCCCATTTTTAAGGAAGAGTACAATGAAGATCCTGATCTTCATGTAGCCGAGTTTATGGTAGCACGTGTGGCTAACAATGCCAGAACCCTTGAGCATTGGTTAGCAATATTCCCCGCCACTTTCAAGGGCTCACCATTTCAGTGGTATGAGAGACAAGCAGCAAGGACTTTTGGCACATGGGACGTGGCCTTCCTCACTAAATTCAGGCGTGAAGGTTTTGAAGAATGGATGCGAGAGGAGTTCATGAACGTAAGTCAGTCCTTTGCAGAAAGAGTAGAAGCTTATGTCTCGCAAATGGAATCCATCTTGAAGAGATGGACCAATCATCATTTGGATGAAGGCATCGAGAAAGGAATGTTTCTTAGAGGCGTAAAACCAGAAGTTTGCAAGTTCATGGAATTGAGAAGACCAGGCAACCTACAAGCTGCAGTGGAAAGTACAAGATTGTATGACGAAGTTGAAGGAAGGCTGTCAATGATCCCAGGAAGAGGAGTCTTACCTTCTCCCATGCCAAGAATGGTATACCCACCAAATGCAGTTCCAGGGACAGTTCCCTACCCCTACCCTTAGATGCAAACAGTACCGTAGTACAATGCACCTAATCCACAATGGCCGCCATAGTCGTCAGTGCCTCAAATGATGGTTCAATCACAACAACAGTGGCCTCAAACAGTTCCTCCAATGGTGACTCAACAACAGTGGAACCCTACCAACTAGAATCAACAACCCCAAGTCTCAACAGGAGTTTTGAATTAGAACCAGAATAGAGGACCCTCTGGATCAACCCAACCAATGTATGCAGTAATAATAGGAGCTTTCCAAAACCCTACTATAAGTACTCCAGAAGGTGAAAATCTGAAGGACTACCTATCCAACTCAGCTGCAAGTATTAAGAAAGAGCTTATGGATGTGATTACAGAACAGCTACAGATGTTGAAGGTAAATACCACTAATATATCCACTCCTATGGGAGGTGGGAGAGATGTGATGCATTGTAATATACGTTGTGGAAAGTGCCATCAAGCAGGACATTTGGCCATTGAATGTACCCAAAAACCAACTATTCCTGGATCCTTCTGTTCATATTGTTTGAGGAAGAACCATATAGAGGATATTTGCTCTCTGAAAGAGATGCACGAATGAAGAAAGAAATATGAAGACACAATATTCAACTTGCTGGAATCCAAAATGACAACACAGGACATTGGACCAAAGCCTAGGGAGTTTGGTCCTAATTTTGGTCCAAGGAGGTCTCCCTCTCAAAGTTACAGAGGATGACATTTCGGGCGTGGCTAGAGATCAGAAGTGGAGTGTTACATATGTGGAGAAAATTGTCATATCTCATCGAATTGTTCAAACCCTAGAAGGTCTGTGGACTACAAGCCCTTATGTAGTCATCAATGCAAAGGATAAGGCCACACTGCAAAAGATTGTCCAAGTCCAGCCCCTGTGAAATCTACTTTTGATACCCAATAGAATACCCAAGAACCTGCTTCCAATTTGGTGGAATTGGAAGTGGTCACAATAACGCAAGCAAAGAAAGGAAAACCCATAGTTCCAAAAGAGAATGTTCCTTCTGCTACGACTGTGAAGTTCAACCTTCCTCAGGAAAAATAGAACAATGCAATTTAGAACAATGTAGTACAGAGCACCACAAAGCCACAGAGAGCTACAGAGACAATTGCAGAGATAGGACCAGGGGTTCACGAAATAGAGGATTCAGAAGTACCTCCTCATGAAGAAGAAGTGCAGATGTTGCCATTCCTAGAAGAAAAAGGAAAGATAAAAGTGGATGTGGCCCCATTTCCCAGCAGATTGGAAAAGCTTGTGGATCCTATCAAAGAGTATGATTTGGTCAAAGACCTAAATACTTTCAAACCAAACTTAACCTTTTGATAGTTGTTGATGTTGTCTCCCAGCTGTCGAAAGAAATTCAAAAGCATACTGACAAGAATAAGAGGCCTAATAATTGTTCCCTTCGTGGTGACCAAGTCCAACAAAGCCTTAGAACACGTGAAGGAAGTAGATGTGGCCAACACCCTTCTTGGATCTTGAAACCATAGAGATTGGCGTATGGATTAAAGGGTGCTTTATTACAGATGCACTGATTGATAGAGCCTCATCAGTAAACATCATGACGGATGCCACAATGAAGGATCTAGGCCTACAAGGTATGCAACCTACATAGTGGCTTATTAGATTGGCAGACCAAAGCATAATCAAATTGTTGTACATCCTCCCATACATAAAAACAACCCTTGTAGGAAGAGACTATTGATTGATATATTTGGTGGTCAAACCAAATTCTTACAGGACCTCATATGCTCTATTATTGGGAAGACCTTGGCTTTTTGAAGTAAGAGTAAGGAGAGATTGGTTCAAAGGAACTCTTTGCAGAGGACCCAATAAATTGGTATTGAAGTTGTATGGATCACAAAAAGGCAATGGATCTACGTCCATCGAAGCCATAACAGACACCTCCAATGAAGTAACAGATGGTACATCAGGAGACGAAGAGGCTGTCAAATAGAACTTTCCCAAGAAAACAGAGGCATAGTCCCTAACAGTGGGCACTATAAGCCAACTATCGAAGGAAGCAAAGTCTTTGTCCATGGGAGAATACCTCCTACCTAAACCCAAATTGACTTCTGAAATCACCTCTGATAGCGAAATAGAAGCATGGATGTACTGTTCTCCTTATTACATGGCAGTCACACAGTCAGAGACAGAGTCAGGAGGCAGCGACAAAAGCAGAGACAACATTAGAGGTAGAGAGAGAAGCAGAGACAACGACAAAAGTAGAAGCAAAAGTAGAAGTAGAGGACATAACAAAGAGCTTGTTCTTCTCTTATAGAACACCCACAGATGTAGAAATAGAACCTGAAGAGGACGAAAGTGATAATTCAGATGAAGATTATGAAAGCAAGCTAGAAGGATCTATGCTACTCACAAAAGGCAGAGATGAGAAAGATGTTCCTGACATTCTGAAGCCTCAAAAGTAGAAGATCCCTTTTTGTTTGACAGAATGATTGCAGCACCCTTTGGACTGATCCATGAATCATGTATTATGCAAAGTCTATATAAGAAACGGATTAAGAAGAATATGCCTTCCTTTAGTATGGCTCTTGTCGCCCAAAGTTACCCTTCCTCTCATAGAAGATGATGACGAGCACCTTGCCAACAATGCCTAGTCCTATAGTTTAAATAGAACACAGAAGGTTCTTGTTATATGTGACATTCTTGGATGCATCCTCAGGGGATGAGTCCTTGAGCCAAGAAATAATTTATCCCCAACCCAAACTCGAAACCTCAATGATACCCTTTTAGCCTCCCAAAGAGTGAGCTAAGCCTTCATTAAAAGACAATAGTAGTTTCAGTGCATCATTAGAAGATGACACCACTCCCTTGAAGGAGTCGGATCTGTGTCCAAAAGCAATCCGTGGGACATTTATCTGTGAGGTGGAAGGTGAAAGACAATTGACCTTCGTGGATGCTTAAGGTATCGAATGTCACCTAAAGGTAGGTTTAAATCTTCCAGAAGAAGAACTAGTGGTCCTACGAGACCTATTAAATGAGAACTTAGATGTGTTTGCATGGTCGTATAAAGATCTAAAGGGGATTGATCCCATAGTATGTCAACATCACGCCGGTCTAGAGTTTGATGCCAAACCTGTGAGGCAAAGACAGAGGTGCATGAATCCCAATTATTTGTCTATGGTGAAGGCTGAATTATTGAAGCTCCTTGAAGTTGAGCTCATTTATCTTGTGGCTAATAGTGAATGGGTTTTGCCCATTGTGGTCGTACCCAAGAAGAATGGGAAACTCCGAATATGTGTGGACTTTTGAAAGATGAACTCCAAGACGAAGAAGGATCATATCTCTATCCCTTTCACAGACCAACTATTAGACACAGTGGTAAGCCATGAGCTCTATTCCCTCTTGGATGGATTTAGTGGATACAACCACGTCCAAATCGTAGAAGAGGACCAATCCAAAACAACCTTCATAACAAAATGGGGAACCTATGCTTACAGAGTGATGATGTTTGGGCTATGTAATGCTCCTGCTACCTTCCAACGCGTGATGATGGCTGCCTTCAAGAACCATCTGCATGATTTCATTGAGGTGTATCTCGATGACTTCTGTGTCTATAGCCTAATCCATGAGCATTGGGGATACCTAGAGCAATGTTTTGACAGATGCCGAGAGTATGGGATTTCTCTCAACCATAACAAATGTGTTTTTGGCATCTCATAAGGAGTTCTTCTGGGCCACACTGTCTCTGCACAAGGGATAGCAACAAATCTCGCTAAGATTGAGAAGATTGCCCCCTTGACAGCCCCAATTAACCTTAAGCAATTGAGGGGATTCCTTGGCCATGTGGACTATTATAGAAGGTCCATTGCACACTTTGCGACGAAGATAGCCTCTTTGCATAAACTCCTAATAAAAGATATCGAGTTTACATAGACTACTGATTGTGACGAGGTATTTAATACCCTGAAGTAGTATTTGATTGAAGCACCTATCCTGCAACCTCCTGATTGGACGAAGGAGTTTCATCTGCACACTAATGCATTAGTTGAAGGCCTAGGTGCAGTCTTATGCCAAAAGGGCCCCTCTAAGTTAGATCAACCAATCTATTATGCAAGTCGAAAAGTAACTGATAGAGAGCGGAACTACACAATGACAGAGCTTGAGTGTCTAGCAATGGTATTTGCTTCAGAGAAGTTCCTGACATTATTTGTTGTCGACACATTTCAAATTCTACATGGACCATGAAGCCCTTTCCTTCCTGATGAACAAGGTTGATGTGAAGAAAAGAATGAAAAGATGGCTCCTTCTGTTTCAAGAGTTTGACTTTGAAGTGGTTACTAAGCCCGGTTGCTCTCATGTCCTGGCTGATCACCTTTTGCGAATCCCTCAAAGCCATGATGAAGACGAGCAAGATGATCTCGACCTTCATGATGCTTTCTTATTTTTGGTTAAAATAGTTACCCCATGGTATGCAAACATAGCCAACCTCCCAACATTATCCCCCTGGCATCTTGAGCCGTGAGAAGAAGAAGCTTATGTTGGAATCATCCCCCTACACCCAGTTAGGTGGCACTCTGTACAAGAAAGGAAAGGACGAAGTCTTGCAAATATGTATTGTAGGAGAAGAAATCGGCATAGTATTGAACATGCCATGATGACCCATGTGAAGGTCACTTTGCAAGAGAAGCAACAGCCAGAAAGGCTATGTTAGTATGATACTGGTGGCCGACCCTCCATAAGGATGCCTATGACTATTGTAATTATTGTGATGCATGCCAGTGAATAGGAAAGCCTACCAAATCCAGTGCCATGCCCTTGCAACCCATTCTTTCCCTAAAGCAGTTCGAGAAGTGGAGCATCGACTTCGTGGGTTCAATCGATCCCCCTACCAGACGGAAGTAGAATAGATACATCCTGGTATGTATGAATTATGTCACCAAGTGGTGTGAAGCTAAACTTCTGAAGTGGGATGATGGTAATAGCATGGCCTTGCTCTAGTACGAGAATATCATCACCCATTTTGGCAATCCCCTAAAGCTCGTAAGTGACCAAGGTACCCACTTCCTTAACAAAATCATGGAAGAATTGACGGAACTGTATAAGATTCATCAGTATTACCCTAGAGCCAATGGCCAAGTTAAAGTCACCAATCGCATCCTCTACTCGATCATCTTGACAAGGACGATTGCCGCACATTGCCGTGATTGGGATGATCTACTTACAGAGGCCCTCTGGGCATATAGAACCTCCCATAAGGCAGTTATAGGACAATAGTTGGCGTATGGAACAGAAGCCATCTTTCTTGTTTGTTCTCGAATGAGGATATCCTTAAATTGTTGCAGAAGTAGACACTCGATGTGTTGGATCCCAAGAAGGTTCTTACCACTTCTGGCATCAATGTCTCCATGATCTCCAATCCTGTATGGAAGCAGCTATGCCAAATCCTTCAGGACATGTTTATGCATGTGCCAAGACATCCTCTAATTACCTTTCAAAGGAGTTGTTTACCGCTTCTAGAATGGTGTTGAAAGGTATAACTATTGATTGGAGCTCCTACCTTTTGTCAAAAATGGATCAACACTTTGTCAGAGCCACAAGGGGTAATGTAACTAATGTTACATTTGGTTCCTATCTTTTTGTCTTTTTGGCATATGTTGCCCCTTTCGAAGGAAGTTCCTACCTTGATAGTTGATCCACTAGAAGCTCCTTCCCCTACTGAACACTCTGATGTCGTCATTGAGGATCTTGATTCTATCCCTCCTATGGTAGTTTAGAGGAAACCCTTAAAATGAATGGCTAAATCAGGCCCAGCTCCTCCTCTAGTCTTCGTTCCTGATCAATCTAGCAGCCACTTACTAGCTTTCCTCACAACACCGAATCTTTTCAGGGCACATCGTGAGGGTACTCTGGAGATTTCCATCCCTGTAGTACAATACTTGGTAGTTGGAGATGCAATTCCCTTCCTATGTCAAGATGTTCAGCGTTCTATTGAGCTCTTAGTGACTGCATGTATCCAACAACTCTATTCCTTTCACTACGACGAAGTCCAACAAACCAAAGAAGAGCTGACAAAAGCAACTGCAGAGCTAGCTTCTTCTCATGAATACTTTTCTAATCTTTGTACCCAAATGGAGCAATAGGCTAAGATAATTGACTCTCAGAAAATGGACATTTCTAGTTTGCACACTCATTTGGCTAGTAAAGCCAAGTGGTTAATGTGATTGAGGAAAGAGATCACTTGTTGAAGGAATTTCCAAAGCTTCAGGCTCTGCTAGCCGCCCAGATAAAGGAGCTTAAGATAGCAAATGCCACCTTAGAGCAGAGCAGAATCCAAATTCAGCAACTTAACGAGCAATTGGTCCAGTCACGTTCTTCTACATCGAGTCCTTGGCAACCAGTTTCTTCTTTGACCCTTGCAGACTTGGCAATTCTCCAACGACAGTAGGCCATGTTATTATGTCCATTGTTCCAAGCTAAAGTGGAAAGACTACAGTCCAGGATGGACTTATTATGGTCTTCATTTGAGCAATTTTAGGAGTATATTTTTCCCAACCATTCCTTTTTTGTCCATTATCAATTGCAGAAGTTGGCCTTCTATATTAAGCTCTCAACGATGGATCTATCCCTTCTAGAGGATGGTTGGAGTGGAGTGTGGTCTTCTAATTTGTTGACAGAAGTAGTCCATATGGTCTTTGAAGATTATGTGACTTCGGATACAATGCTGATGTTTTATATGTATTTACAAGGTGATCTATCGATTCCAGATGATGATGATCTGGCTAGGTATATAAGGGATGTGGTCTTACAAGCTGCCTTGTACGTCAAACATTTGGAGTTGAGGATAGATGAAATGTTCTAGTACTATTCTTCTAAAGTGGCTACTTGCCCTGACACTTTATGACATTCAATGATTGATTCTGTAGTCCCGAACCAACGATAGAATAAAGCCTCTACTCATGTGCAGCACACTAACTAACTGAGGGTGGATCTTTTAGCTTATCTTTCCAAGAACCATCCATTTGATTTATCCTTCTTTGATGCCTACCATATTGACGATCGGCTTTAGGTCCCTTCGTTCCTAGCTTATTTTATTATCGACAAATGGCCCATTGATATGATGCTTATTTTTTCCTTTTTTAATCCAACTTAGCAGCCATCTTACCTCTCCTTTTCCAACCTCAGGGTGCTTCTCAAATTCCAATCTTTACCTATTGTTCTTTCATTGAAGATCGAGTATTTTTCCCTTCTCTACCTTGTCCTTCCCCATCTGTCCATATTCCTTCCACTTTTCCTGCTTATCAATTAACGCCTTTCTTAACTAATTCGCCTAAATTCTTAGCTAATCCTTCTTTAGCTTATTTCTCATTTTAGGATTTCGCCTACCCATCTCTTCATTCTCTTTCACCCCTTCCTCTTCCATCTCCTACTACTTCTATTTCTCAACACCCTCAGTTGGTTAGTAGGTATGAAGGATTTTATCAGAAGATTCCAAGAAGAGGAGGATGGAGCTCAACTGATTCTCTTATGGGACCACAAATTAATTGGCCAATAAGTCCAGGGGACTGGACAATTGCTAGTCAAGCGTACCAAAATTATCTCCATTTTGCCCAACAATATTCACAATCTCCAGATCCTTCAGTGCGATTGAAAGCCCACTTTGCTTGGTACCTAGGATATATGCATATGCATTCCCATAATGATCAAAAGGCCATTGCTAGGTAGACCAAGGGCATGAAAATATAGGACATCTAATTGTTGGGAATCAATGTTCACATTGACATTCATACATAACTTAGCAGATACCCTGTTTTGCTGGAAAGGATGTGCTACCTTCAATTCTTTTAGAATCCTCCAAAACCTTTTGTAGATGAATCCTTATCCATGGATCATTTTCGTAATCATCAAGCTTTCAAGAGGGATCATCTTCGCTAATACCCCTGGATGTATCTTAAATGCTTCTTAATGATATATCTCTCTTTTGGAGGTGCCATTCAAATGTTTGTTTTGTGTTTGTGCTGTGTTAATTTTTATGTGATGAGTTCATGGTGGTTGAATATTGGATTTGTTCGAGAGCTCTCTTTTTTACCATTGGTAGTGCTGGTGATGGTGGATGGAAAGCCTACGATGCAAAGCTAAAGAATCTCTTATATTCTTTAAAAATTTATCATGACTTTCTATTGTTTATAAGATGTGTTAATGGATGGTGATAAGTTGAGGTCGTGGCTGGGTGGATTATTGAAGATACTAAAGAAGATCGAGTTGAGCTCTTAATGAACTTGTATTATCTCTTTCTTAGGTCGGGAGGACACTTTCTTATTAAGTGGGGGTTATTTTGAATGCTACAATGACTAGTTTTTTTTGTTGATTTTTGTTATTTTTGAGGCCTAAATGGTTGATTTTTGATGGATTTTGAGTGATCATTAGTTGTTTTAGAAGTGTTTGAGAGTGTTTTGGATGAGCTTGATTATGTTTTGAAAGCTCATGATGATTCTCAGTAGAAATATGAGGTTCCATGATGTTCTGATAGGTTCTGTTGAGATTCTGATTGGTTCTAATACCTTTTGTCTTGCTTTTGCTTTGTTCTGATTTTTTTCTGTATGAAGCATGGATCGATGATTGATGAAGGTTGAGGTCTTTTGAAAGCTCATGGAATAGTTTTTAATAGTTTGAAATGGTTTTAGTATGAGTTATGAGGTTTTGATGTTTTTTGTTGACCTTCTGTAACCCTTTGTTGAGCTTCTGTAGAGCCTATGTTCCTACTCTGTCTCTGTTATGTTCTATTCTGTAGATCTTCTGTAAGTGTTCTATGGAATGTATGTGTGACTTTGGGAAAGTTTTATAGCCTTGGAAAAAGGTGAATGTAAGTTCAAAAGAGCTGAAGGAAGTGGAAGAAGTAGCTATTGAAGACTCAAAAGAAGACTGGAGTGAAGTGACATTAGTGAGCTATGAAGAGTCACTGTAGTGGCTTTGGTTACCTTTTATATTAGACACACCTCTTGGAAGGGGCATCCACAACTAAGTAAGGATTATTATGAGTGATTATTTAGTATTCTAGTGAGGAGAGGATGTACTATTGATTAAGAGAGAAAGAGAGAGTTAGAGATAGCCAATTCTATGCAAAATAATGTATCTTTCTATGAGAGATTGTGAGAGAAAACTATGAAGACAATGAAGATGAATCATATGTGATATTATTTCCATTCAAAGTGGTGTTTCTTTTGTGTTCTCTTTGTCTATCAATGAAAAATATGAAGATAATGATCAATTTTGTTGAAGATAAAGCCGTGGGAGAATTGTTTTTATAAAGCTGCATGAAGATTTTTTGCTAGTGGTATTTTATTCCTTGTTGTGGTTCCCTAAAGAATGAAACAAAAGCTTGTTGATGTTACAAGATAGATTTTCTTGTAGTAGAAATCCCTTTTCCTTGGTGTTTCTCTTGGGGCTCCAAGAATGTTCGCAATTGAATACACCAGGATCAACCTGAAATTTGGATTCCTAGTGGTCAAGGTCTCTTGACAACATTCTAGAGTCGGATCTTGGGTATCCTACTTTATGGAGAGATACCCGAGCTGAAGCAGATCCATGCCATACTTAGTTCAAAGAGAATGGGAAATGAGAGGGATGCGCCACTCAACCTCTCTACCCGTAGGATATAGTCCCATTCCAGTCCCCTAAAACGGCATGAATTGCGGTTTTAACCTAACAATTACTAAGGATCGATCGTCGGTAAAACCTTGTGAGAAGCCTCCCAGTTCTCTAAGACCACCCTGTCGTAAGGATAGACTCATCGGGGGTTTTGCACACCTGCTTCCCTCAATAGACGTTCTTTAGTTATTTTGTAATATACTAGTTCTCATAGCAAGTCAAATAAATGGAAATTTATGAATTACACCATACTTGCAAAGAAATACAAGAAATACACCATGTTTGCAAAGAATCCATAGCCAAGGTAGCTAAGTATGAAATAGTATTGCCATGGAAGCTTGAGAATCATAGATGTGAGATGCAACATCAATACTCACCTCATGTCAAGGTGGGAGATGGTATGCACCCCATATCTTGGTGGCTAAGAGCATGCACCCTCTTAGATGGTGGGAGGAAGGAACCTCAAAGCATGTATTGCTTAAAATGGCAAAAAGTTCCCTCACATGTTACATCCTCACCTTTTATACTTAACCCTAGCCTAGTTTAGACTAAGGTGATTTATGCTTTATTACAAGCCATCCCGGCCTAAAAGCAAACCTAGCACATGGCCAAGACGTGCACCAAGCCTGTTGATCATTGCCAACCTCAAACTGAGTCCTAGACCAAGCCCCAAGCCAAGTTCAAGCCACAACTCAAGCCCCACCAAACCAATCCCCACCAGACCAAGCCCTAGTTATGAGCCCCATCGGATCCAAAGTTCTCCTCCAGACTATAATGACCTCAATGAAATTTTAAAAAAATCTTAACACTTTTGAAAATAATCATCTTGTTCATCAACTAACATCAACGTCATGCCATCATCATTCTACCTCAACATCACGCTCATGAAAGGTATATTGATTTTTATTATCATCGTCTACCTAAAGCAACATTCCTTATCCTCAAATCTCATGAATTCTAATCAATTCGACAAAAAATCATTACAAATCATGGTGATCATTGACATATATGAAAATCATTCAATCATAATTATTGACTCAATTAGTCCAGAAAGACAAAACACAACCCCACAAATATTGTCGAGTGATAGCAAGGGTCAGGCTATAAAAGCCTCGAGCTTCTAAGGCTTGTACTATTGATTGTTCGTCATTTTGATGCACAACTGGTCACACACACACACACACACACACACACACACACACACACACACAGAAGCAAGGTAGTAAGAGGAAGATAGAGAGGTAGAGTGAGAGAAAAGAGATAGAGAGGGAGCGATTAATATAGAGAGAAAGAATAGGATATAAAGGGAGAGGGAGAGGGAGAGAGAGAAAAGAAAGAGTCTACACCATATAGGGGAATATGGGAATTTCCCATAAGTTTGGGACATGTGGTCAAATCTTTGGATTTTTCATAACTAGAACACTACAACTCCAAATCGAGCGCTCTATAGCTCAATAGATTCCATTTTTCAAGTACTTTCCAATGATAGGTCACATCATATGGTTTTGAGAAACTTATGAGCATGTTATCCGGGTGCCACCTTTTTAGTATTCAAAAAATGGGAATTGGGAGATTCCCAAACTCACTAATATTAAGAGAGAGAGAGAGAGAGAGAGAGAGAGAGAGAGAGAGAGAGAGAGAGAGAGAGAGAGAGAGAGAGAGAGAGAGAGAGAGAGAGAGAGTAAGAAGATAAAGAAGGAAAGGTATAGGAAGAGATATAGAAGGAAGAGTAAGAGCACTTTGAGGGTCTTGCACATGAATCTTCAATGCACCTTATCTTTTCTGCAAGTCCCCATGCTACACATTGCTCCATCCACCCTTATATCTACCCTCTCCCTCCATAAACCGATCATATTTCCTCTTAGTTTGGCTATTACATGTACTATTGTAAACCGGAAGTTCTCTCTTTTCAACCCAATTTTACAATTCTTTCTAACTAAGATCCTTCATATTTTGTTATCTTGCTACCAAACCTTTACTCCTCAAAGTTAAACTTCTCTATCCAACCCAACCTATTTACCCTTCAAGTTTGTTCTTATATCTCAATGGTCACTGGTGCACAAATCGGATGCCGTATGCGTACGTAGCGAGTGCCGAAAGGTCCCCAAGAACAAAGAACTCTACTTTTTTCTCAAAATCCAAGAGAATAGATTTACATGACATGAAGCAAGAAGACCAATTGGATACAATCTCCCCCCATGCCTTGTGTGAGTGCTCCACAAAGCATGCATTTAATATATTATTCATCTCCAAGCTAAAAAATAGTCCAAATTTACAATTAGCACGCTTTAGCTTTTGTCCAAATAAGGAATAAAGTAGTCGGGCGTCCCAAGAGTCGGGTTGTGCCCAAATATAATGACCAATAATGAATATTTAAATCGTGTGCCCATGCATATACCAAATAATAAATATATGTCAAGCGCTTTAATAAATAAGCGCATCAAAATAAATATTAGCGCCATGCCTAAGATGCGCGCCCATCAAAAATGATATTTTCTTCTGAATAACTTGAATACACGTTATTTCCCAGTGCTTCCTAGCGCCATCGTCGCCTGCTCTACACATCAACTGAAGCATTCACAATTGTTAGAAAATAATAAAATTAAATCGACAAAAGTAAATACCTAGTAGTCTTCAGCTACAAAATAAATAAATATGTTGAAACTCTGTCCTAACCTTAATTTAATATGAGTGTGCACTCTAAACTCATAAACACTCATTAATTTAAATATGTATTTTGCAAAATCACCCGCTATGGAATCACCCACTTGCACATTAAATGAACGAGACGCCGAAAAATGACAAGCATCCCCATCAACTTTTCGCACAAGGAATTCACCTTGTGTACGAGCCCCGGCAAATATAATTTTACAAAATCCACCATGGAATATGCCTCCTGGCATCAGCCACGATTCAAGAAATACAAGACCAACAAAGACTAAAAGGAAATGCAAGGAATCTACGAATAAGATGGCCCCAAAATGGATAAGTGTTGGAGTTGGACATGAGTTAGCACGAGCAAGTGATGTCACCGTCACACAACCCCAAGTCCATGTTGTTTCTTCATATTTTTAAAGCAATCTTGAAGGAAAAAAATGATAAGAATTTAGAAAAATAATGTTGATAATCTAATGTCACAAGTACTAGATAGTTTGGGATCCTTACGGATACTTGAGACTAACAATAAAGTATACATGCTTAGAAGGATATAGAATAGGGATTACTCTCCAATGATAGCACCTACTCCTTGCTTGCAAATTTTATTTAATTGGATATTGTTTTTGTTAGTGATAAAATGATTGATTTAAGAGATTTGTTGCATGCATGTATCCCTCTCTAGGGGATCTCAGCCTACCTCATCATTGGCAAATAGGGAAAATAAAAATTTCTACATGCAACAATTTGAGATCTCCATAGGATTTAGAAGCTTGTTATATTGAAGTCACAAGTGGTGTAAGCTATAGTCACCCTATGGACATGGGTTGTAAGAAAATATGCATCTTCAAAAAATTTAATGAGAAGGAAGCATTTGATAATCTCTTAAAGTGCCAAGGACAACCTAGATGGTCCATCACATGTCTATGGCCCAATGCTCACATATTTCCTAAACCAATATTTGGAAGGGTAGGTGTGTTATTGCTAGATGCATACAATTTTCTATCCTACATAGCTCTCTAAACTTTATGTGATGATCTTGATATGTTCTATGCCTTTCGTGGGAGAGATCCCCTGTGATGGACCAAAGAAGGTCGACAGAGGCTATTGCATTACACTTATGAACTGCGAATGGCTTGGTGGTGAACCTTTGGACAAGGGTAACCACCAACAAGCGATAGAGGTTGCCCCATGGCAATGAGTTACCACAAATATATCGGTAGTGACCCTTAAGGAGAAGAACATTGGATGAGGGTCACCACCAAGTGATAGAGGCTGTCTTATGACAATGGTTAACCCTAAACTACTTGATGGTGACACGGAAAGACAGAATACTGGACGAGGGTCACCAACAAACAAGCGATACAAGTTGCCCCGCAATGGGTAATCCTAAACCGCTCTAATGGTGACTCTCAAAGGCAATGCATTACATTGGACAAGGGTCATCACCAAGTAATAGAGGCTATCCTATGGCAATGGGTTGCCATAAACCACTTGGTCATGACCGTTGAAGACAAGAATACTGGATGGTAGCAAGCCAAAAGGCCACTAGAATATAGCACACAAATATCGTGCATGTGGCATGAGAGTCTCCACCAAAGTGAAAGAGGCTATTGCATGCAATTGGTTGCCATGAACCTCATAGTAGTGGCCCTCAAGGATTGCATGGGTGGTGATGGGTCATTAGCAAACCGATGCATGGCAATGGGTTGCCACAAAGGGACAATTGCCAAGGGAAAACTCTCAAGGTGCATGCACTAGTTGGGGATTTTTTAGGAACAAAGTTTGGCACCATTAAATAGGTCATGAGAGGATGGGCACTATGGTCATAGAATTATTTCTTTTGGGGGTGGACTCTTGGTGCCAATAGGATTAGAGAGATATGCTTGCTCTAGGACCAACGAAGGTGAGACTTGAGAGGAAGAAAATGAAAAAGAAGACCTTTTGCATTAACTAAAAAAATGTGTGGGGATTGAGTATTAAGTGCTTTTTCATTAAAAGGAAAAGTTTATTTGCTTGTTCTAACCTACTTGAGACATATTGTAGGGCATGACCAAGGAAGTCCTGAACACGTGCTTAGTTCTTAGGGTTTCAAAGATCCCTTAGGTGGTGGGGCTCTTGGGTCCAATGATGTAACTAAAAGTTTTTTTTTGGAGGAAACATTATGTTGTATTGATTAAAAAAGGAAAAGTACAAAACTTTGACTTCTGGGGTGAAAGAGCAGGTTTTCTAGCTATGTGACTCTAGTCTTAGATGGTTTCTAGCAAGCCATGAAGTAAATGGTGGAGGGGATACAAAGGCCAAACAAGAGCCTCTTTTCATATTCAATATTCATGATTCCATAATTTAGGGTTACTAAAATGATGACTTCCATCACCTTCTTGGAATGCATGTCTTTGTTGATTTCCTAATTGGTATCACTCCATCTACAGTCACCTCTTGGCTTCCTTGGCTAGTGTTGACTAATTTCGAAGAGCCTCTAGGTCTTGACGTTTTTCAAGATACCAATGTTGTTGCAATGCTCCATCTTGGGATTGACCATTTGGTCCAAAAACAACTGCTCTCTCTAGTAAAATTTCTTGAGTTCAATGCCTTTCTGTGCCTCACAACCATTTGCTATTGCTTCCATTTTGTGGGATATTGCCAATGACAAATATTTTGTTTGAGTGAGTTAGCATTGGTATAGATACTAGACACCATAGCTACCACATGAATAAAAATTGCAAGTAGATGTACAAGACCAACCACATTAACAACATAGTCTAAACCAAACACATCACCAAAAGTAGGAGCAGTAGATTTCTTGGACTACCTTTCATAGTAGATAGATGGATATAATTGTGACACATGTGCAGTGAGACACATGTTACCAAAGTGACTTTCCTGGCCATGTAGGAAAGTGAAGGGAGTAGATTGGTTGCTTTTCCTTACCCTTGGTATGGAGCCAAACAATGACAAACATGGCCTCTACATCTATGTGTCCCTAAAGTTCATTTGCATGGTAGTAAAGCCCATCCGTCAATCATCATCATCACTTATTAATGGAAATAATGAAGCCTTTATAATAAAAATTTTAAATAAAAAGTAATGAACATTTGAGACCATCGGAAATAGGTAATCAAACGAGGCCCTAAATTGTAAACTTTACCCCTTTTGGGTAAATTTTATCCAAATCCCTTTTGGATAAACTTTACCCCTTTTTGGTAAAGTTTAGTGGAGAGACTTCTATTCCACAAAAGATGGACACTTTTCTCAAAAGTTGTGTGCGAATGTGAAAATTGCTTCATAAAGTCAATAACAAAGTGTGGTGCAAAATCCATCTATATTTGGAACTTTAGAACATCCTCTTCTACTCTTGTGCTCTCACGATCTCCTTCGATCATGCATGTTGTTTTGCTCTCTGGTGCATATGTTCTCATCTAGCTCTTGCTTCATGCTTGCTCCCTCGACATGACAAATCAAGAAGCCCATCCAACAATGGATGCCAATTCTTCGTGCAATGTGCCATCCAGCAATGCAATAGGTGTGGGCTATTTCTAATTTTGTGCCATGGATTCCGCTCCTCCCCCCACCAAAACTAAATAGCAACTTCATACATCTAGAAGCTCTTTAAAGGAGAGTGTGTTGTTTCCTAAAGGGTGTGCCCTTAGCAATAGTTTAGGTTAGGCTCAATGCTGACCCTAGTGTGGTGTAAATCCACAATGGGTCACCACCAAGTGAGAGGAAAATCCAAGAAGCGGAGAGTCATCATAATACTCCTTAGTGATCCTCATGTGGGTTGAACCTCTAAAACCACCAAGCCAAAGAGGCTCCTCCCATGGGTGTTGAGCCCTTGTCTCATTCAGAAGTGTCCTTGATGTGATGTAAACCCACAATGGGTCACCATGAAGTGAGACATGCCCCTCCCACGAGTGGCAAGCCCTTGTATTACTTGTTGGTGACCCTCAGGTGGTGTAAATCCAAATGAGTTTCTATCAAGAAAGAGAGGCCCATCCCCGGAGTGGACAGTCCTTGTATCATGAGAGAGACCTATCCAAGGAATGCAAGGCCCTTGTATTTATGGGTGGTGACCCTTGCATATAGTGAACCCAAAATGGGTCACGAGGAAACCCCATGGTGAAAAGCTTTTTATTTTCCTCCACAATGTTGGTGCTTATTCCCATGCTCTCGAGTTGTCAAGTATGTTTAATACTCCATTTCCTATTGAGAATGCTTTACACTCTTGTAAGAATGAATTGATTGTGCACATGGAGGAATATTGAAGAATCACTTCAAGTAGCATAGTGATCATAGAGCTAGAGGAATATGTTCACATATATGACTTTGAAACTAACAAAATTGCAAAAATAAATCTAGCTAGGACACTAAACAAAATAACTTGGCAATGCACACAAGGATAGAGAGAATGGTCTAATACACTCAAAGAGGTGTTGTCTGTTACAATCTTCATTTGCATTCCTTTGCTATTTGCATCTCCTTGTGGATGAGAATGACTCAGAATGAACTTGACAAGTATTGCATGCTGAGGACAGAAGATAGATTGCCATTACTATTAGAGAGGTTGAAGAAGTAGACAAGAGATATTGTTTGATGTAGAGAAGTGAGAGGAGGCTGCACTACAAAATTTTGATCAAGTCCTAATTATTGCCCTTGACAACCTAGAGAATGTTGAATCGATCAATGCATGTGAGAAAGGAATCTTGTTTTCTATTGCTTGCCTACTTTTACAATGTTGGATGAGCTAGATTGTGTTGTTGGGGCTGATATAATGAATTTGCTAAATATGCTCGAGGATCACAATCTCATTGCCTTAGCCTAGTTTGATGAGACTAGGTAGTGGAAAAAGTAGATTCGCATCTCTTGGTTGACTTTGCAATAGTTAAAGATGCAAAGTTTAGTGATGAATGAGTAGATCATCGAAAGAATTGAAGGGGAGGTCAAGGATTATGAGGGGTGGCAATTGCCCCTTCATTGAAGAAGAAAGAGTCGCAATAATTAAAAAGATTGGCCTAGCCAACGTGTGAAAGTTTGAGGTGTTAGCAGCATAAGAGGATGTGCACAATCCCTTTGTGGACGACACATTTTCTTGGAAGCAATGAAAATCAACATGTATTTACTTTGTGCTCTCCTTATTATTGGTCAACCATAGTTCTTGGTTTTGTTTTCTAAGAATGTATCTTTGCAAGTAGGTCCTAGTTTTGAAAGCAAATGACTTCCTTACGTGATCAGGGAGCTCAAGGACATTGTTTACCAACCAGTAGCTCCAAGTCAACAAGGCACAAAAAGGATGTGGCTCTTTCACATTACATTAGAAAATTGAATCATAAAAGGTACACACACACAAATACAATGGCTTGTGACATATTATAGATAATGATTGTATTGATTTGAATAAATGATGTATAATATGTTCATGGCTACATATTATAATTATACAATGAGTATTCTTCAGACAATACATGGCTCCCCCTTTTTGTAATCAAGGTGTTGACAAAGTTTTGTGGAGGCTATGCCCTTCTAGAAAATGTAGAGAAAATAATTCTGATAAAAAAGCAATTTTCTTTGCAAGTGTTTTGCCTCAGATATGGATGCCAAGCTTTAAGGGCCCCTTACTAGTTATCATACCTTGCTCATGCCGTTGCTACAAGGGTCAAGGAATTGTACATTTTGCATCCTTACAAAAAAGGAAAATTTTTGCAATGAATGAAACACAGGGTTCCTATATAAAGTCACTGCCTCCATATAATGCCAATATCACTTATTTAACTATCAACCTTAGTAAATGAGGGTGATGAAGATGATGAAACATTGACAAAGAAAATGAATCCTCCTCTTTGAGCCCATGTAGCTAGGAATGAAACTTTGGTTATCTGCTTTTTGAGTCCTATCTGTAGGCTTATATCTCCCTATACGCCACCCATAATTTGTAAAAAAAATTCATTTGTACATGGGTTATTATATGCTTCTTATCTCTCTTTTTGTTTTTCAATATTTGTAATGCAAGAGCCATGCTTGAGTTTTGGTATGTCCTCTTTGCTTCTTTTGACCTCACATTTGTGCCAAACTTTGTGTATATCATTGTGTGATTACCACTCTTGGATTCTTGGCCCATTGGTCGACTCAACTATACACTAAGATGGTGTGGGCTAGTGGTATAGGACGCTAGCTCTTAGCACATGCTTGTGGCTCAGTTGCTACTAGCCTCTCTCTTCTCTTTTCTCCATGGACTTCTATCCATCTTAGATGATGATCTCCACTCGCAAGTTCCACCACCCAACAATGGTATCGTAACAGAGACATGCCTTAGAGATTTGTTTGGTGTTTGAGGTGCTTTAATTGCCTAAGAAGAAGAAGAAGAAGAAGAAGAAGAAAGACAGAGGTTGAAGAAGCATTAGCTCCTAACACTCATCTTTTCTGTTAAGAATTTGGGTCATTGATCTATAAAAAGTGTCTACCTGCTCTCGTTGTGTGTCTCTTGGAACTTGCATTACTTTACTGTTGGCGGCACCATTGACCTATTAATGAACACACCACTTATCAACTCTAACCACCTGTCACATGGCCATATTCTATAGCACCTCCTGCTTGCTTGAGCTACTTGTACCATGATGTCCCTTCCAAGTGTTGACTGTGGGAGCTTTCGTTCAACCGCCAAGACCCTCGGACCGCTTATTGTTTCAAGCGTTCCAAGCCGAGCACTAATGGCTACCTCTCACATAGCCGACGCGCCATCCATATCTATGGGTGTAGTGAGCTTACCTCCATGCCGATCGAGTTACATCCTCTCCCATGCACTTTGGTAGCTCCACGATCCAAGTGCAAGCTTCAAGCAAGCTCCATCCTCAAGCTCCATGCTCCAAGCTCCATAGCCGCGAGCAAGAGAAGAGAAGAGAAGAGAAGAGAAGAGAAGAGAAGAGAAGAGAAGAAGAGAGGAGAAGATGGAGAGCTTCTCCTCCCCGGTCCCTCACCCTCACACACTCACTCCCTCACACTCTCACACTCCGTCTCTCAAGCTCAAGAAGAAGAAGAAGAAGAAGAAGAAGAAGAAGAAGAAGAAGAAGAAGAGAGCCACTTTTGGCCACACACAAGAATGAGCTTCTCATTCACTTTTCAACTTTATATACAAAACCCTAAATTACTTTTGGGCGGTCATCCCCTTATCCCCTTTTTTACATGGCCGGCCGTGGCCTAGGCCTTTTTTCCTATTGTCCTTCTACCTTCCTAGCTTCCTTTCCACCGCCCGCCTACATTTACAAATTGCACGGGTGAGAACCCGACACTCCTTGAATTAAACCATGATGCGCTTGCGCTCTTTTACAAAAGTATTGACTTGCACTTTTCCTTGTGCGCCTTGTTCCCTTATCTAGGACTTTTCTCCTTGTGCATCTTTGTCTTCCGTTTCACTTTGCCTTGGCCTTTGTCTTCTGCTTTAGCTTTTCCAGATTTTCCGCCTTGTTCGTCTTTCGGTTAACATTGACCTATAAATTTGTAGATTTGTTCAAATGAACACACATGACTCATTAACCATGGTGCCTTTAAATAGGCTTTGTGCGTACAATTGATATGACTTAATGCCTCTCAAAGGCCTATCTCGAAACCACCTCTCAAACCTAGAATGCACCCTTTTATTCACTTAATCTCAACTGTTAGGTGCACAATTGATCTCACTAATCACTTTATCAAACCATATCATTGATTACATCATCTAGAAGTACTAGCATGCTAATGCTTTAATTTTAATTAATCGTAACTTAATGTTGGCTCTAAACAAAAGGCAAATATTTATGCGTAAATGACTTCTTATCTTTGGTTCCAAAATTTTGGCTACTTAGGCATAAATCCTCATACATACTTTGGTAACTACATTAATGATGCAAAGAATTGGATTTATGTCATTTTAAAGGTTCTAATGCCTTTTTATCCTTTTGCCATATAATGGATTGCTAGTTAGAAATAACTTTTTCACATCCAATGGAAGGGGAAGATTGATGTTGAATGTAATTTTCTTTGCATGGAGAATTTGCATTGAAATAATATATTTGATTATCCTTTTGTCATTTTAGAATTGAGAAGGCATTTCTAGATTGGGGGATGTTCTCGCTTGTCAGGGAATAATAAGTGACTTTTCCTTGAGCTCAAAAGATGTATGCTCTAGGTCATCACAATAGGTTTCTTTGGAATTTGATTCCAAGTATGATTAGGCCATTTCAGTTAAATCCTCCTTAAAAAGGTGAGGATAGATTGGTATATTGAAGCATTTCAAATATTACCTTATAGTCAACAACATAGATGACACACACACTAATTGCCTCTAGTATCATAGGCTCTTATGGCAAATGGCAATTGCCCCTTAAGAAGCAACTCTTTTGAAGGTAGCGTGCTTAACATTGTTCTTCTCATTCTATGCTTGCCATCTAAAGGATCCCTCCTTGATAGATTGCAAGATTGAGGAATTTGAAATATTGTATTGTAGCCAAAGCTTCAAAAAATAAGCATGATTAATAATTGCCTTTGGAATCACCCTGATTCTTATGTCAAATGGCAATCTCCACTTAAGACACATCACTTTTTTGTTGATTGTATGATTTTTATTGTTCCTTTGAGTTCTATGCTAGCCATCCAAAGAATCGTATTAGGGTCATCATAAATATGGTGCTTCAATGAGACCTCCACACATTTTTGAAGGTTGTCCTTGTTCGCAAAATTTTACTTATGAAGTGTCTTATTCTCTCAATCTTTGTTTTCCCTTCTTCAATATTTTACCAATATTTTTGGCTCTTTGGATATTTTCTAGCTACTTAAAGTCTCTCATACCCCTTTATTTTATTGGGTGCACTTCTACACATTGTGGATAATATGGGAAAGTTTGCAAGCTGCCTACCATTCAAGCTACCTAGAGTGTCCATGTCACTTAGTACATTACCATAATTTCTTTGGCTTTGAGAAGCCTCATCATCAATACCCCCCTTCAACTAAAAGTTACATGTGAACATGTCCAAGCTATATCTTATTTATCAAAAAGATTCAAACCTTATGATTGACAAGAATTGGAGAAAATGCTCAACCACTCCAATCAAACTAATTCTCAAAGCATAAGGGGCTTTATGGGTCTATTATTTTAGGAGGTTCTGTACTCCGATCGTACCTCGAAACTAATGTGATGTTGAATACATCCTACGATTTTTCAAGGATGGTTTTATAGTAAAAAGTACTTATTTTTAATTTTTCATAATGTGCTCCACAAAAATGTATTTTTGTTTAAAGGATACTAACTACTTTGTGTCAACCAATTACTAGCACCTCAACAATTGCCTAGAGAAAGCTTTTACATATCTATCCTTTTCAATACAACAAGTGTTTTATGTATTTCATTTTTCTTTCAACAATTTTGGGCACAAAAGAGACATATAAACATACATGTGAGAGAGAGAGAGAGAGAGAGAGAGAGAGAGAGAGAGAGAGAGAGAGAGAGAGAGAGAGAGAGAGAGAGAGAGAGAGAGAGAGAGAGAGAGAGAGAGAGAGAGAGAGAGAGAGAGAGAGAGAGAGAGAGAGAGAGAGAGAGAGAGAGAGAGAGAGAGAGAGATGCTAAGGCTAAAAATGGCCTATGAGACAACCATGTACAATGATAATTGTCACTAAACATCAAAGTGTGACATGCTAAATGATAATCGGTGATATACTATGCAAAGAAGTTGGAGTGATGTATAATACAATGCTCATGTAGGGATATGACAAGAAGATGATGGGGTGGATGTATGGAGCAATACATGTCTAGTTGTGTTGCTAAATATGGGGTGAATATATGGAGCAATACATGTTTAGTTATGTGGTCGAATATGATACACTGATAACTAGCTCCACTCGATTGAGATTGGTGGTGGGTAGAGTATAATAACTAGCTCCACCTAATCGAGATTGGTGGTGGGTAGAGTATGGCATACATACTTGACGAGATAGTATGGGGGTAGCATCTAGACTAATCCCTAAGCTTTGTTAGGTATTGCTTGTGTTTCTGTGGTAGGTCTCCCTCATCTCTCTTTGGTGTAGCCTATATCTAGTACCCCTCCACTTGGGGTTATCATGCTACTGTGATCTCTTCAGTTCTTAGGCTATTACCATTCTCTATGTAGATGTAGTGTGTGTGGTCATTGTTTGGAAGAAATTGGTGAGCTAATTATGCAGAGCCTCTGAAACTCAACGAGGAACTGGCGCAAGCGAAGCTAATCTAGAGACTCCATGACTAGTCTGAGGGAGATGTCTCCTTTGAATAGTGTGGATATCTAGCTTGAAATGTATAGTAGGCTTTGTATCTATAGATGTATTGCTCCTCACTCTCCACCTCCTCCTAGCATAGTTTGCAGATTTGCTCGGTTCTAGGCATGCAAGCGTCCCTCTTAGTCTTGATCTCAAGCTAATGAGAGGAGATCTTGAGTTGCCGCATAGCTACCCACATCTCATGTGGCATGTATATATGTCTAAGTATTTAGATCTCTCAATGAAACCATTTGCAATAGTCTTCATAAAGTGGTCCTTGCAATATAACATCTTTGGGGAGATGGGCTATTGGGGTGAGATCCATGCATAATGTATGCGCAATTGTAGAGATACTATCACATGGAAGTTCCTCTCAATGTAAAAGAGGTGTATGGAGGGGACTTAGGGTCATATTGAAAGGGGGGAAGGTGGTCATGTCAATCCCATATCTTATGAGCTACTATTTGACCTATGCATACGACGAGTTGTCATGTGTTGCCTCAACTAGCTATCTAGAGGCCTTAAAGACTCTCATAGGTAGTCTATTTGGGTGCACACAACATACTCTTATGTATGAAGTTGATGGTCTAAGAAAGGGCCTCCAACATCATAGAGGATGTAATAAACTTTGCTCTAATGATCTCAAGTGGTACTAATGGTTTGTTGTGGACCACACATGAGACCATGATGATTTGTGGTCCCTCAATCTCTGTGCATAGATATATAGGCAAAGAGTCCAAACAAGCCAAATCAATGAACGAGACAAATAGAAAAATCTAAAAATTTGGAAAGTATTAGCTTAAATAGAGTAAATAAGACAATTGAAAAGAAACATCTAGCTAGAAAACAATAAATAACTACAAAGTGAAAACTAGAAATCTGATACATGTATGTCAACATGGTGATGCTAAACGAGTTTGACTAGCTCCAAAGGTAAGAAGAGAACCGAAGTCATCCCATGACACCTGTCATGGGCCTATCCACCATATACAAGCTAAAGTGGCAGTGTAGCTTGTATCTCTTTATGGCTTTGTTCCATGTAACTTCCTATGGTGGATCCACATGTCTATTTGAGATGTGCTCTTAAGTATTGAATATATATCGGGGCTCTAAGATGTCTATAAGAGTGTGTTAGCCTACATTCCCAAGGTGCCTCCAACAAGACTATAAGAGGTACCCACTATATCAACATGAGTCCATTAGGAAGAGTCCAACAAAATGTAGATTCGAAAAGTCCATCACCCTAGATAGTGGCCCCAATCCCTATTGAAACAAGGAATGGAATTTCCCTTTGGTCTCATAGAATATTTTGCACCTATATATGTGATGCCCACCTCTCCACCTCAAGCTGGAATACTAGCAAATTCTAATTATTAGGAGGAAAAGAATCGGCTCTATAGTGACTCATCTCAATCCGTAGATGGTGTGAGGATATGTGAAGTTAAATGATAGAGAGGTGTGTGTCCATTAACCTCAAGCCAATCACAAAACAATCACAATACAAATGGAGAAGATACTTTCAATAGGAGGCCATCTTTGTCTTGGTGATGCATAAGTTGTGACACATATCCTTAATTTAGCTCAATGATGTCCATCCAATTGTTCTCACTAAGCTTTTCTTGACCGAGCTCGAAGAAAGGAGTCTAGGCTAAAGTGTAAAGGTAAGAGGTGATCCATGTGTAGCCCATACAATCTATCATACAAGTGGTTAGTTGAGCAAACTAACACTCTATGTCACCCTACAATGCAAGTTGCACGGATGACTTTACAACAATTTAAAGTATCTTTGTTTGGGGGGGTTTCAAAGTCTATACATGAAAGTGATTGCTTGGAAAGGGACCCAACTACCATCTAGGTTTAGTTCTCAATAGTAGCTCTAGATAACAATACTAGTGCAACCAATGCGTCAAAGAGCTAGAGCTTCATCCAAGGCTCCTAAAACTATCTAAGTATATTGGTATTCAATGGGTTCTAATATAGCATAGCCTTGAGTCAACCTATCCTTTGTTGGTCTCCTCACGGTGAATCTTAGACCTGCAAAAGTAAGCCTTATACAGGCATATCTCTAGGCTTGCTCCACCATCTTCATGCCATATGTATATTGAAACATTGACTGTTCAATCCATTAAGTAGTGTTGAATGTCTTAACCTTGATCTTTTCAAGGTTTACCATGAGATCTTTGTCCTAACAAAAGACATGCAATGCAATTAGATGTTATCATTGCAATCCCCCTAAATCATTTGATATGAGCACATCATTTGCATATAGTGGTAAAAATATCAATATTCCACCACAGCTAAGTCCATCTCTTCCCAATCTATCCATATTATGCAATCTATCATTGATGCATAGCAACAAGAAGTGAGTGGCCAACTTTGCTTCACCCTAATGGCGTTCATGATCTCCAATATTCCTCTCGAAGCTCACATCCACCTAGTGATCGACACACCCCATCATATCTCAATTAGGATATCACATTCTTTCTATATCAACTTGGCTCTTTGGGTTGAGAGATGATTGTCTAAATAGAATACAAGGATTGTATGTAGGTGATGCAAAAGAAGTAGAATTACATAAGTTACATGTCATTTGCAACTGATGTATGCTTTATATGACTATCATGTGGCACATCATTGCTATGAGGTGTTGTTTATGCATTACAATGCCTTGATGGTTAGAATAATGTTTGCTTTTGGCATGTGGATGCATCCCTTATGGTTCTAATAGTGGTCATGATTCATGTGTGTAGATTGTAACCAATTTAATGATTGGAATTTCACATGTGCAAGGCATGAACATAGTTAATAGATACACATGTTATTTAACTAAGATGCCATCATGTATTTCCAATAGTGGCAACAAATGCTTTGGCACATTGTAATGCTAGTTTTGGGGCCAACAAACTATCCATTGTTCAAGATTTAAGAAATCTTACTTCAATTTGGTGAGATCGGATGGGTCAAAAATAGCTAATTCATATAAAGCCATGACGTCCTTTGTCCAAGATTTAAGAGAAAAAGTATGCATTTTACTTTGTGAATTAATTAATTGTTATAATAATTATTAAATCAAGTGATTACCACACTATTCGAGGACGAAGGCTAGTTTTAGATAAGGATCCTAATAAGTAGTCCACTATACTCATAGCTTGGTATATTGTAGAGAGCTTACTCTGGGCATCTAGATGTATGCTTATGTGGAAAGCATACGAGCCTTAGATCCTAGCCATCTAGCTAAGCCATTAAAAAGAGCAAATCCACGTGTACCTCTTAGACCCAAGAGATGATTTCCATAACCTTTGCACAATGCAATATCCTATGATATCATGTTGAATTTTTCAATACCAACTCTCTATAGATAAGGTTCTTGCTTTGAAAAAGGCATTTGTTTCTACATTGTGCATGCATTAAAGTTCCCAACTAATAAAACATCTCATATGCTAGAGTAATATACAACTATCCTCATATAGTGGTAGGTAGGATTATTCATCCCCCAAAGTAACATATGTGGAGCCATTGAGGTCAAAGTAACAACGTGAATCCACATAAAGCAAGTCTCCTCATGGCCTATAAAATATATGACGGCTCCTCTCTATATAGAACAATCACTTCTTAGTCTCCAGTCCCCCCTTGTGATTGTGCCCAAGTACACCAAGTAGTCTCACATCTAAAACCTCTCACCTTTAGTAAGTGATGCCTATGTGTTGATGTAGTACATATAAAAGAAATCAGAAAATGATAGATTGATTGACTACGAAGAAGATGGAAAGAAGCCATTGACAATCCTACCAACAATTGAATAGCAAAGTAACAAGAGCTGCCAATTGGGTTGCCTAATGTTACCCACCTTGAAGACTCTGAAACCAGTTTGCTCTAACTTAGTTCTCAAACTCATTCCAAACCTTACTCTCATTGCATTCCATAGTAACTTGACAAAATAAACCCCTAGTATAACTCCCAACAAACTAGTCAATCAGCTCACAGGAAACAATGCCCTATAGCACACAAAAACTGTCCACTCTTTGGATTCAATCACCTCACACAAGAGAAACAAGGTCCTACAAAGCACAGGGTCTATCCGCTCAAGGCCATAAAGCTATCCACAGTGAAGCCATACTTAAGAAAACCATAAGGGCAAGATAAGTCCTGGATAAGAGGAAAGATATCAACATAGTTCCATCTATCTTGTAGCAACATGATGAGTCTAAACTTGTAGCACCGTTCATTGGTAATAAGGTTTTACAAATGAAGCACCTCTTAGTAAATGTAACTTTGTGTTTCAGCCTTGCTGATAAGAATTGAAATTAAAGCATGAAGTGGAGGAAAACAAAAGTTTGTCAAGGTACTATCCATAGGACAAGTAAAACGTTTTTAGTGGATGCACCTGTATATAACACTGTATCATGCAGTCTTATTTGCATACTGATGAAGCTAGGTGTATCTTACCACCTAGCAACTTGGGAACATCTATGAACACCAGAATGGAAATTGCTCTGGTAGACCCGATGAACTACATGTAAATTTTCAGTCCCCTCTCCCTTCAGAGCACACTATGTACATTAAATAGCTCTTTGGTATGTACAAGTACAATGTGTGCAAATTCACACAATCTTCCAATTTCCCAGCAAGCACTTTCTTCATGCCCTTGTAATGCAAGCATGAGATGGAAATAACCTTTGTCAAGGTCAGCGGTGACAACCAAGTACCTCCTTGCTCATGAAGCCTCCAGATAGCAATGTTTTCTGAACATCACATTTTCAGTCATTCACCATGATAACAAGGCTTTCGCTTTTCAACAAATGCATCTAGAGCTTCTAGCCGGTCTTTAGTATGCAGAGTTTGGGCATAGCAAGCTTCTTCCAAAACCATCCCTGATGAGTCATCCATCTCAATACCGCGGCCAATGGCAACTTTTGCCATCCTCACTGCTATAGGCCCCTGCATAAATAGCCACATGACTTCGCTAGATACCTTGTTTCTTATTCATGACAAACAAATATTTTATTGACAAAAAGGAATTTCAGTTTGAGCATACTAAGCATACCTGTTTCAGAATTTCTCTAGCAATCTCAAGTGCTTTTGTGTGGGCAGTACCACTATCCACACAATGCTCCACGAGGCCTGCATATAGTTTTCAAATTCAATAAAGTAGGTTATACTTTGGCAGAAGAAAGAAAACAAAGCTCAAACCAACATCTACCATACAAGGCTGATTACTTCTTTTATAGATACTTTGACATTACCAATCTTTTCTGCAAAATGAGCATTAACTCTACGTCCTGTGAAGATAAGCTCCTTAGCTCTTGCCTCTCCTATCAACCGTGGCAGTCGTTGTGTTCCCCCCGCTCTGAGATTGCAACCACAAAATAGGATGAAAAGGACTGCAGCATGCCTAACTGTCTACCACTGATGATTGACTTATAGTTAATTACATGATCTGCAAAGATTAACACATTCAATTATGTAAAATAAAGTTCCATTTCTCACTCTAGCACACATCGTTCTAATTCGCAAGATCTTAAAAGAACTTACGAAGTCAGCTTACAGGTAAAATATTATTTGGATGGGTGTAATTAGCTGTGGCCATGCAAAGCTGCATTGCAGTTCTTAACAGTTCCTCACAGCATTGTCCAGGGAAAATCTCAGCATTTTCTGAAACAGGTATCTACATTGAGGTGGACCAATATGATTGTTGAGAATCCAGCCAGTTACTTGTGGTACTTGTTTATTATTCTAAAGGAATGTAACCCTGCAGAAGTGGTTGAAGCATACTGATCTCCGGTGATAATTTTCAAAGTTACAAAACAAGAATGGGTTAGCTCTACGTAAAGATCTCTCCAAAGCAGCAGCAGAGCTTAGAACGGTGAGATTATGGACTCAAGTCCCCCTGACCCTAAAATGGTGTAGATTATGTTCCATTCTGTAGCTCAGCTTATTCACATTTGGCCCTGCCCCTGATAGCTATCATGGCTCCCCACGGCTCCCATTCCATCCTTCAACTTGCAGTTTTGACATGCACATAGCACCTTTCAGAATGGAACAGTGAAGTAGTACATGCTGCCATCAGGGAGTTGCGTGTTCTACATCATCTTACCTCTCAGTTGGATGAATCTCTACAAAGGGTGACATCAGAAGCAGCTTATGTTAGTCCTGCTTTTGTGTACTTTTGCAATGGTGCCTGCCTGTGATTGTGCTGAGATGTTTTCAAGACTCTGCAGGACAGCCTGTGTGGGGATTTTGGTCATTTGTTTGGGGTAGACAGCTTATCTTCATCATCAAACGTCCTCTACCTCCATGAACATTTTCTATCATGCCCCTCCCCTGGGCTAAGAGGTTGCACATCCTCACTTTCAATATCCTCTACCTCCATCAAGGCTTGGTATTGTGTGCCCACTGCCCCCAGCAAATAGATTACACATTCTCATCTTCAACATCCTCAACCTCCATGAAGGCTTTGCATCAGGCTGCTACTATGATAAAATATATTGCACATCCTTGTCTTTGACATCTTCTGCCCCCATGAATGTCTTGTATTGGCCAGCTATCTTGGGCCATTGCATATCCTTAGTCTTTGAAACCTTCTATCTCCATGAACTTTTTGCTCCTAACATGAGAAATAGGTTGCACATCCTTGTCTTCAGCTTCCTCTACCTCCCTGAAGGTCTCATAGCAGGCACTAATAGGTTGCACATCCTGATCTTCGACATCCTCTACTTGCCTCAAGGTCTTGTAGTGGATTGGCTATGGGTCTTTCATCCTCTACTCGTTTCATACCTGCCATGTTAGAAACCCTTGGTAACTACGGGTCTTTGCCATTTTTGTATGGGCCAATAGATTGCACCTCATCATCTAGCTTTGACCACCAAGCTATGGTGGATGAAACTCCATGGAGGTGAGAGAGAGAGTGTGTGTGTGTGAACTTTTGCACATATACAAACTGAAAGAAATAGATTGATAATGATAGGTGAGACAAAAGTACAAGTGATAGGGTCTAAATATATAGGCAAAGTTATATAGCTAATTGTCACCGGGACGTGAAATTTTTAAGATGCTTTGCTCTTGCTAGTAACATTTGATTGACTAACAATCAAAGGAGCAATGTTGTAAGGCACATGATACACATGGTAGTTATTTCATGGTAATAGGCCTAGGACCCTGAGGAATCACTAGGTGTCAAAGGCAAAAGTTGTGACAAGTTATGCCAATTGGGTTTTGGGTGTCAATTTGGCCCTAGGACAATTAATTGGCTAATAAGTGTCAATGATGACATTAGGGACTAGGCACTAATTAATTAATTTGTGCTTATCCAAGGATTAATTAAGGTTGGGGACCACTTGAGGTTGCAAATGGCTTAGCTAATTAAATTATGGATGGGCATATCTAATTTTGGGCAGGGTTAGAAAGACTTAAATTAATTTTCAAAATTAATTAATTGATTAAAAATTGCTGGAAAATGGAATTAGAAGGCTGGCACTTGGCAAAAATGCCCATGCAATGGGGAAGAAGGCTGTTTGGGGGTTGAGACAGACTCATTCAAGGTGTCTGCTGGCTATGAGAGAGAGGGAGGTGCGTCTGATCAAATTTTGGACCTTCTGGAGGCCATTTGTTATAGATGATTGCTGCCAAGAGCCCTCAAGAATCAAGCGACAACATTTGTGGCATCACGGACAGGAGGCAACAATAGGTTTTGTGGCTCCATTGTAGGTGACAACACTTATGGCTGATTAGTCAAAGCAGTACGCAGTTGTGATGATGTTCCTGCGTGCAAACTCTGATTTCTCTCTATTCTCACCATTTTCTCACCTTCTCTAGTCCATTCTATAAGTATCTCAGTATTTCTCAGCCATTTGAAGAGTCTCTCAGCCAGATTTGGTGGACAGTAGTGAGATTTCTGTTGTAAACCCTAATTCTTAGCAAAAATTAGGGTTTAGCCACCTTGGGACCTATGTCTACAGTTAGAGGCATTGTACATTGAAATCGGTAGTTGGAATTCCAGGAATTGCTAGGGATTTTAGATGCCAGCCCATCCCATTTGATTTGGGGCAACACTCGTCCAGTTACGGGTCCCATTTGTATAAGTCCTCGATGAAGATCAAGGAGGACGTTGCCTAGAAGACTTGTTGATCGGTTGTGACAACAAAGGGCTTTGGATTAGTTGAGGAGATTAAGAAATCTCAATTGTGCTCCATCAAACAACAATACAAATTAAAGATATACTGCATGGGACACCAAGAGTCTTGGGGCCAACAGGGTGTCCAATTTCAAAGAATGTTATCGTAAAGTGTGCATTTTAGTTTATGTTCATTTATTAATTGTTGTAATTAGCTACTTGATTAAGTTTTACCACCCTCTCCAAGAAGAAAGGTTGGATTCATGGTTCCATCACCAAGATACCATCAAATCTCTTGACTTGGTGGACCCGAGGCACTTGATTGCAAACCAAAAGCTTTTGTGCTAGTGCTGATTTTGTGCTCTCTTGAGTAATTCCAGCAAGATGTCTTCATACCATGAGATGAAATCAAGCAATGATGATGCCTCTCAATATGGACATTCACATGGGAAAGAAGGAAATGCAATACCTAATCTTGGACAAGCCTCACATGATGGACAGTAAGTTGAAAACGTTTTTTGACAAGATGCAAGGCTTTCAAGGAAAAATGATGTTGATGACCAGCAAGGGGAAGAATTTGATAATCAGTTTAAGAATCAGATGAGGATAGCAAAAAATCTCTCTGCTGAATTGGCAAGCAATGCTTGCTTTGTTATGCACCTAATACAAAGAGGAGACTACATCCAAGGTCTGTTTAGGTATAGTGGATGACTGAATGTGTTTCATGATGTGCCTCTTGCATGACAAGTCAACCAAAGCATATGCTTGAGCATCTTTGCCATCCACTGTGTTTGCACATCGAAAGAATCAACTGAAACAAGGCGGATGATGCACTAACATAGCTTTAGGGTGGGATGATATGCGTTTTTGCTAGAAGTGAACCATAAATTGTCTTTAAAAGAAAATAATATGCATGCATTCTCTAGTTTAGTTCCCAAAGCATGTGGTTGTTCCACCTAACTAAAGCTGAGATTAAAGGTCTAGGACAAATGGGTTGGTCATCCCAAAGGGTGATGGAGTTCAGCCTAGAAAGGGTTTTTAGTTGCACGGTGCAACCTATTGTCATGGTTGAATGCCCATTGCAAACTTTTATGGAGTTGTTAGTTATTATTCATCCTTGTGGGTAAATAGACATTATTGTTGTGTAAAAGTGCATGTGTAGGTGTGAACACCTTTTGCACCCCTTAGCATTAAATAAGGATCAAAGCTTCAAACGGAGTGAACGTCTTTAATGCCTTAGTAAGTACACAATTCAACACATGATTTGCACACTAAGACCTTCTAGCCAAAATTTATAAGGCAGTCTTTTGCTTCTGAGCATACAATGAGTCATCTCCATAAGAGTGCGATTCTTCCTTTCAATAACACCAATCTGCTGAGGAGTGATTCTAACAGTGACTTGCTTAATGCCAGGATCAAATAAATATGTCTCAAAAGCATGAGACATGTACCCCCAGAGTCATCAAACTTCCAAAATTCACATGTCCATAACAGGCATGCCGTAGCTTCCCATTCTTCATAGCGGCCAATAGAGTAGTGACTATCAAAGTATCATGAGATTGTGTATCATAGCTATCCAACAAAAACAAACCCTTATATAGGGTTCCAAACAACCTGAGTGCATAATCCATTTCCTTGTCTCTAACAATGCATTTGTCATCCTCAAAGATAACCTAAAAACCATGCTTGTTAAACGCAAAAATAGACAACAAGTTCTTTGTAATGCCAGGCACAAACAAGACATTTAGAAGCATGAAGTCTGAACTATTTGCGTCAGTAATAGTGATTGTCCCAATGCCACAAACATCATAACTGTTGCTATTTGCACATGTAACACACTTCCCAGCAAGGACTAAATGCAAAGAGGAAAACAAACACTTCCTAGAAGCAATGTGCTTTGAAGTTTTACTATCAAAATACCATGTTTGCTATGGTTCAAGAACATGAAATGCTAAATCGACCATTGAAGAATTATAACTGCAAGTTAAGAATGCATAGTCCTCCTCCACAACGTTGGTTAAAGCATCACCATTAGTAGATTTGCTAGTTGATGTCTCTTGGGCAGCCGAACTGGATTTCTTTTTCTTCTCTTTGGCTAATCTCTTATGACATCCATCAATATAGTGACCTGACTTCTTGCAATAATGACATTTTCCCTTCTTTGTAGACTTTTCTATGTCTTGGATAGCCTTATTTGATGGATGTCCAACATTACCCTTTTGCTGATTTTTTGCATTTTGTTTGACTTTTTCTTTACCTTTGAACTTGGGAAAGGATAACCACATCTCTTTAATGCAATGCAATATTCTTCTGAGTTTGTTCCTCTTACAACAAGAGGCCTTTTAACTCCACAAATGTAAGGGGTTGTTGCCCGCGTCTCCCCCTTTCTCCCCTCCCGCCCTTCCCTCCCCCCCAAAGACAGTATCAAAGAGATGTGGAAACCAAGATACGACTTTGGAAGAGAGTTCAATGTAATGTTTACCAATTCAGTATCTTGAATGATTTCATCCACATTGAGCAATTACTTGCGTAAATCTTGTATGTGAGTAAGGTGATCTATCATGCTATCATCCTCATCCATGTTCACATTGGCCAAATCTCTACAGAGATAAGATTTTATGGCCTCGTTACGTGTTGCAAACATACGCTCAAGTATATCCCATGTTGATTTTGAGGTCTTACATGATCTGATGTGTGGAATGATTGATCTTTTCACTAGCAAGGCAATAAAGAAAGTGTCTGTGTATCTTTTGAGTCCCATCTCGTTTGATTCTCGATAGGAGGGGGAGGAGGGGCAGCAGCACCAACAGCCTGTCCTCTAGTGTTACACTAAGGTGTTTGAGGTGCAAGACAAATCATCTGTAACATAGTCTCACAAGTCCTTTGCTACAAGAAGGTTGCGGACAATAAAACTCCACAATGGGTAGTTTGATCCATCAACCCTCCTCAGGGAGGACACGAAGGATGTTGCTCTAATTATTAGTTCCCTGATGTGCCATGTTGTCAGCAATGGACAAAAGAACACTCCCTATCGAGAGCCCAGCTGTCTGCGGGACTAGCTCCACTCCACACTATGCATTGGCACAGCGTAGATCTTGGAGGTAGTGCTAATGGGCCGAGGGATCTTCATGGTTCGACTCACCTCTGCGGACGCAGCCTGTGAGTTGGTGGAGAGCTCGCCCTATGCCTCCACGAAGGGGGTCATCTACATGGTTCCTTGGTATAGCCGCTCATAGTGGAGTCATTTGTGCTCCACAACAGTTTTCTCAGACATCCAGTCACCCTAGTGTTTCCTGGACTGGCGGTAGAATACCGCCAGTTAGTGGAGGACTTTGGTCGGCTTTTTGGCACAGTTCTCCCTGCTTCCTTTGCGGATGCAGTGACAGCTGCAGGAGTCCCAAAGGTACGAGTGGCCGTGAAAGACACAAAAAGTATATCAAAGTTCTTGGAGATTGAGACTGGAGGTCACTCCTTTAGGTAGCAAGTCATTGTGACTAGGCAACCAGGGCACTGCCTACGCTGCCATGACTTTGGACATCACGCAGCAGACTGTACGCGTTTCGGGGCCCTGTTTCCTTTGCGGATGCAGTGACAGCTGTAGGAGTCCCAAAGGTACGAGTGGTCGTGAAAGACACAAAAAGTATATCAAAGTTCCTGGAGATTGAGGCTGGAGGTCACTCCTTTTAGGCAGCAGGTCATTGTGACTAGGCAACAGGGACACTGCCTACGCTGCCATGACTTTGGATATCACGCAGCAGACTGTACGCGCTTCGGGGCCAGGCCGCTCCGGCGACGGGTCCACAGGTGGACGTTGACGGCTTCACACGGGTCCAGAGACGACAGAGAGGGAGATGGCAAGGGGGCCGTAGCCAGCGCCTCAATCACAGCCTCGACAGCAGGGCGCAGGAGGGTGAGCGACGTCTCCTCAGCAGAGTACTCCGCAGCCCCCTCTGCCCGTCCCACCCGGCAGGATTGCAGTCCCCCACAGCCACCACTCGCGCCACAGACTACCCCACCTGAGATCCCACAACCTCCACACCCACCCTCCATCACCTCCCAAGCTCCCCCCACTAACCTTGGCTCACAACCCCCCCCTTCCAAGGCCACCAGTCCCCCCTTCCCCCAAACACCCGCTACATACTTCCGACCATTCCACCATCCCTCCACTCTCTTCCCCCCCCACCATCTCCCCTGTCGAGCACCCCCCTTGATCCGCACCCGTTGCAGGCGATTCCCCCTAGACTCACTCGAGCTCATCTCACAGGAGGGGATGAGCCACATACGCCTACATCCTCCTCGCAACAGCAGTCTTCCCCCTCCCACATAGCCACTAGCTCATCTGCCCCTGTCGCCCATCACACCTTTCCAAGATAGGCACATCTGTTGCCACAGGTGTTTTTCCGCAGTGGCCCATGGTCCTACTTGAGAGTTGCGGAGTGCAGAGTGTTTCCAGTACCTCTAGAGTTGGGGATCTTCGTGGTTCGCAAGTCAAGGAGGGGCAAAGCCCATCTACTAGCACCACCGGATGGACCAAACTACTCTTTCTTCTTTCAGTCCTCTCACTCAAGGGATTGGACGACGATACAGATAGAGGAGTTGAAGAGTCAGGTGGTGGACCACATCTCCCAGTGGATGGGGGAAGAAGGACATGCACTGTTTGCACAACAATGGCCTGGTAGCATGATGGACATTAACTGGTGGGCTGGTGCCGAGGTCCCACACTTGAGCATTATCTTTCGAGCCCCTCCACAGTGGAGGGCTCCGAGGGATGTGATCGTGTGGCCCTTGGCACCAGAGGCGGCCTGTTTCTACCAGTGCACGGAGTCACGACTCTCAGTGTGGCTGATAGATGCACTGATTGTACCACCTAGAGTATCTATCACCCCTATGGTCCGGTCGAGGGCCACTATAAGGGACTGGAGTTCGCCGTCCAAACCTGCGGCAAAGCATACCTGCATGCCCCATAGTTTCTCATCCTCATCAGCAGCTTCCACACCGAACAGATGTCTATTCGGTTAGTTGCAAGTTTCCCCATGAGCTTACACCTTGCATCCTGGAATGTGAATAGCCTCCACTACAGTGGGGCACGTGGATATAGGAAGTTGATTATTCGGTAGGAGCTGCAGCTTGCCCTTGCTGGACGGATCGACATTTTACTTTTACAGGAACAAGCTCACCCCCTCCCAAGCCTAGCGGGTAGGGAAGGTACTCCTGGGCAGCTTGCACACTTACTGGGAGCACGCCATAGGCGCCCATGACAGGAGTGGAGATGTATGTACCTCTATTGGTTCGAGTCTCATCGCATGCATACAAGACCACGGGACAATAGTGGCAAGGAGGGTTCTATGGATTGTACTGCATATTGGGAACTCGTGCCTGGGAGTCCTCAACGTTTATGAGCACTCCGTTGTAATCAGTTTCTTTGAGTAATATAATTAGCCACATTTTATTTGCAAAAAAAGAGATTCGGAAAGAGATGGTCAAAATGGATGCGAAATTGCAGAAATTTCAAAAAACCCCAAATCTGAAAATTAGGGTTTCTACACTTTTTAGGGTTTGCAGAAAATCGCAGGCAAGGTTGAGAATATGGTGGGCAGAGATGAGAAAATAAGAAGAAAAGCTAAAAACAGCAGTAGCTCCTCCAAAATAGTAGCTCCTGGGGCTGCATGTGGGCTGCGTATGGGACTGTGCGCAGGGCTGCACGCAAGCTGAAAACAGCAGCAGCTCGTCCTTCTCTTCCTCGGCCAAAGAACTAGCTGACAGTCATAGGAACTTAGGCAAGGTGACACCAGCTGATGAACTGAATCTGGGCGTAGAACTTGCTCTGATACCAAATGTTAAAAAAATGACAACCAACTATGGAGGAGAGAAAAGAGAGACGATAAGAGTGTGCTAAACTGAAAGAATTAGAATGAAAGGTACAAGATAGGTCTAAGATAGACCGAGCTCTAACTCAACTAGAGTTAATTTACTCTAACTCTAACTCTAAGAGTAGTGACACAACTTATAACTTTAGTTGTATTCACACTAAGAACTGAAAAAGAAATAAAGACTAAAACATTGGGCATTGCCCATAAAATTGGCAAATTCTAACACATCTCTCAAGTTATCTCAGTATTTTCCAGCAATTTGAGCCATTAGAGGAAGAGATTTCAAACATTCTCTGTTATAAACACTAATTTACAGCAGAAGTTAGGGTTTTGATAGCCGTCTTGGGATGTGTGCTCAAAATTGAGGCCCTAGGACTTGAATTCCAGCAGCTAAAATTGAGGAATTTCAAGGAGGCACCAATTTTGGGGCCAACAGGGTATTCAATGTCCAAGATTAAAGTGGTAAAGTGTGGATTTTCAGTTTGTGTGAATTTTATGCTTGTTGTAATTAGTGCTTAATCATGTTATCACCACCTTATCCGAAGAGGAAGGCTCTTTTTACACACACACACACACACACACACTCTCTCTCTCTCTCTCTCTCCATGGAGTTCTATACGCCATAGCCTATTGGTCATACGCGTAAGCTCCATACCCAACAATGGCATCAAAGCCTCAAATCCACAAGCACCATCACTTTCAGTTCCATTGTGATAGAGCTGAGCGCCACTTTGTGTCAGCTCAGCTCAGCTCGTTGCATGGTCCTCCTAGCCATCATTCAAACATGCAAACTCTGTTCACTCTTGCTATCCCAAAACCAATACTATCACTTATATTGCATTCTATAGATAGTGCAAGTAGTGTTGGTCATGCCTGGAGGAGGAGGAGGAGGAGGAGGAGGAGGAGGAGGAGGTGGTGGTGGTGGTGGTGGTGGTGGTGGTGGTGGTGGTGGTGGTGGTGGTACGGTGCTCAAAAGCCCCTACCCGCCCCAACAGGCTGCCTCAAGAACTTAGTAGGCCCAACAGTCTATCCCAGCACATCTGCCCTACAACATTGTTCCTCTCTTGGTGCCTCCTTGATTGCAAACAACAAACCTACCAGTTGTGGCTTGCCACTTGTTCTGTTGTTGTGTCAATTCCTACCTGTTGATTTTTGCTAGGCACCTTCTCCAACAAACCCATCTCCAGCCACATTGCAATCTATTGTCATAGGTGGCTCATTTTCAGCCATGTCATGTAGACCTTTTTTGGTTGCTCCCATCAAATCTACTTATCCCACAAAGAGATAAGTTTATTAAGGTGTTTAACCCTTAATAATTGAAGTTATTCTTTTTCAAGGTATAGAAATTGGGGCTTTTCACTTTTAAGCCAATCTCGGGTACTTACATTCAAGATTGGGCAAAGAAGCAATGGGCCAAGTATCCAGTGCTTGGTAATGCCACTGCAACCGGTCAATATTGATTGCATCATCCTTGACAGCATTAGACATTGCTTTAGACCCTTGCTCTACTGAACTTGACTGAGCTCGATGAACCAGAGTTTGCTCTAATTGAAATGCATCAAGGTAAAGCTGCAACAATTGAGATTCGTCTGCCAAGTCATCCTCTTCCATCCATTTAGCATTCATTGGTGAATAATTTTGAAACTTCACCAAATATCTTTTGGAAACTTTACCTCTGACCTTTCTTTCCTTATGTGCCAAAATCTGCTAAGGTACCAATATCTCATCTAGTTCCTAAACCTCAAGTTGAATACATCCTTTGGTACATCATCACAAAAAGGCCTCAATAAACTGGCATGAAAGGCATTGTGTATTTGCCAATGTAGAGGTAATTTCGGCCGATAAGCATCGCTGATCTTCTCCAACGTTTGAAAGGGCCCATAGTATCTCATATTCAACTTCGGATACAACCTCTCTCTTCCTTTCATCTTTTTCAAGCTTGCCTTTTCAAAACACAGCAATACATAATCACCCTCTACAAACTACAAAGCATGTCTATGGTGATTAATTGCCTTCTTTTACTTGTCTTGAGATCTTTGAAGTACTTACTTGATCTTTGTATAGGCTGCATCCAAGCTTTCCACATAGCGATCAGCCTCAAAAATCTTATTCTTAGTGTGCAAAATAGATGGCATCTTCTTACCACCCTCAACAACCTCAAATGGAGCTTTGCTAATGTAACTATACACCGTATTGTTATATGCAAACTCTACCAATGGCAAATATGTTCATACTATGTCTTATGGTCTGATACACAATACCTCAAAAGGTCTAATACTATGGAATTTGCCTTTTTAGACTGACCATCTGTTTGCAAATGGAAGGATCATGAGAATTTCAGTGTGGTATCCATATTCTCAAACAACCCCTTACAAAATAAACTGGTCAGCCGAGGATCTCGATCACTGATGATCAACTCAAGCATGCCATGATATTTAAAAGATATGCTGCAAAAATAAGCATGTTATATGATTATTCTTTATCTTCTTCCTCACCAGAATGAAATCGGCATATTTGCTAAACGTGGAAATGATAGTCCATATATCATCATTCCTTGTAGATGTCCTAGGAAGCTCAAAAATGAAATCCATAGCAATGCTATGCTAAGGCCTATCTGAAATAGGCAAGGGCTATAACAAATCCAACATCCTTTGTGTATCATGCTTCAGCTTCTGACATATGATGCATGTCTTGACAAACTACTCTACATCATGCCTCAAAGCTAATCAATAAAAGAAATGTTTCACTGATTTGACAGTGGCATCAATCCCTCTATGCCTTGCATAATGAGGATCATGACTCTCAGTGATCACTCTAGGCATCAACTGCTTTGCAATACACTATCATCCATGCATCATTAGAAACGTATCTCGAAGCACTAAGTACTCATGCCTATAGCCATTGCAAAGCTAATCATAAACATTAGCAAAATCCAAATCAGTTGCATACCGATCCTTCATGGCATCCAACTCAATGTGATAAACCATGTTGACAGTTAATCTGAGAATTATGTGGCAATGCATCAGCCACAACATTCTTTTACCATCAATATGCACGATGTGAAAAATGAAACATTGAAAGGAAATTCGCTCATCTCATATGCTTATATGACAGTGCATCAGCCACAACATTCTTTTTACCATCAATATGTACAATCTTAAAATGAAATTTCAAGCTGTTATAATGTTCACCTCAAAAGTACTTGTCAACCAATTCAGTGCAAACAATTGCATGAATTGAAACCATGTTGACAGTGCTCTTCCTTGCATTAAGAGCATGGACCAACATACAATGCATTCCCCTTCAAGAAAGTGGCTACCTTCCAAATCTTAGAGGATTTAGTGAAGTTTCTTCCTAAATAGGTTGCATCAAACTACTGAATAGAAGTCAAAAGTTTTCAGCCTATCTTGTGCACCACCTACCTTCCAAATCTTAGAGGATTCAGTGAAGTTTCCCCTTGAATAGGCTGCATCAAACTACTAAATAAAAGTAGTTTTCAGCCTATCTTGTGCACCAGTGAAGAACTCAAGCTTCACTTCTTTTTCACACGCATCATTGTCTTTTGTTGCCCCTTTGGAAGTTGAGTTGGCATACACATGCTGCTGTGAAAAGGGTGCATTTGTTATATTTGCATCATGACCAAGACCAAAGGAAGAATTTGCATGGCCAACACTAATTCCTTGAGCCTCATAAGCATTTGAGGGTACAAATGCATTACCAAACATGCCACATCAAACCAATGCTAACCTACACAAGGTTTTGCATATTCCCAACGATACCCAAATACATTGGGCCTTGCACACCATGCATTGGCTGCTGTATACCATAGAGAGTTGTGCCATACATTCTTGTATGCAGTCCCTGATCAACCATTGCATGAAAAATAGTGCTACACCAAAGTATCTTGGCTGCCCCATCATTGTATACATGCAAGATTCTCCAAAATCCATTGAATTTGCACTTCCATGATGGCCTTGCATTTGTATACCTTGCTTTGTAGGTACCAAGTTTTTTTCTTCATTGGCTTCTTTAATAGCTTCAACTAAAGGCTTTGGCACTATCTTTGGTGCACCTTTCTGTTCCGAAGGTATAGAAGGTGACCTCTTCTTCTTGCTTGGTGTCCTTCGTAGGAGCATTCAAAAATCAAACAAATAGAGGATCATGAATAAAAACACACTTTCTATACAACCAGTAAATATTGGAATATCAATATTAAATGATGCCCTTTTGTGTGTATATAAGGTCTAAAAAGAGGGACTTTAAAAGTCCCTTCCATTGAACCCACGTGATAGACCTCAAAATATATGAGTGAACACCCCACAACAAACACCCCCACCCTGCACATACACCCCCCCCCCCCCCCCCCCCCCCCCCTTTCAATACACTTTTTTCCCACACACTTTTTAACACCATTTTGAGGTCTCCTCCTGCACCCCCACCTAGGACTTCTTCCCCACCTTGCCATGAGTTTCATTAGCATCAACGACCTATTGATGGACGTGCGCGATGGTAGCAATACCCTTAGGCTAGCATGTCTTTAGGTCCCGTAGGGTACTCTAGGCTAGTCTAGCATTACTTAGTACTCTTAGTTCCTTAGGCTAATGAGTTGGGCCCATAGGCTAACATGTCCTAGGCTATTTCAGCTTTAGGATTCCCTTCCTTTGTCTTTCATTATATTCACACATTCCCACATTCACCTATAAATTTGTTTCCAATTAGTATGCTAGATTGGCAATATATGCAAAATACCAATTTAGCATACTAATTGGAAACAAATCTGTAGGTGATTTCATTTAGTTTAGCTTTACTTTTGTTTCTTTTGACATTGAAGAATCTCACTATGATACTCTTTGGTAGATTCTAAGCTCTTTAGCAAGGTTTTGTATTCTACTTTAGGACTAACATGCAAGTTTGCACTAGTCCTTCCTAGGCAAGAGAAATGTGGTACTCGCTCTTCCTTTGTGATTCCATCTTACTTTGACATTTACTCTTCTACTAGCATGGAGGCTTCCCCTCCCAAGGCGGATCTTCATACCTCTCTCCATGCTACCACCACGGTTGCTTCTACATAGCTTTTTCAGCTGGGGCGCTTCATCTCCGTCGTTCATGGTTCTCAGTACCATTACGATCTCAAGTTCCTTGACCTCCTTCAACATCAATATCCATGATTGACAAGAGGTTCCTATCCTTGGTATAGATCATCATCATTTTTGTAAAAGGGTGTTTGGGCAAGTAAATAATTTTCCCATGAGGGACATTGTCTAAGTAGCACTGTAAAGAAATGCTCGACTATAGAATATAAGCACAATCATGCGACAAATACATAAAGTGATAAAGAATTATAGTTAGGATTAGGGTGACATAAACACAATGAACATAGAAGATGAATAAATCTGAATAATGAATAAATACAATACTCAATGCAGTAAAAATACTATGCAAGGTGAATACCATGTAAAAATTAGACGGTGCAACTAATGAATAAATACAATACTCAATGCAGTAAAAATACTATGCAAGGTGAATACCATGTAAAAATTAGACGGTGCAACGGACAAAATTTGAGCAAGGAGTAGAGAATACATAGCAAATACAAAAACTCCTTTAATTTCAAATGAGCTGATACAAAGATGGCTCTGTCTACCCGTGTGCTTCTACTGTGAAGTTTAGATGGTGATCCTGACAGATGATAGGCGGAGAGCTTAAGGCTAGCTGGAAGAACTCTCACTAGGTGAAACATAAATTGACAATGGCTTTGGAGAGGGCTTCCTTTTATAGCCTAGAAAGATAGTCTAGTCGACGTGTACGACCATATTATGAAACCTTCCCTAGTTAGCCAAGAAATATTTCAAGGAATATTCCCTTTATCGTTGGGATGAGGGCTCCCTTAGACCCCTATAAAGGGGGCCAACTGAGATCCTGATAACTCCCACACTTTGCAACTCAATTATAACTATTCTATCTAACCCAAAGGCTAGATCCACAAAGAGCTCATATGACATACAAGTTAGGACATCCGGACACACACATGGCTTCTCCTCATAATGGGGACCTTACAACTTAGAGCACTATCGATTATTACAAGGGTGGGGCACTGAGCATATCTAAACTCTCCCCCGCCCCCCCCCCCTCAATGTCCACCTGCAAGTGAGCTATATCCTTGGCCCAATGCCAAGCCTTTGAAGATAAGATTAAAGCAGATTCTTTGTAAGAGCTTTGGTGAGGATATCTGCTCCATTCTTCTCCATTGGGCAATAGACAAACACTACTATCCCATCCTCAATCAAGTTACACACATAGTGATATTGGATCTCAATGTGTTCGGTGTGTGCATGGAAAACTAGATTTTCGGCAACTGTGATGCAGCTCTGATTGTCACATCTTAGCTCAATTGGATCTTCATCCTATATTCCCATATACCATAGGATCCTTCTTAACCATACTACTTCACATGCAACGAAATAAACAACCTTGTACTTCACTTCAATAAAAGACAATGCCACAGTTGGTTGCTTCTTAATGATCCAAGAGAAGATTCCTAAACCCAAAGAGAAACAATATCTAGAAGCTAATTTCCTGGAATCACTGTCACTTGTGCAATTTGAGTCATAGTTTTCTACAAGAGCATTTTCGGAATTGTATGTGATACTATTGTAAAGAGTTTCCTTCAAGTATCTGAGTACCCGCATCCTAGCTCTCCAATGACTTTCTTATGGTTTGTTTGAGAACCTACTCAAAGCACCAACAACAAATCTGATATCTGGCTTGGTGTTACACAAGTAGATGAGGTTGCCAGCCAACCTCTTGTACCTCCCAATGTCTACTAGTGCTAATGTATCCTCAATGGATAACTTCACATTGACCTCCATAGGTGTAGCTATCTCCTTACACTTGGTCATGCCAAATGCTTTTAAAAATCTCCTATGCATAAGATTTTGCCAAGTTCTTGTTAGACTTCAATCCCCAAGGAGACTTGTTTCAACTTATACAATGCATTCTTTAGCTTATAAACTTTGTTCTCAGAATGGGGAGTCTCAAACCTCGATGGCTAAGCCATGTACACCTTCTCCTTGACATCACCATTCAAGAACTATGATTTAATATCCATTTGGTAACCACTTCTTATGAGCGGCTACTGCAAGTATTGTGCAAATAGTGGTCATTCTAGCAACTGTTGTGAATGATTTTTGAAAATCAAATTCTTCAACCTATGAAAATTCTTATGCAGCTAATCTGGCTTTGTACTTTTCCAAGCTTCCATTAGGCTTGTACCTTACCTTCCAAGCCCGATTGGTGCTATTAATCTTGCTCTTTTATAGACGATCCACTAGCTCCCAAGCATCATTTTTCATTATGCCGTTATACTCACCTTGCATAGCTACTCTCCATGCTAGATCGCCAAGTGTTTCTTCCAAGTCCACTAGCTCCTTTACTTCTCTCATAATCTTAACCATCAAAGCCATATTGACCATGTGAGTAGAAGCCTTTCTTTGTTCCTCTATTCTTTGAGACTTCCTTGATCCATCTCTTTTTTCCTCATCAATAGTGGTAAGCATAGGATTATCATGATCATAAAGTTGCTTCATCCATTATAGCAATGGCTTTTTTGGTGGTGTGATTGCAGGTTAGTGAACTTTTTTCTTATCATCCAAAGATGATAGTTCCTTCTCCTTAAAGGCAGAGATAGCTCTTTGGACAAGTTGATAGTAGACTACTTTACTGGAAGATAAAGTGAAAGAACTTATATTCTCCTCCTCCGTTGTATCTGGCTGCTCCTTGAACACCACATTATGGCTTACTATGATCTTCTTTGCCTCTTGGTCATATAATTTGTAAGCCTTTTACCCATCACTATTTTGATGTTCCACGCTGTCATTCTACTGAGGTTTATGAGGCATCATCAATTGTCGCTTAATCCCTTTGCTCTTACAAAAGTCTTCAAACTTCTTTGAATTGAACTCACCACCACCATCTATTCTAAAACTTCTTTACACTTTGCCCTGTTTCATTCTCAACAAGTTTTAGCCATTCTTTGAACTTACCAAAAGCTTATCTCATGAAGTATATCCATATCTTCCTACTGTAGTCTTCGACGATCAACATAAAATAAGAAGATTCTCCCAAGGCCTTTTGTAAGCATTTTACCACACAAGTCAACATACACAAACTCTAGAGGAGTCTTCGCTTTATTTTACTTTTTGTTGGGAATAAATGCTTGTGCCTAGCCGCCCATGTATTACTACACTGACAGTACCCACACACTTGTACACTGCAACAGGTGGCAGGTGTCCATCACTGTCAATTCATTCTTTATTCTTTTAGTGACATTTGAATAAAGGGAAAGCTGGTCACACATTGTGATTGTTGGAGTTTCCACATCTTCTCTCTCTCTCTCTCTCTCTCTCTCTCTCTCTCTCTCTCTCTCTCTTGCTCTTGCTCCTTCCACCATAGCTCTTGCTTCTACTCGCCTGCTTCCACTTTGGGCTCACTCCCTTCAATTGATATCAGAGCCAACCATTCAAGAAGCTTCTTCATCCTTTGCTTCAGCTCGGATTCAAAGCTTCAACTCAAGGTTTCATGGTAGCCATCGTTTCTTTCTCTCGAGGTATACATTAAGTTTTTCCTTCTTCCGGATTGTTCTAACTTGCTCCGTGCTTGTTGAGGAGCTTCCCAAGGCTTAGCTGAGCTTGGTTAAGTGCTTATTGAGCTAAGAAGCAGCCACTTTATCCATTTTGAGTGAATACAGAGCATGTTGTAGAAGTCATGGACAGCTATGGCAGCTTAACAACACTGTGGTATTTTGGTCATCTATATATTGCACTGTCTAGGCAACCATACAAGAGGGCTTTCAGTACCCTCGGTATTGCATCTTGGCTTGCTTCAAGGTTGCTATTTTGGTGCCCGGATAGTATGATTATGTTTTTGGGATGATTTGAGCACGCATTGGGCTCAATTTTATCAAAGATTTCATTGCTGTAATAACAGGGCTGAATGTCATTTATCTTGAAAAAGCATACACCTCTTGTCACTTGATGCTTCCGAGGCTTGGTATTGATGCCCAAATGTTCGCTTGACACTTGGGGATGCTTGACACATGTCTTAGAATGCTTTTGGGCTTCGATTGAGCTTGCATTCACTTAGATTTGACTGTTATATCCCTGCTGTTCATAGTGGACAGCAAGCAGTAGTCTGATAAAGATTATACTCATAATGCTTTGAAGCTACTCGGATACCACACATTGGATGTACTGACACTTTGGTTGTCATGTATGCCTATGGATATGTTTATGATATCCTCCTAAGCTGAGATTAGAGCTTGGATGCTTTGACATTGGCTGTCATTCCTATCCTTGTATGCAACTTGGACGCTACAATCAAAGTCTTGCACACTACTTGGGTAAGGTTCAATGCTTCTGAATGTATGCTCTATGGATCTTGAATGTTTGGATGTCATTCAAATGATGTCTTGAGCTTTGCTTGCTCATTTGACATTCGACTTTTGCTTCAATGGGAGCTATTCCACTTTATGCATTGAGCCACATTGACACTTGGATGTACTACAGAGCATTTGATTTATGCAGTTGAGCTTGAGCTTATTACAGTGAGACGGTGGGACTCGTGTACATGCTCTCTTAATATTTATTGGATGCAATTACCCTATCATGGACTGATTTGATCTCTTGGCTTGGACCTCATACTTATGTCTATCAAGGTATTATTAGTGGAATTTATGTGCTTCTAGGTTATGTATTGAGCTTTGCTCAATGGGTTATGCATTTGGTAGTTCTCTTCATTTACCTTTGAGGCCTACCTTGTGTATGATGTCTATGCCTATTACATGTATGATTTCTGACACATTGCAGTTGTGACAGTCTTCAATGCCGATTGTTTCTAGCTTCTTCCCTCTTGGTTGCTCAACGTTGTTGGCATATTGTTGCAGTTTAATACAGCAGCCTGTCAGTTTAGTTTTATGCATTCTATTTTAGGGAAATCACTTGGACTTGACAGTCTTTTGTTTACAGGTTGTGGACAGCTCATTACTTTGGTAATATCTCCTCTCTCCCGCTTGATTTAGCAGTGGTTTTGGGGCTGATTTGCGAGGTACTACAGCAGTCCCTCTTGCCCTTCTGTGTACTTGCTTGGTCTCATTATGGATAGTGGTTCTCATGACAGTGCTATCTTTAATATTGAGAAACGGGATGGGACCAATTACAGCTATTGGAAGTCCTAGATATGGCAGGTTTTAGTGCAGAAATTGCAGATTAGACCACCCAAAAATGGGGGTGCCAAATCTGAAAACATTGTGGCTAAAGATTGGGATGAACTAAATGAGCTATATAAGTCCACAATCATTTTACCACTCTCTAAGCAAGTTCACTATAATGTTGTAACTGGAAATCAAACTGCATATGAGCTTTAGACACATATTAAGAATCTTTATGACAAGCAAAGTCCTGCATCTCAAATGTATTGGCTGAAACAATTGATAGACCTTCGCATGAAGAAAGGTACTTCTATGTCTGCACACTTGAATACGTTTCACTCCATCATCAGCCATTTAACTTCACAAAAATTTGAGTTCAAGGATACTTTGCATCCTTTATTTCAGCTTGGTACTCTACCTAAGTCATGGGACACTTTCCGTATGGCTCTCTGTGATAAGGATGGGCTGAAATTACAGGATGTTGAGAGCGCCCTCTTGATAGAAGAGGTGAACAAAAAGAATGTGGATACTTCTCCCATATGTCACATCCATTGACTATGAGAGACCGACATGATGGAAATGGTCATGGTAGAGACTAATAGGTCTCAGTCTAGGACACATGGACAATCTTGCAGTAAGTCCCATGGACGTAAGTCTAGTCTTACTTGTCATTATTGTGGGAAAGCAAGTCATATTCGGCCACAATGCCATAAAATGCACAAAGACAAGCGCAAGAAAAAGAAAAAGGGTGAAGTGTAGGACAAGAATGATAATCGCAGCATTGTGCCTAGTAAGTCTAGTGTCAAGATTGAGGAGATTAATGTAGTATAGCTTGATATATCTGATGATCTTATCTTAGTAGCTTCTTCTTTGGATGCGTCACAATTGGCTGATGCTTTGTCAAGATATACTCAATGTTGGTTGATAGATTAAAGGGCATCCTTTCATGTCATCCTCCATTTTTATTTTCCCTCCTGAGATTAGAGCAACCCTTAGCTCTCTCTCGACTCTCCCAAGAGCATTCAAACAGTGTTGGCCTCCATTCTCCAGGCCTCTTCAAAGCTCCCATTCCATTCCCTCTCCATGGGCTGACGGCACAGAGTCTCCTCCTCCCTCCAGTCGGTCAGCATCTCTATTCCAAAAATGTAGAAGCTCCCTAGTTGCAGCTGTCATAGCCTTCCTCTACAAGGTCTTCCCTTTTCTGGAGTTCGCCAACTCCCCTTCACCCCACTGCAGCTAAGACCCTCTCAAACACACCAGAAGTCCATAGTGGTTGCTACCCACCAACATGAAGACGGCCACCTCATGATCATGAAGCCTGTCATTATTCAGTAGTAGCTACCGTTCCCGTCAGCTTTCATCTCCCATCTTTCTCAAAGATGGTGACCTTGTCTTCAAACTACAGTAGTCCCCCCAAGTATTTCCGGCTTCTCCCTCCCTCCCCTCTCTCTCTCTCTCTCTCTCTCTCTCTCTCTCTCTCTCTCTCGCCTTCCACCTATCTCTTACTTCCGCTTGCGTGCTTCCACTTCGGGCCCACTCCCTTCACTTTCTTGTGAAAATGCCTTTCTCTGTTGCTTTTCCATCATATAAGCTTCACACGGTCCCTTCATTTTTTCAATTACTGCAAGTAGGTGAGCAACCATACCTTGCTTAAGCATCTCGTTTTAACACTGCAAAACCAATGTGACTAAATCTTTTGTGCCAAAGTTTACTTGTGTCCACACTAACAATGGTTATAACAGCACTCAACTTATACAAGTTGTTACTTCTTTCTCCTTTGTCGACAACTTTGCCAACACTATCGATAATTTCTATACCTGTCTTGGTGAATCTCACCTCATGGCTAAGATCAATTATAGAAATAAACAAATTTCTCTCTCTCTAGAACATACAACACATTTGAAATATTTTTAAGTTTACCATTTGCAGCAACAAAGAAAATAGTATGTATGCCCTCAGCAAGGCATTTTGCATTATTCCCAACAGTCACAATAATGGATCCTTGCAAAGGCTCGATAGAACTAAATAGACCTTTCTTATTAGTCATGTGATGGGAGGCGCTAGTATCCAATACCCATGAGTCACTAATAGATATTTCTTACACCAAGAAACACACTACGTCAATGGTCGCCATAATAACTCCAACTTTGCTTCAGCCCTATTGGCTATCTCCTTTCCTTTAGTCTTCATAGTGCCATTCTTTTCATTTGGCTTCCTGACACGACAATCTGCAAAAGTATGTCTTTTCTTCTTGCAGTAGAAGCACTTTGTTTAAAACCTTTTCTTACCACCATAGTTACCAGGAACAGGGAACGGGACCCCCCGGAACGGGAGAAATGCCCAAAGTTAGGGAACAAGAACAACATTATATATATATATATATATATATATATATATATATATATATATATATATATATAGAGAGAGAGAGAGAGAGAGAGAGAGAGAGAGAGAGAGAGAGAGAGAGAGAGAGTCAAGTTTCAACACTTAAGCCTAGATTCATCTAGAGATATATATCATGCACATGTGCAGGTGGAAGAGGCGCCAGGCAGGCGAGAGAGATGGGAGTCGCGGGAGGTGGGCCTAGCAGTCGGGCGCCAGGCAATCGGGCCAAGCAGTCGAGAGAGGCGCGAGAGGCGGGAGGCAGGTCAAGCAGGCGAGAGACAGGTGTCAGGCCAACTGGCGCAAGGCGGGACATGACACGATAAATGTTTATAAAATAAATTTAATGCCCCGCTATTGGAACGGCCGTTCCAAACAGGGAACAGCCAGGGAACGGGCAGGAACGGGATAGGGAACGTTCTGCCAGCATTTCGTGGGCTCGGACCTCCCGGAACGTGTTAATCCGTTCCTAAGTGCTGGAACGGGCGTTACATGTTTCTATGCTTACCACCCTTCTTCTTTTTGTCGTCGTTAGTAGAGAAATCACCTTTGCCTTTCACATTGGCAATGAATGTAGCATTTCCATTGTTGCTACCTTCTCAAACTTTAAGCCACAACTCCTCCGTTAATTGTTGAGAGATGGGCATGTGAACCCTATGTATGCAAGGGTGAATAAGAGTAGCTGGGTGTGAATGAACTGAAGGGCCAGGGGAAACCCTAACCCTAGCCATCCAGAGGCTATTTAAATAGTCTAAAGTTCACTCTCAATGCAGAGGTACTTATGAACAACTCATTAAGCAAGATCTTCTTGTACTTGAGCTCTCTCTCTCTCCCTCTCGTGTACACTCTCTTGCTCTCACTCTAATATTTCAACATGGAATCAAAGCCATCTCTGCTCCGTTCAGGTTCCGTAAACCTCAGTTCAACCTAAGTGCACAAGAAAAGCTTCATTTCCCTGTCTTGGTCTTTCAACCTCCATAGTCAACCAACACCTACCTCCATTGGAGGAGCTGGTGTGAGCAAAGGAGGCCACATCAGCTCTTGATTTTTTCTAGGAACTTCTTCCTCAACTCAAGGTGCATCAAAACATTGAGTCAGACCTGAACATTGGAGGCATATCGGGCCGGCATTACAACAAACGCAGAAAAGCTGCCATTCTTGACAATGTGATGTTCTGCACTCTGCCACGCACTATTGAAGGCACAATGTGGGAGGGCTTCATGGGGCTTTTGTAGCTCCACAAGTGGGCTACCCAACCCTAAAAGGGTTTGCCAAAATTCCTTCCCTGCTGCTCACACAGAGAAAAACCCTAGCTGTGGGTTTCCTGGCAGCCATAACCAAAAAGCTTCAAACTCTCCTATTTTCATTTTTTTCACTCCAGGAATCATTAATAGTAATTCTAATCATTGAAACATATTCTCTGAAGCTTGTTCCAGATCTGGGAGCATCTCCAACACTCGGGGGACATCAATGTGCTTACCGGGGAGCAATTGGTCTTCACACAAGCATCTCACTAAGCTTGACATTAGTGTTTCTAAACACTATTGATTAACCTTCTAATCACTTGCTTACTGGATATTTGTTAAATCTAGGATAAACACATTGTCCATTGGAACATCCCATCTTGTAACGCATTAAATTTAAGCCTGCTATGTATTAATCATCTCTTTTTGCTTCCGCACTATTGGCCATTGTGAAAAGAACTAGACACTGCCATTGCCTAGAGCAATCAGTAAGACCTTCCTATCATGGCCATGGCTTATACCAATGTTAAACCTCAAATCCGTAAGTTTGATAGAAACGACTTTTATCCATGGTAGGTACTAGTGAAGTATAAAATGATGGAACGGGGCTATTAGTCCTTCATCAAAGAGACCAAGGTTATTGATCCATTAACCCACTTGATGTAGAAGATGATGAAAGTGCCGAAGCCATAATCATGCTTCATCTAGATGAATCCCTAATCCATCACATTGACCAACTCTCCATAGTCAAGGAAAAATGGGATGAGCTTGAAAAAGCTTTATGGTGCTACAGGAAAGAACTCTAAAATTTTCCTTAAGATAAAAAATTTCAGCCTAGGCAAGTTCATTTCTCACATTAAGGGACTCATGGCACAACTATCCTCAGTTCAAGCTCCAATTCATGATGAAGATGCCATTGCAATTCTCTTGAAAGCTATAAAGAAGGCATTCCTAACCCGTGTAATAACTCTTACCAATATCCCTAATCCAACCTTGGAAAGCACCGTCCAATCTTATTTAGATGAGGAGAAAAGAAGTTAGGGATCTACTTTAACAGCCCATGAGCAACTCTTGGTTCATATTGTCTCCATCAAATGCTCCTTTTGCAATAATAAGGGACATCTTGTCAATAACTGTTGAAAAAAATATCCTGACAAAATGAAGCGCAACAAATGTAAGAAGACAAGGCATATTACCAATAAATGTCCTACCACCCCTGAAGTACCAAAAGAATTGGAGGCTAACTTTGTCTCCAAAACATCTGCTGATCACCTTCTCTAAAACTATAAAATCCTCTACTTATAAGCACTCTTGCAGGCTAATTTATAAAGGCATCCCATTTTGTTTGAGGGGGGGTATTAACATGTCTTGTAGTCCAATGCCACTCTGGCATTGAGGAGGGGTGTTGAGAGATAGACATGTGAACCCTATGTATGCAAGGGTGGATAAGAGTTGCTGTGTGTGAATGAATTGGAGGGCAAGGGGAAACCCTAACCTAGCCATTCAGAGGCTATTTCAACAGCCTAAAGGTCACTCTCAATGTAGAGAAGAGTGTACTAGTTGCACTTGTGAACAATTCATTAAGCAAGATCTTCTTTTTATACTTAAGCTCTCTCTCTCTCCCTCTTGTACACACTCTCTTGCTCTCACTTTAATATTTCAACATTAATAGTGTACAAAATTCCTCAAATGTAAAAGCTTAGAATCTCACGTGAGTGTTTAGGGCAGTTACTAATCCATTAAAATTTGGTGGACAATTCCGAAGGCACCTCCGAGATAGCTCCTCACTAGTCTTTTGTATCCCAATGTTAGCCATCTAGTTACACAGATTCTTATCTGAGTAATGAATGCTTCAATTGTCTCTCCTTCAACAAACTTTTATGCTGCTAGTTGACTCCAAGTTCTGAAATCCTTGTTTAATTTCGTGTTTCATACTGAAAACTTAGTATATCCCAAGCCTCTGATGCCTTGGTTACATGCTGAATCAAGGTTTAATACTATCATAATAACTTATAACTAAGATATACAATACATGTGCATTCCTTCGTTTGTAAGCCTGTAGAAGATCTGCATTTCAAGAAATAATAACACTCGAATTTGATGGGTTGGAGGTGGGTTGTGGTTTTGGGTTAGTTCCTAGTATTATCTCCAGAAACTCATAAGAATCGAGGATAGTTGTAATTTTAAGCTTTTGCAAAGTGTAGTTCATACCATCTAACTTGCATTCACTAAATGTTAGTGGAGGAATCCTTAGTGTTTAAATTGTCAATACAACAGCACCACCACCTAATGCGTCAATCCCCCTAATGCAGCAGACAACGTTTCTTCTCTTTACTATTGAAGCCCTTGCCTCTGGGCTCTGATACTATGTAAAAATTACACGGTGCAACGGATAGAATCTAAGCAAGGAGTAGAGAATACACTGCAAATATGAGAAAAATAGAAACTGCTTTAATTTCAAATGAACTAATACAAAGATTGCTCAGTCCACCCATGCACTTCCACTATGAAGCTTAGATGGCAATCTAGACAAATAATGGATAAAGAGCTTAAGGCTAGCAGAAATAACTCTAACTGGGTGAAAGATTGACAATGGCTTTGAAGGGGTCTTTCTTTAATAGCCCGAAAAGGTAGTCTAGTTGGCCTATTCGACTATATTATGAACCTTTCCTTATTCGCCAAGGAATATTCTCTTTACTATGGAGCCAAGCAATCCCTGTCAAAAGGGCTAGCTGAGATCCCCCAACTAGGAGCCACCTCTACGGACCTCAAGCCCCAAAATAGAGGTCCTTGGTAACTCCCACACCCCACAAATCGATGCTTTGTACCTCAAGTTGCTACCATCATAACTACTCTATCTAACCCAAAGGCTAGATCCACAAAGGTCACCATCCGGTCACATAGACCTCATTTAACATACAAGTCAAGACCCAACCAATGTCCCGGGCTCACACAGGATTTTCCTCATAATGGGGGCCTTACAACTTAGAGCACCACGGATCATTGGTGGCACCTTATGAGGGTGGGGCATTGAGCATATCTAATATATTAAACCTTAAACTTCCATGTCTCAAGGATCGAGGCAGGGCGTATGAGTTGAAGAGTGTGTCATATTTTGATGGATACCAAAACACAACAGCACACAATCTCTAGAGGTGTCAAGCAGCAGTGAATGCAGCTCAAGAAGGCTGGATCGGTGTCTAATAGAGCAGGAACAGGAAATCAACAAACACAGCAGTGACTCATGACATGGCAGCTTATGATAGACTGCAGCAGCAAAACACAACCTATTTGCTGATGCGGCAGGCTATTCGGCAGTTGGAACAGGTAAATGCATCCAGTATGCCACGTCACAACAGGATGACAATAGACAACAGGTAAATGCAGGTTGTATTACAATCAAACAGCCTGGGAACAAGTCACTAGCTATAAGATAGGACCCAGATAGCTCATAACAACAGTCTCCAGCAGTGGAGAAGGGATGAACAGCAATTGCCAACAGTTTGAGAGTGTCTAGAACCTAGCGCCAACAGCAAACAGCAGTAGGCAGCAACTCCAACTGAGGTATCTTCCATGCAGGATGTGGACAACAAAGTTTTAGTACCAGCAATCTGCAAAAATGAGATTAAGGCTGAGTGGTAAGCAATGTGTCTATTTATAGATGGTTGGACCCTCCCAAATTAGATGAGACACAAACACACTAAAGGAATGCATTCTTTTAATGAAATGCTTGGTGATTTAATTTAAGCATGTTTTGGGGCTGTTTTAAATGGCTAATCAACATATAATGCATTTTTGCTCGACATTCCCTCTCAAGCCCAAAATTGGAACAAAAAAAAAACTCCACTAGCCCAAGCCTAAGTGTTTCTTTTCTTTTACCGTAAGGTGTCTTGCCCCAAAGTACCTAGGGCATCCGACAAAGGGTGCACATTGGTTGCCCAATGGCCTACCAAGACGACAGAGGTGATGGTTATCTTACCAAGGGAGCCCAAGTGATCACCCCCGAGAGGCCAAGGTATCGAACAAAGGGTACTTCTCAACTACCCAGTGTCCTACCAAGACCTACAAAGGTGGATGGAACCATAGTGGACTTTTCTTTTGAGGAATTTCAACCTTTGATTTAATTTGGTATTAATTGTAGGTTTTCAATCAATGTTTGTCTTCTTGAATAATCTTTGTCCCTAGGGGAGAATAAAAGGAATGATAGATCTAGCACATCATAAAACAAACAAGCTATCCCAACCACCACTAGGTGTCAATGACCCAGAAAAAAGATGTAAGGAACATAGTTACCTGGAACGGGGAACACGAACGGGAATGGGACCCACTGGAATGGAGGGAACGTCCAAGGTCAGGGAACACGAACGGGGGGAATGGCACATGTCGTGCCCCAAATATCCCCTGCATGACCCAAATTGTCCCAAAGAATGTCCCTCTAATTCCCCAAATATACCCCTCAATGCTCAAATTGTCTCAAATGTCCCAAAATTGACTTGATTACCCCCATAGCAACAAATTACCCTGAATTGCCCCAGTTATCTCAATTTCCCTTGAAATTAGACAATATAAATGGATGATTACCTTGGAATTGAGGATAGGCTGAAATTTGATTGTGATTTGCAAGAGTTGATAATGCATCAATTTTGAACTTTGCATGGACTCCTGATTGGCTTGTGGATTGTCTTGACACTTTGAATCTTTAATCAAAGAGAGAGAGAGAGAGAGAGAGAGAGAGAGAGAGAGAGAGAGAGATTAGTGTGTGCACATTAGGCAATGGAGATGGGTGAACATGTGGTAGAAGGAGTGTGACACAAGCAAAAAGAAAAAACTAGAAAAAATGTCAATTTTTTGTCAACAGGCTTGGAACAGCCATTTCAAACAAGGAACAGCAAGGGGAACAGCAGGGAACATTCCCTAGCTATTTCACCTCCTTGGAGGGTTTGGAATGCATTAGGATGTTCCTACAGGCCGGAATAGCCATTCCTTGTTTCTATGGTAAGAAAGCTATGGGAGGTATGTGGAGAAGCCAAAAAGAAAGATGGCAGCAAAAGGGAAACTACCCAAGCAAACTGCCATGTGAGCTGTTGCAAATATTGTGAATCCAAAGCCAATCACTCTTTGACAAAAAAAAAAGAGATAAATACGCATAGATGTAGGTTTACAAGAATAGAATGCCAATGCATGGGGTAATGCAAAGGGCAATGCAAATCATCATGCTTATACAAAATGTTGTGCAACGGTGCTACTTGGATAGTGCCCTTGCAAGGGAATTATTCATTTGTCCAAGCACCCTTTTACAATTATAGTCATCTAGAGAATACAGATACAATAAGTGACCATCAATGAAACAATAAATGAACCAAAATCCTATCACCCTCAAGAGAAGGCCTATCAACCTCAACTTGTGAAATAAAACCGTCAAACTAAAGTTGTCAATGTAAACCCTAACCTTTCAACCTCAACTTGTCAATCCTAACTTGTCAACATAAAACTCTCAAACTAAACTTGCCAATCTTGTGGAAAAACTTGTCAACCTGTCAGGAAACGAGTCAACATGGCAACGCTTGAACTTGTCAATCCATTAATACAAAGTTAATCAATTCACCAATGCATAAGCTGAATCGGTCAATTCATTAATACAAAGTTAATCAATTCACCAATGCATAAGCTGAATCGGTCAACAAAACTTAAGCTCTTCAAGGGAAACTACTCATCAAGGGGATTTTGGCAACCAATCAAGACAATCAACTGCCAATTCATCAACCTGTCAATCTGTCAACATGTTAGCCTGTCAATCTACCAACTTGCCAACAAAATAATCTATGCCATGTTTTTGTTGAAGACCTTGCACAACAAGGTGAGCCTTGTATTTATTCAAAGTTCTATCAACTTTCAATTTAGTCCTAAACATCTATTTGGTCCCAATGATGACTTTCTTGTGACTCAAATGATCCCCTACAATCCAAGTTTCATTTCAGTCAACACTCTCAAGCTCCTTTTCCATGGCCTCTTGCCACTAGGGATGCTTTAGAGCCTCTTGCCAACTCTCCTGCTTAGAATTCACTATATAATTTATTGTAAAGACAATTTTAAATGAGACACTAGGTGCAACTGGGACTGATCTTTGAGGTCCCTCCAAAGTGCAATCCAATAGAAGGGTCCTTGAAAAGTAATGGGTCTCACGGAGAAGGCCTCGGAGGTGAAGATTTGCAAGTGGGTCAAGAGCGGATAGCAAACCTAGCTAAGACTACATTATCTTGGATATAGGGGGAGGAAGAATCGGCTCAAAGGCTGGTGTAGTGGGCTGCACAATGTCCCTCTCATAAAAAATGGCATCTCTTCGAACAATTGCTTTGTTCATCAGAGGCTCAAACAAGCCATAGGCTTTCACCTCGGGGGAATATCTGATAAAAATTAGGGAATCAGCTTAGGGAGAGATTTCCTATCTTATCATCGAGAGTGTGTATGTAAGTACCATACCCAAAAACTTGAAAGTGGTAAATAACAAGCCGAGTTCCAAAAAATGCCTTGAAGAGGGTCATTTGAGGAATCCTTGCAATCGAGCACCAGTTGAGGATGTATAACAACCTCAACACAAAGGTAGTCAAGACTCTGTTGCAAATAGCATAGAGCATACCATGTTCATCACAGTTCGGTTCCTATGCTCTATGACTCCATTCTTAGAGGGAGAGTTGCTAGAGTTATGCAAGCAAAAATTGTCGTGCTCCTATAGAAACTCGGTAAAGTGGTAGGAGTTAAACTCACCACCACTATCACTCCTCATACAACCTACAGGATGACCTGTTTGGTTATACACCAAAAGCACCCATGATGTGAAGCAGGTGAATGCATCAAATTTAAGCTTTAGAAAGTACCTCCATATGCATTGAGAAAAAGCATCCACCATAAAAAAGAAGTATAGTATGCCATTCAAGGTAGCAATGGATGTCCATCCACAAAGATCAACATGAATCAATCTCATGGGTGCCTCAGCTTGATGTGTAGTCTGCTAAGGGAACGGAGTGCAGTACTATTTCCTGAGCTGATAGGCTAGACAAACATCTTAGAGATTTTTAAGGTATGCAAGGCCCTCAACCATCTGATAGTGTGATAGCTCATAGAGCGAGTCATACGCAAGGTGTTTGAAGTGATATTACCAAAGGCACTCATTGTTCATAGGCTCCCATGTGGTGGCTAAGTCCTGGAAGTAGTGAAACTTAAGAGTCCTCAGTTATCGGCTCAAAAAGCCACTGAGTCGTCATGTAGAGGCCATAAGGCTATGCCTCGCCGCAAGCAATCACTAAACCATTCTAAGAGTCTATGATTTCAACTGTGGTCGTAGTAAAGAAAACCGCTCACCACAATTGGCAAAGCTGCTGAACAAACAATAGATTCATTCCAAGATGGGGAGACATAATATACATTGTCCAACAAAGAAGGATCCTAGTCTTCATTAGTATCAAACTTGATATGACCTAGACCACCAAGGAGTTTTCCCACACTGGACATTCCCACCTACAAGGGCTTGAGAGATAAAAATGTCTTGGATGGGGGTCATGAATGGGTGGCTTCACTATCCACGATCCAAATAGGAGAACATCTGCTCAGTTAGATAGAGTGGGCGTTTGCAATCATCTCATTAGGGGGTAACTCATGAATATGGACTAAGCTCACAACCTTTGATGTCTCTCTGGAGATGAGGTAGGCCTCATGTCCAACAGATCAATCATGCATACCCCCTAGAGTTGAGAATGATACTGCCTGTGATATTTGCCTTGTTGACTCCTTGTGAGAAGAGACAACCGAAGCCCCCTCTACATAAGTTGCACTGTGAAATTGATCAAACCATTGAGCCTAATGTAATACCTGATACTCAAATACAAAATGGAAATATTTTCTGCCCTATGTATAAAATGTATTTATACTTAGGGCACGTAAAGGTGCATTCACATGTACATCTAAATAATGTGCGTGTACTATACAGGGAAGGTTAAACGAGCCTTTATCCCAACAACCTCCCACTTAAAGGTCCAAAGTGAACCTCTAACCAACTCCCACTAGTCGTATGCAGTGCTCGTGTTGAGCTTTGCTTAGATTTTTAGTGAGAACATCTGCAGGGCTGTCCTCTATTTTGATCTTGGTCAATGTGATTTGGCCATCTTCCAGAATTTGTCTGATGAAGTGATATCGCATATCTATATGCTTTGTGCGTAAATGATACATGGCATTCTTAGCTAAATACATTGCACTCTGGCTATCACATCCCAAAACTGTAGTACCCATAGACATGCCGAGATCCTCTGCAAGTTTGCTAACCCATATAGCTTCCTTAGAAGTAGCTGATATGTATTCAGCTTCAGTGATACTCAGTGCAAGGATGTTCTGCAACTTGGAACACCAAGAAACAACCCCACCAGCAACTGTAAAGATATACCTACTGGTGGACCTACTAGTGTCCAAGTCACCTACCATGTCTGCATCACAATAACCTTGCAAACTAAGTGTACCCTGCCCATAGAAAATAGACTTTCTTTGTGTACTCTTGAGGTATCTAAGAATATACTCGATAACCTCCCAATGTGTCTTGCCAGGATTTGACATAAACCTGCTAACAACTCCCACTGCATGAGCAATGTCTAGACAAGTAACAACCATAGCATACATAAGATAGCCACAAGCTGATGCATAAGGGACTCCCTTCATAGCATTTGCTTCCACATCATCTTTTGGGCTGTTAGCTTTACTAAGCTTAAGATAACGAGGTAAGGGTACCCCAAAAGGCTTAACTTTAGCCATGTTAAATCTGTCCAGTACCCTTTCAATGTACTTTTCTTGAGATAAAAACATCAATTTCCGCATTCTATCTCTACGATCCTCATGCCCAAAATATGCTCTGCATTCCCCAAATCTTTCATCGAGAAGGCTGATTTCAGCTGATTTTTGAAAGCATCCAAGCTAGTCTTTCTTTTTCCAGCTAGCAACATATCATCCACATATAAAACAAGTATGATGGGGCTGCCATCTGTATCCTTTTTCACATACAAACAATGATCTACATGGCTGCGTGTAAACTCATGAGATAGCATAAAAGTGTCAAACTTTTTGTACCACTCCTGTGGTGCTTGCTTCAGCCCATACAGGCTGCATTTTAGTTTACACACCATCTGCTCTTTTCCAGGAACCACAAAGCCCTTGGGCTGTTTCATGTAGATTTCCTCATCAATGTCACCATGCAAAAAAGGTGTCTTTACATCCATTTGGTACAGCTCTAAGTCCAATATAGCAGTGAGAGCAAAAAGCACACGTAGAGTGGTCATCTTCACAACAGGTGAGAAGACCTCTTGGAAGTCAATCTTTTCCTTTTGTGCATACCCTTTGGCAACTAGTCTTGCCTTGTACTTGGGCTTCCCATTAATTGCCTTTACTTTGTACACCCATTTGTTTGGAAGTGGCTTCCTTCCCTTGGGCAATGACACAAGATCGCAAGTATCATTTGCATATAGATATTTAATCTCTTCCTACATAGTTAGCTCCCACTTACTACTGAATTCACATGACTTGGCCTCATTGTATGAGTCTCACCCTCATCTGTAAGCATCACATAATACAAGGAGAGGTCAAACCTATGAGGTTGCCTTCTTACGTGTGTAAACCTGCGTACCCAATGATCAACATTTTCAAGAATTGGTTCTACATCTGGAGGTATATTATTTTCAGCATTTATTGGCTGATGCAAGCCATTTTCAGCATGTTGTACATGCTGTACAGCACCTTCATTTTCATTACCAACACTTGCATTTTCATAATCAACAAGTCTATCTTGTTCTCCATGACCTCCTTATGCTCCTATTTGCTATCCATCATCATCTGGCTCAAAAATAACTGGCTGATCATCAGTTTCAGCCTGTGGTACAGCACCATGAGGCTCATTTTCTAAAGTAATAGGTGGCCGCAAACTCTAAAATTTGACCTTTTTCATACCTTCATTAAGGCAAAAGTACCTTCAGCAATTTTGCCTCATTAAACACAACATTACGGCTACGAATAATTTTCTTGGACTGAGGTAACCACACTCTATAGCCAAATTCACCCTCATCACCATAGCCCATGAAAATACCTTTGGTGGATTTTAGGTCAAGTTTGTTCCTTAGCTCATCTCTAACATGCACAAAAGCATCACAGCCAAACATGCGTAAATGGTCATACGAGGCCGATTTCCCAAACCAAACCTCCTCAGGGATGCCATGAGGGAGATTAACAGTGGACAGCATGCACCACACTCTTTCATGTAGAGTCCTACTATATCTTTCAACCACCCCATTCGAAGAAGGACTGTAACGAGCTGTAAGCTCCCTCTTAATACCATACAAGTCACAAAAAGACTTGAATTTAGTAGATGTGCACTTAACCCCATTATCAGTTCTCAAGACCTTTAGCTTTCTACTTGTCTGAGTGGTCACAAACGCATGAAAAGTTTTAAAAATAGCAAACACTTCACTTTTCTTTTTCAACAAGTATACCCAAATCCTTTTGGAACAATCATCAATAAAGGAGAGAAAATATGCAGTACCACCCAACGATTTCACGTGCATACTATATATATCAAAATGCACTAAATCTAAGACATTGAACTTATGAGAGACACCAGAGTAAAAGGAAATTTTTATTTGCTTTCTAAACTGACACTCATTACAAAAGTCAAGTTTAGAGACTTTTCCATCAACTCTCTTCAGAGAGGTAAGGACATCAAGTCCTTTTTGGCTCATATGGCCTAATCTCTTATACCATAACTCCAAGTGGCTGCAGATTTCAGCAACTACAAGAAACTTGCCATTCAAGGCTTTACAGTGCAAACAATACAAAGTGCCCTTCTTGGTTCCTTTTGCAATCAGCATGGAACCCTTTTTCACTTTTCACAAATCACCACCAAACAGTGTAGTGTAATCATGCAAGTCAAGGTGACCAACAGATAGTAGACTCTTTTTAATGCCAGGCACATATCTGACATCTTTCAACACAAGCTCTTGCCCATTGTCTAAAGACAAGTTTACAGTGCCAATCCCATCAATGCTGCAAGCATGGTTATTTCCAAGATACATCTTTCCATAACTGCCTACATTGATCATAGCAAAAGACTCCAAGCAAGAAGTTACATGGAAAGAGGCACCAAAGTCTACAATCCAAGTCTGAGTGACACCATCATCAACTGACAAAAGTGCATCAATCACATCAGCCTTGGTAATCTGCATATCCTACATGTGACATACAAGGACATCATAATCAACTACACATAATACATCAGCCTCTGTATCCGAAAGCTCCTCTATAACCACACTAGAGGCTATATTGGCCTTTTCCTTGCCTTTGATTGCCTCAAATGCATCTGTCTTATCCTCCTCCTTTTTATCTCCTGCATTCTTCTTTCTCTCTTGTTCCTTCTTGTAATACATGCAATCAGGTTTCTTGTGACCCTTCCGACCATAGTGATAGCAAGTAATGTCACTCTTTTCCTTTCCTTTGCTCTTGCTCCTGTTTCTCTGTCCTGCATTTGCATTTTTTCTTTTAGCCCCGCCTCTTACATTATAAGCTGAGTTGTTGCCTTCTCCACTAGATATATGTCTAATTTCTTCATTCAAGATTGAGCCCCTCACCCCGTTATATGAGAGATTAGGGTTATTGCTGAGAGAAACCACCAAGGTCTCCCAAGAGTAAGGCATTGTCATGATAAAAAAGATCGCCCTCAATTTATTATCAAAGTCCAAATTTGCATCCTTGAGCTGATTTAAAATGCCTATAAAAGCACTCAATGCTCAACTATAGGCTTTGACTCATCCAATCGTATATTCACTAACTTGCGCATTAAATACACCTGATTAACAGGTGTGGTGATCTGATAGGTAGTTTTCAACTTCTCCCATATTGCATAACCTGTATCTAAACCCTTGATGTCTATCAAGATGTCATCGGTGATACCTATCTTAATGTAAGCCACAACCTTTTTGTTTACTCTGGCCCAATTTGCATCAGACATTAGTACAGGTTTATCTTCCTGCAAAGCATCCTCACAATCCTTTAGGAACAATATGCCCTGTATACAGTCTTTCCAAAGGTCAAAGCCATGACCATCAAACTGTTTGATTTCCATCAAACTCTTGATGTCTGAACTCGAAGAAGTTGCAGCCATTCTATCACGAACACGAGCAAAAGCACAAGCTGAACCAGCAAACACACTGTTGTTCTTCCTCAACCAGAAATAAATCTCTGTTGTTTGTACATGAACCAGCCACCACCTGTGCAAAAATGGAGAAATCTACAAAATTCTGCACAAACCCCCAAATTTTCAGGTCCAAAAGTACATAAATGTCAGCCAATCTGATCCAGCTAAGCAAAATCTCACCAATGCATGAAAAGCCCTAATTGTCCAGGTCCAATGTCAAAATTTTACTCAAATTAGTAAAATTCCGACAAACTTGGCAAAATCCCCAATTTAATTGAGGTCAACGTGCATAATAACTGCAATTTCTAACACGAGTGTCACTTCCAAGCATAAACGGGATCAAATCTAGGAAAAACCCCAAATTTCCGGGCCAGATTTGCATAGATCTAGAACTTGTGCTTCCACACACATGAACCCCATCAGAGGAAGGGGATAAAAGGGGTTTGAAAAAAGACAAATTTCTGATTTCTTTTAAAAAAATAACAGGGAGGGGGGTCCATTGACCCGCCGTCCCATCATGTCGCGACTGACGCAATGACTATCGCTGGGTCGTCTGCCGGTCGTCGCCTGCCTGTCGCCATCACTTGCCTCCTCGTCCACGTTTGCTGGTCGCCCCGACTCCCTGCAGTCGTCGCCTGGTCCCCCGCTGCCCATGTGTGCCTGCTAGAACCTGACACTGGTTGTTAGCTATGCACAGCACCTGTTGGTCGCTTGCTGGGGACCCCTGCTGGCGCCTGTTGGTCAGGCAACTAGCACCTATTGATTGTCATGTGCAGCCTGTCTGCAGCCCACTCTGAGCTGAGAGCCCAAGACTCCTGCTCGATTGACTTCCTTTTGCCTCGAGGTTTGATCTCGGGAAGCGTGCACTCTATGCTTTGATACTAGTTGTTGGAGCTCAATTGGATGCAGCAGTTCGAGAAGAAGTGAGAGTGACGGTTGGTGAGAGTGAGTCAGAGAGAGGGAGTAGAGTGAAAGTACGATGCGATATGAGTGTACCAACAATTGTGTTGGTACACAAAGAATAAAATGTATTTATACTTAGGGCATGTAAGGGTGCATTCACATGTATGCTAAATAATGTGTGTGTACTATACATTGGGGTTAAACAGGCCTTTATCCCAACACTTTAGTGGAAAAAGTATTGAAGCTTATGGTCAAGGTTTATATGATGGGTCCTATCCCGAGTTGCATAGTGATTAGTCAAGTGTTCCCATTGCTCTCATGCCAAGTCAAAGTACTATCACTATGAGTGAAATCCAGGGAGAAGACCTTGCATCAGCTTGACTATATTGGAGGTATTTCTGGCCTTCCATAAGCTGAAAACCTCAAGGGGAACTAGGTGTGGATCTGCTTGGGGCTCCAGCCCCTGGACAAGGTCCCGAAAGATTTCAGAATGTAGAATGTCTCATTAGATTTGACCAAGTGGTATAGTGAGAACCCACCCGTTAAAAAGATTCATATCAGTAAAAGCATACTTGGCTGATGAGGAAGAAGAATTGTGAGGTGTTTGAAAAGAAGGATAAGGTGGATAGTGGGGATAGAAAGGGGGGTAGGGTGGATAGGCTGAACAAGGCCGAGAAGGACCCACATGTACCTATGGAGAAGGCATGGGAACTCTCAAACCTTGCACGATACATGTAAAAGAAAAATAGGGGCCAATCCTAAACAAGTACATGGGAATTCTATACAAGAAGCCACCATCTACACACTTTACAATAGAAGATCCTAAGCAGATCTAGCAAGAAATACGGGGAGCATGTATAGCATGCTAAGTGTATACAAATGGATTATATGTGTGTTGGCACCATATCCTTTTCTTCTATGCTCTAACACATACGCAATCTCTGATTCTTCCTGCACCTTAAACACACCCACTTTTGGCAGTTTCCATGATGCCTCATTATGCAAGACTGTTTTCTATTACTTATTGAAATATATCTGATTCTTCCTGCACTTTAAACACACCCACTTTTAGCAGTTTCTATGATGCCTCAATATGCAAGACTGTTTCCTATTACTTATTGAACTATCCACCTATATTCTATTCACAGCATACACTTGTTGAACTACACATTTTGTATTTTTGTGGGTGATTGCATTGTTAGAATTTAGTTCACTCCATAAGTGAGTGTGAATTTGATATCAACACCTAATGTCCATCCTCACAAGGTCAAAATTTTTACTTTTCAGTTTTGCCATTTCTGTATGCTGGAGTTAATTTTACGTCTCATGAACTAGTAATAGTTCTCAATCAGCCTCAAGATGCATGCCAAGAGGCAAGTGACTTCATCTGAAGTTTTTGGTGAAAGGCTACTACTCATCCCTGGCTTGGATCCTATCTTGGAGCTTTCCTGGAATGGATGCGAATTGGAAAGGCAACAACAATTCCAGTTTGTCTCTTAATGCACCATTTCTCATGTTGTATGTGGTCAAATGCCTAAGTCAACTGACCAGGGCAGTGACAATTACTGATCACATAAGCTCTCTTCCAGCCCATTTAATCTTTCGCAACAGTTACCTGGAGTTTTGAAAACGGGGAAATGGAAGCACGTTTCCGAGTTGCAAAACAGAGTTTTGGCCCTGGTCCGAAATGGAGAAACGGGAACCCAAAAAATAAAGATATAAATGTAAATATAAATATAAATATAAATATAAGCGTGTGAGTGTGAGTGTAGTTGTAGTATATGTACAAGCTACTACTGTAGCCTTTAAATAATTAGATGTAAAAATTTCCAAGCATACCCATTACACTCAATATTTTGTAGCTACTTGTTGCTAGCAAGACTTAAGAGTTAGTACAACATTCATAGTTACACAAATCTTTTGTGTGACTCCATGCATCCTTTGATTATAGATGTCTTTAATAAGAGAAACAAGCATGCAATAAAAGTAGAATTTGAAGGCTGTAGATGAAAGCTGAAACTGAAACACAATGGTTGTCTGCCAAAAACGAAAAACATAGGTAGGTAAAGTTCAAGCCCCCTTCCCCACCCCCCTATGGCAGCCCCCGAGAGAGAAAACATAATTTTTCTTTTCCGAAAAACTCCAAAGAAAAAAAGGCAACCCCGAAACATGTTTCAGAACCAAAACATTTCGGGCCGTTTCATGTTTCCATTTCAGGCAACTATGTCAGCTCAATCTGTGGCTTTGTAAGAGTAAACCTTAGTGGCTTGTTCAGAAAGTAGACTGATGACATCTTTTGATGGAAGCTCAATCCTAGTCAATGTCTCACATTCCTTTGCCCTTGTTCCTACATCTGACAATTGTCATGTCACCAGGTGATAAAGGGTCCCTGATGATGCATCATCTTAGGAGACATGTTTTTTATTGTTTTCTTCATATAAGTTGAAAGCCTAAGTCGCACTACCCTGTATGGGTGTGACCAAACCTGTGGTTGATTGGCAGGCACTATGTTAGGAAGGCTGGCATCCTGAATTGAAAGGAATAAGACTATCATAGTTCTGAATAAAAAGAAACTTTGGCATCCTTTACATCTTCAAAAGAATAAGACAAGGCACCTAATCTTGTTAGGTTACAAAGTTGGTGTCAGCATTTATATACAAATCTAGTTGCCAATCAAGATGGAATTGGGAAATGTCAGCTCCCCAGAGAAAGAATAATTGTTACATACCCTGGTATGATGGCAAGACCTGTCTCTGGTAATCCAAGTACAGCTTCAGTACCTGAATCATCCAACAACTATCATGAATAGCCCTAATTTTGAAAGTCAGTTTTGCATCTTCCTAACTTTTGCTATTAAAATGTAGCAACAAAAAAATGCACAGAATGTTAGTACAGCCTCACTTCCATCAGGAGAAGTCCCTAAACAAGGAGAAGCACATCATAATCTATCCCCATCAAAATTCATCTGATACTACCCGGTGGAAAGCAAGGATAAAGTGCCATTGCATATGACATTATTGCAACAGCCAAACCAAAAGAGATTCGAACTCTTAACCATCAGCAGGATTTTTTGCATACAATCCACTTTGAACATTAATAATAGTCCACTCAATCGCTGCTACTCAGACAAAAAAGCATACAAGTGTGTGGGGAGTGTTTTTCTGTTCTGGGGTTTTTTGGGGGCAGGGGCGGTGTGTTGTGTGTGCTGCAAAGTCAGCCACACAAAGCACCAAAGAAAATAATGCTACACACTAACCTCCAAAAGATACACAATCCAAAGGAGAAACAACAGCAATGACTTTCTTTTTCCTGTGTGTGTGTGTGTGGGGCGGGGGGGAGGGGGGGGATGGTTGTTGTGTGTGGATGGTGTGTGGTGCGTGGGTGTTTGGGTGGTGTGTGCTGCAAAGTCAGGCACACAAAGCACCAAAGAAAATAAGATACACAATCCAAAGGAGAAACAACAGCAATGACCCCCCCGGGGCTCAGGTGCGCACAGGCCAACAGCACATGTCAACACTCAAATAGATTATGGATGTGTGTGCACACAGGCCTGCTGTCCACTCTACGACAGATCCACGATCAGCTGGTCCGTGACCTCAGAGCCATGAACCACAAACTTGCGCCCTCCGTCTCTCCATACTTCTCATAACAATGGGGGGAGGAGAGGTGCCTCATACAAAGGGCATCGTGGCACTGGCCAATGAGGGAGTAATATGTGTTTGCCACCATAATTATGACAAGATCTCCTACCAAATTCTCAATCACTTCAAGCAAACCCCTACTTCTTGCATTTTCCTTCTCTCTAGAAATCCCCTCATTCCCAAGTGATTGTCATTGTCATTGTAAGTATCCACCATGACAAGATCACCCAACCAAACTACTCAGTAACTCTAAGTAGCCCCTTGAACTTCTCACAATTGCTTTCTGTCTAGAAGTGTCCTCATTCCTAAAGAAATTGTCATTGTCACCCAAAGTATCCACCCTGACAAGGTCCCTGCCAAAGTGCTCAATCATTCTGAATATCAAGAGTGTAAAGGCAGAAGTGAAGAAGAATGAACCAAGAACCAAGAGTCAATTGCACTCTAGAGTGGTAAGCTTAAGGTGGTTGGGAAGTGAGGCACACTAAGCACCAAAGAGAATAATGTAATCACTAGCCTCCAACAAGTGCACAATCCAAAGGAAAAATGACAGCAATGATAATAATGCATACAAGGGGGGATAAAGCAGGCCAACAGCAAATGCACACCATACTCCTGCATATGCTGACACTCCATATCCTTACAATATGCCCGCTATCCAATCATGGACCCACGATCAGCTGGTTCGGGACCTCTGGCTCTCCATACTTCTGATAATAATGGTGGGAGGAGTGGCCCCTGATAGGGCACTGTCGCACTCTTGGTAGCCAGCCATACTTGACTTCTCTTGGGAAGTGTCCTCGTTCTTGAGTAACATGTCATTGCCACCATAAGCATTCACCATGACAAGATCAATGCTGAATTCTCAGTCACTCTAAGTAAACCCTTCCAACTTCTCACGCTTGCCTCCTCTCTAGAAATATTCTCATTATTGATTAATTGTCATTGCCACAATAAGATCCACCATGACAAGATCACCTACCAAACCGCTTGGTAACTCTAAGTAGCCCCTTGAACTTCCCACAAATGACTTCTGTATAGAACTATCCTCGTTTCTAATAATTTTCATTGCCACCCTAAGTATCCACCATAACACTCACCTACCAAAGTGCTCAATCAATCTAAATAGTCAACTCTTGTTCCACCACTTCTTCAAGCAATTGTTCATGGGACAAAGACACCAACAATGTGGAGGCCGAAGTGAAGAATAATAAAGAACCAAGAGCTAATTGCATTGAAGAGTGGAAAGCTTAAGGCGAACTGTGAGAACTAGTCAAACTAGATAACTAGCAAGGTAGGAAATGTGCCAAACTCATTGCCCAAGAAAAATAGCTGATGGCCAACAATAGAGTGATAACAAGGGCCAAAGAAACTCCTCCGTATGGAGTTAGACCCAAATTCTCAACACCCCCTCCCAACAACATATTGGGGAATAAGAACCCAAATGATTTGAGGGGATACAAACAACACATGTACAAATGAAAAGCGGGGAGAAAACAACCACTCCCTATCAAGATGAAGAAATAAATCACGATGGTCCAACCCCAATTCTATACAATAGACCACCAAAGCTACTCAAGCCTAAGGCCTTGTTGAAACAAACCACTATGTACACGGTCCTCATCAGTAGCAACGATACAAGAGCTCCGAATTGGCATCATAGCAAGCCCCATAATCTACCACTACCAAAGATCCTACGATTGTAGAATGTTTCCAATTTGACCAACAAATGGGCCCTTACCCAAGGGTGAAGTCATATCTTGCATATGATCTCTTGGTGTTGATGTCACCAATTCAATCCAAGTCTATATAGCCTTGTTAAGAATTGCCCCTACAATAGGAAATGCCTAGCAAAGGAGTACCTCCAAGACATCAAAAGCACTCACATGCCTGCTATTGACGATGAGCCTATCAAGGAGATGCATAAGTTTAAATCAAAGATGTCAAAAGCCATTGGCAAGATAAAGAAGAGACTTAATATGTTTTTTTTTTGAAGAAAAGAGAACTTTATCAATAACACCTCGGAGAAAGTCCCCCTAAGCTAAATACAAAGTACAAGAGTCTCTGTGAAGAGTAACTAAGCACATCAAAGATACAATGGTTGTGTAAACAACCAATCTAGTGGGCTAAAGTGCCAGACCATCTGAGGGATAGTGTGAAAGAAGGTGTCTGAATCCCAAATCCTCAGGAAAGCCTCTCTTTTCCTCCTCATCCTCTCAGAGCTGCCTTGCAACCTCTCCCATCTCCCGCGGAGAGCACGGACTATCTCTATCCAAATCCTCGATAAAGACTCGCCAGTGGGTATATCCTGAAGATCAATGACTTGGCTACATCTCACCGTCCATATGTACCAACTTCCAAGCTATAATGCTGGAAATCAGCTCCCATCTGTGACAATGTCCCTGAGTCCACTGTGTCTGTGAGTAGTCTGGGGTAGGGATCCTGCTCAGATGCTCTCCAATGATGAGAAAAGAAAAGATCCCCTGAGTGTCCTCATAGCCGCAAGCCGGATCTCTATCTATGACCCAAGCTGCAGCCCCCCAAGTAGCCACCATGGACTCTGCTGTACCATGGAATACTATCCTAAGAGCTCTCCTCCAAATCTCTTGGGCTCTAGGGCAGTCCCAGAGGCAATGTCTCTGTGTCTCCTCTGGCTCACCACATCGCGTGCAAGCCACTGGGTCCTTGCCATATCCAAGCCAAGTGCCCACTGCTAAACTCCTATGGGCTAGAAGCCATAAAAAAAAAAGATATCTTCCTGGGCCTGAAGCTATCATATAGCCGCCTCCAAAAGTCGTATAGGAACTCATCTGAGACTCCCTCTCTATGCCAATGAGGGATGGCTGCAGGCTGTGCTCTAATCTTGCTCATCTGTATCCTCCGTCCCAATCTAGTAGTGTAGCAAAAGAAGGGGATGTCGGATGGCCTATCAAGGAAGGGATCCCTCCATACCCACTCTCCTGGATCCCACTGAAGTCTTTGTAGAGGCCTCCTTCAATATGTTACATCATCCAAACATGCAAGTCAACGTGTTCCATGTGAATCGATTTAAAGAAGAAATAGGACAAGGTGAACTGATCGTCCTGATTGCGGAAGTCTTGCTGGAAGATGCTACTCATTACATTCCACTTGAGCATTGGTTCTTAATGAACTAAACAATACGATCATACCATTTATCCCAAGTACTTTATCAAGTGAAAGAACTCCTGCATGCAAAGGCAACTTGGTAGTCAGTACATTCATTGAAAAGTAGTTTTCCCACGGGCCACTTCGTCCGTGAGGATATTGGTAAGGACAACAATCGCCAAGTCAAAACTCGAACACAGAAACAAACACGAACAAAGAAAGAGAATGTAAGAGTACAAAATGCTCAGGGGCAAAGCTAAAGAGTGACAAAGTGTGACGTCCAACAAAGACAACTCTTGAGTGCTACAACCACTAGTCAAAGATATCGCAATGTGAGAAACTGCAAAATACTGATCACTAAGGCAATAGGAGACCCAAACGACAACAGAGAAAGGGAGGATGATGCAAGCAGCCATCCTAGATGCAAAAACGTTGGCGAATGCAATCACTAGGTGGAGATCAGCCTATCACCAAGTCTGGAGCTGTAAACGCAAGCTGATTTGGGTGTCGATGATGAGGAAATTTCAGGCGATACCTAGCAGCTGAAAACACTACAATGTGAAGCCTCTAGACAGCAAGGCAACAGTAGGGATGGAGACACCAAGTGTTGGGAGGATGGTGATGATGTGGCAGCAATCACATGGGCTGGACAGCCACTGAGTGGAAGGTTGATGGCTGAAATCTGCACGTGGCACAAAGATGGGGTTGAATGGTGAGCAGCCTGTCTATTTATAGATGTGGAAGAATCCTCCCAAATCAAGGTTTTGCAAGTGGGACACAAACACTCTCTAGATTTGCTCCCCATTTGATGAAACTTTTGGTAATATACTATTTTGGGGTTTTTTAAAGAGCTAATCACTATGTAGCAAATTTTTAGCTCAACAAATACATGTCTAATAATGTTGGATGAGGAGTTCAAAGAATGCATGTGTATGACGTATGGTCACTACGGCTCTATCCCTTCTAAAAGCCTTGCAAATACATCTAGATCCATTGGTGAGGCTAGATACCTCTCCGATCAAGGACATATCGCCTTTTGGTCAATTGGCGACCCATCATCTTCATCACAACAAGGCCCAATGTCAAGTTTATATATCCCTTTTGAGTCATATGAATCAAAAACCTCCCCTATTTTTCATTTTGGTATACAGGACTCGAATCGTGACAAGTTTAAATACGTTAATTTCAATTGTGGAGACTCTCAAAGCAAACAAACTTTCACGGGTATACTTGACATTGTTCCATCAAATTCATTTGAGCATGGAGTTGGTAGATCAACACCTAGATTTTTCATCTGCATACAAATATTTATTCTTTCTTCTACTTTCAATAACTTAGGGTTACATTCAACATAGTAGGTTTAGGATCATCTGTGTCAATTCCTAGCACTTTTTTTTTCAGTCCCACATGTTAGCTACTCATAGGTGAATGCCACTCTATACCCTAGTACATCCTTAATGAGAACTCTACCCATTAACATTGCGCCTTACACATACTTGCAAGTGAGCACATCTATCTATCCTAGGACGGCTATGATGGATATCCCCTTTACTCCTTCTGGGCATCCACCTCCATCAACCTCTCAAACATAGGGATATCCATCCTTTGCTTATGGTATGTCATCATACACTTTATAGGTCACTTCAATGCAGGGATTTCCATCCTCTATCTACAACATCCCTATCTCCCCTCCATGAGCTACTCATGCAGTTACCATGTCCATGCCCAGTCAGCCCATACCCACTTTTGGATCCATTGTGCACGCATCACGCATGCATGGTACGCACTTTAGGGTTAATTCCCAAGTGTACTCCAATCTCCCACCCTACCTACCTTATCCATCCTATTCCTCATGTAGCACTACCACTTGTTGCTACAGCCAAGAATACATTTACGAATAAGACTTGTTTCAACAAGTCGAATTTCACCACTTGGTCTAACCTCATGCAACAAGTGTTTTCAAGACCTAGTAGTCAGTCTAGAGCCTATGACTCACCTTAACCATATCTATCAATGGAGAGCTTGCAATGCTACAATAAATGTCAAGTTAATGCAAGGGCTACTTCTTCAATTTCACTCTTAGTTACACCACTTTCCCTTAGTATTCAATTGTTGGAGTGATCTCCTTGACCACTATTATGCAGCAAGTGATCGCACCCCACGCGTCAGTCTCAATTTTGAGCTACAAGAGTTTTCTATTAAGAAAGGGGATGATCTGAAAGCCAAGTAGGTCAAATATAGTAAGGTACTCACCGAGTTCTTCACTACTAGCTCATCGAAGTCAAATGACAATTAGGTTACATTTTTCTTAAATAAGCTACTTACTAAATACTTCCACTTTATGCAACACATCATTTCCTTAACCCAATCGCCAACCTTTTATGAGTTCAAATGTCAATTCTTGCATTATGCAAGGCTGCATGATCAAGTCCACAAGAAGTTCTCCTCCCTATTTTCATATTTAGAGGCGGCTCTAGTAACCACTTCTTCGAAGGGAAAACTGGAGGTGGCAAGAACTCTTAAGGTGGGAAAGATATCAAAACAAGGGTGACACCTCTTTGTTAGACGGAAAGAAAGAAACTAAATCCATCTAATAGCAACCACTCTGTTAAAAAATAGGTTTTGCACACAATGCTAGCATCCGGGCCATGTAAACAAGTATCATACTAAGGCCCAGGGTCTCCCTACTAAGAAACCATAGTACACCGCAATTGCATCCACTCCACTCGAATAGTCAAGTAGGGCTATGCCTCCCACTACTGCCCCAACAACTACTTTTAGCACTCATGTTGTTGAACGCATGGCACACAAACAACCTCATCCACCCCAAAGGTTTGAGTGACTAATTTGCTAACCCCTCTCTAGTAGCCCTTTTTGCACGAACGTGACGGTGGCCATACCCTTAGTCTCTGGATTGATGGTTGGGATAGTCTTCTGTTTTGTGATGTTGGATTCCGCCACCCCTTTATTTTTTTCCCATGAGCACAATTACTTTTTTTTTAAAGCTTCAAAGTGGTGTCATTTCCTTCCCACAAGTTGATAGGTCATTGAGCAACCGACGAGCACCCTTTGTCCAATGCCTTAGCCTCTTTGAAGTGTCTCTTTGAGCTCCTAGTGTAAAATAATTGCCACCTCTATAGTCTTGGCAGGTCTATGGGCAGCAGACATGCATCCTTGATCCGATACACTGGCTGCTTTTTTTTTTGGGGTGGGATGCCTTGGGGTATTAGGGGCCGAGCTATGCTTGCAGTCCCTTTCTAGCTCTAGTTTTGGGCTTGAGAGGGAGTATCAAGCTAAAAAAGATGCATTGCATATTAAATCTCCATTAACTCATTAAAACAACCCCAGAACTCAAATATTACCAAAGTTTTTGTCCCATGTGCAAAACACCCAAACATTGGGAGGATCCTCATCTATAAATAGAAGGCTTCCCACACAACTCAGTTCATCCCTTCTCTTGCAAGTGATCATTCTCCTTGCAGATTTCAGCCATCAACTCCCTCTTCCAATAGTTGTCGAGCCCACATGACTACTGCAGTCTGCCACACATCACGCAACCTGTCCTTTGCTTCTACCAGCTAGTTGTCGTCCCAAATCAGGCTGCATTTGCTGCTCCGGTGATATCATCAGCTGTCGCCATTGTTACAGCCTGCTGCCTGAGTTTTTCAGCCTGCTAACATGGCCAGCTGTTGACACCACCATCTCCACCTAGTAAGCTGCATTTACTGCATCAGCAGGCTGCCCACCATCAGCACACTCTTCTATAGCTTTTGCCCAGCTGCCTCCTGCTGCCAGTGATCAGCTGCCTTCATCTCCAAGTGGTCACACTACTACATTTGCCAAATTCAGCCTCCCAACTGCTGTGTTCTGGTTTCCAGTCTGCTGCCCTTCCACTTTCAGTATCATCACAGCTCCGACTGATGGTTACAAACCTCCGGATCCATCTCTGATGGATGTCACACTCCAACTACTCCCATCGCTTGGCCTTTGAGCATTCTACACATTCATTCATATACAGCATTCGTTTTTAGAGTTCTCTTTCTTATCTCATTGTGTTTTTATGTTTTTTGCATTTTTTGCGTTATTGTTTGACTTATTGTGCTTTAATTGTGTTCATACATTTTGTGTTTTCTCCATTCAAACCCTAGCATCATGTCACAGTTCCACCTCTTGATCTACTGCACATTGCCTTCAACTACTTGTCCGCGCCGACAGCAGCAGTACCGCCTTGCACGCAATCCAAAGAAAATTTTCACAGTCCAAAGTAGTATACCTCGGAATTTGGGTTTCTCAGATTTGAGCACAATTTCTCATTCAACTCTGGAGATTTTCACTCATCATCTAGAATTTTGTACAAGTTTTATCAGAAAATCACACCTTTTTGTAGCAGACCCCAAATTCACAATCAATTTCTTCATAGAATTTGGGGATTTTCAATTTTGAGCAAATTTTCTTCACCAAAAATTAAGGATTTTGTGACTCTTGTTGAGATTCATCAGGATTGAGGCTCAATTTAGCAACTTGGGTAACATTGGAGGCATTGCTAGAAGATTTTCTTCACATGGGCAGTGTCTTCCTCAACATTCAGCTATGTATCTTCAATTCAGCTAAGTTTTTGAGGTCTACATTACATCTCTCCCTATGGTGTACCTATTCAAATTTTGGACAGAAACTAGTTGCATTTGTCCAATACATGCAGTAAGAAAAATGGCAGCTCAAAGTGACTTGATTAACATATTTGGGAACAAGGACAAGTTGGATGGTACCAACTATCCAATCTGTGCATAGATGATGCATCATGTGTTGGATGCAAAATATTTATGGGGGTATGTATGTGGCAATGAAGCTAGGCCAGCGGGTCGTGTTGTTAGATAGTTGTAGGTTCATCTAATTTCCTCTAGTGTTACTAGTGGCTCATCTGCTCTAGCTTTCACTGCTGCTCCCACCACTCATTAGTTGAGATGAGATGGGAGAGATGCCCATACGCATGCTTTGATTCCATTGTCGTGCAAGAGACAAGTCATCCACACATTTAGTTGTACATGATGGACAAACAAGCATGGGATTTACTTGCTTCTCTGTATCAAGTGTGCAATGAGGCATGTGTTGCCTACTTGTGCAAGTAACTTGAGATAGAGCATATGAGAGAAAGCGATCAATTGATGCTTACATGACACGAATAGCCATTGTCTTGGTTGGTTAGCCAAAGTCTTACCAAAGTTTTTCCGCTACTCGTCTAACTGCTCGAGCATGGTTATGGATAATCTGACATTTGCAGCCAGCCACAAAGGCAAAAGCAAAACATGGCGGTAATCTCTTTTTAAATGACAGGGCAAGGCAATCCCACCTTGTGACTCTCATGTCACTAAAGAAGAGGGTAAGAAGAAGAAAATAAGAATTTCATCGAGGCCAAAAGAAAACGTAGGGACCTAGCTAAACTCACGAGGAGAAAGTTTAATGCCAGACCAGAGGAAATTCTTGATGTCCAGATACTGCAAACCAAGGAACAAATGCCCATTAATTGGGCACTGGAATTGAACCATTGGGAGTAGTGGGGGAATGGGTATAGTCCATTTGAATTTGAATTTTTCTACCCTTTTACCCTGAATTGAGTGCCGTCCCCTCAAGTGGTTGAAGGAGCCATCCAGGTCACCAAGAGGCTAGGAAAGCACTGGCTAGATGACAAATACCTTGCGAGTCGTCCTCTCTAAGAAACGGCTCTTAGCACTCCGTGCCATAGAGCTAGAGCTAAAAAAAATAGCGATCTTCGGTCAGGTCGTAGGACACTCCCCATCCAAGGCTCAACTTTGCGATTGGCTTCACTCCATGTTGCGCATCAGCACGATGCAAATCATGGAGGAGATTCTCATTGGGCAAGGGATCTTCATGGTACGACTCACCTCGGCAGACGCAGCCTGTGAGTTAGTGGCCAGTTTACCCTATGCTTCCACGAAGGGGATCATCTACATGGTCCCCTAGTACAGTGGCTTCATAGTGGAGGCATTCGCGCTCCACAACAGTTTCCTTAGACACCCGGTCACCCTACTCTTCCCTACACTGGCAATAGAGTATCACCAGCTAGTGGAAGACTTCGGATAGCTCTTTGGCACTGTCCTTCCCGCCTCTTTTGCGAACGCAGTGACATCCACAGGAGTCCCAAAGGTATGGGTGGCAATGAAAGAGACAGAATATACCACAGTTTCTAGAGATTGAGGCAGGCAGGCACTCCTTTAGGCAGCAGGTTATTGTGACTGGGCAGCTAGGGCAGTGACTGCGATGCCATGACTTTGGGCATCCCGCAGCAGAGTGCACACACTTCGAAGCTAAGGCAGCTTCGCCGACAGGCCCACAAGTGGACGCGGACGGCTTTACACGGGTCCAGAGACGATAGAGAGGGAGATGGCAAGGGGGGCCACAACTAGTGCCTCAGGCACAGCCACGGCAGAAAGGAGCAAGAGGGTGAGCATCGCCCCCTAGCAGAACACCATGCGCCCCGCCCGACAAGACCACATGCCTACACATCCATCCCCCACGGAGGCATCACATGCCACCTTACCCGAGGGCCCACATCCGCCACCTGCTCACCCCTCCCCCTCTAGAGCTACCGATTCCCCCCCACACCCGCCGTGTGCCTCCGACCAACCCACCATCCTTCGATCCTTCCCCTCTCCACCATCACCCCCGCCAACCAATATCCCTGATCCCCACCCAGCATAGGTGACCCCCCCCCCCCCCCCCCACCCCACAGGAGGTGAGGAGCCCCATACGCCAACATCCTCCACTCACCGACAGTCTAGCCCCCCTCCCCACACAGTCACCAACTCATCCGTCCAGGCCACTCGTCACACTTTTCTGAGACATACGCAACTGCTACCACAAGTTGCAGTGGGCCGTAGTCTTACCTAAGAGTTGCGAAGCGCGGGGAGTTACCACTACCCCTAGAGGTGGGAATCTTCGTGGTACACAAATCAAGGAGTGGCAAGGTCCATCTACTAGCACCACCGGATGGACCAAACTACGCCTTTTTCCTTCAGACTCACATAAGAGACTGGACGTCGACTTAGATAGAGGAGGAGGTGAAGAGCCAGGTGGCAAATCACATCTCCCAGTGGATGGGAGAAGGTGGATTGGCACTTTTTTCCCAACAGTGGCCAGGTTATATGATGAACATTAACTAGTGGGCTAGGGCCTCGAGCTAGGGCCGAGGTCCCACATCTGAGCATTATCTTTCGAGCCCCTCCGTAGTGGAGAGCTCCGATGGATGTGATTAAGTGGTCCCTGGCACAAGCGGCCCGTTTCTACCAGTGCACAGAGTCTCGCCTCTTAGCCTGGCTGATAGATGCCTTGGTGGTACCACCATGCGCTTCCATCAACCCCATGGCCCGAGGGCTACCATGGGAGAATGGAGTTCACCGTCCAGGCCGGTAGCGAAGTGTATCCGCATGCCTCATAGCTCCTATTCTTCGTGAACAGCTTCCACACCGAACAGATGTTTGTTCGGTCGGCCATAGGTTTCCCCATGAGTTTACATCTTGCATCCTAGAATGTGCATAGCCTCCACTATAGTGGAGCACGTGGTTCCAGAAAGTTGATTGTTCAGCAGGAGTTGCAGTCTACCCTTGCCGGACAAGTCAACATCTTACTTCTACAGGAGCATAAGCTCCCTCCCGCCCATAGTTACTTGGAGTTTCGGAAACGGCGAAATGGAAACGGTGGGGAAACGGGGAAACTGAGCTACAAGGAAATATGTAACCCCGATTTAATATATAATATAGATAATAGATGACAATAAGCCACACTTGTCACTTGATCGAGAAATACTTGACATATATGATTAACATACAATTGATTATTGACATTGAAATTCAATACTATCATACTAGGTCGGAGGTCCTAAATCCTAACTTCTATAACCTGTTACCTATAGCCTGCACCAATTTCCAAAATCGAAAGATACATCAAGATTCATACAGTATACTTAAACTTTGAATTGGCAAGTGCCAAGCACACTCTAAAGATATTCATAGATCACACTTTAAAGATTAGATCATTACAATTTACATGTAGCATGATAATAGATATACATGAATCACAAAAACACCTGGAGGTTGGATCGTATTCATGAATCATGAAAAAAAGATACAAGAGCATAAAAGATAAGTTGATAACTAATGATCCATAAAACACCACAGTCCACTGAGTCCTCAGTCAATGACCATAAACATAAATGATAAGACAGTCACACAAGAGAGCATCTGTCTGAACTCTGAAGAGTCAAGACTCAAGCAGCTTGGAGGAGTCCTGTGCGCCCCAACCCCTCCCACGGAAGCTGCATCTGACTCCAATGTAGCTCTACTCCTCTTGATGGCCCTGTTGTTGCAGAAGCTACATCATCTACTCCCCTCTCCCCTGTAACTGATGCACTTTGATTGCCTAACCGACTGAGCTTCCCCGCTTGAAGAGAAGCCTTCATGTCTGCGGGTGCATTTAGGCATGGGCCTATGTCTTTATTTGCCACATGTGCAAGATGATCTTTGATCCTTGTGGCTGCCCCTCCTCTTTCAGTTAGGGGTGGAAGATCGACAATGGCCATGACCTTCGAGAAGTCTGTGGCAATGCCGTTCTTCGACACTACGTGCCCTAAGATGCATCCGTGCTTTATTCAAAACCGGTACTTCAAGGGATTCAACAAGAGACGATATAGTCGACGCCGTTCAAAGACTTATCCAAGTATTCCATCCAAGTAGAGTGAACATATACGTCATCTACGAAGACCTTCAACTCCTTTCTCAACATGTCCTTGAATATAGTGCACATAAGTCGTTGGAAAGTAGCTAGTGTGTTAGTCAACCCAAAGGGTATGACTATGTAGGCAAAGACGCCCCACTCAGTGGCGAATGCGGTCTTATGTCTATCGTTAAGATGCATTTGCACCTGATTGTACCCAGAGAAGCCGTCCAGGAAACTGTGGGCCTCTTTGCCAGCCACTCTCTCGAGCATGTGCTCGGTGTACGGCAATGGATAGTTATCTCTCTTCGTAACAGCATTTACCTTCTTGTAATTGATGCACACTCTAATCTTTCCATTCTTCTTTAATACAATGACTATGGGTGAAACCCAGTCCGTATACTCAATTTCGTAGATGAATCCTGTTGTCATTAGCTTATCAATTTCTTCCTTGACAGCATGGGCGTGCCTTGGATTCATGGGATACGGTCACTACTTGACTGGCGTTGCGTCAAATGTCATGGGTATGTTGTGAGTCACCACACTCGGGTCTATCCCTTTGAGCTCTTCCAGGAACCAAGCAAAGACGTCTATATACTATCATAAGAGAGCAATGAGACTTGTTTCCTCTTCCTCAATCAAATCATTGGCTATAAAGACAAGTCAACTTGTCCCCCCTTCCCCGGCTAAATTGATCTCCTTGACCTTGGCGGGCCCTTCGATTGGTTCGCTTGCTTGCCCTTGTCGTTTGGCTCCTAGCAAGATCATTACCATTTCTCCTTTTTTGAATTTCATGAATCGCTTTGGTAGGTCTTGCGGTTTTCGTTGCTCCTCTGCCTGTGTTTCCTTAGGCAACTTCCATTGTTCCTACATTAGTCGTCGGCGCCTTAGGTGGACGGGTAGGTCCCCCTTGGTGAGTCTAATTTTCGAAGGTTGAGAAATCTCAAGATCACTATCTAAGCTGACTTCCGACTTAGAATCAAACTCCCCGTTCTCGCTAGAAGAGGGAGTCTCTCCTGGTGGTCGTAGCTTGGAAGGTGAGTCCGTTCTTAGTAGTGGCGTATCACTTGGTTGGGCTAGGCCAGCCTACTGGTAGTCAATTGCGCCCATGCGTTCCAACCAAGCTCGATCACACTCCATGCGCATGACTCCTTTCTCTATCCTAAAGGCGTTCTGCTTGCATGGTCTGGAGTCAACTTGTATTTGTTCGATTTCACACCCCCAGTGTTGTATTCTATAGTATCTACTTCCCTTTCACTCTCATCACTGAAGGAATAACAGTCTTCATATTCGTCGGGAGAGCTATCCATGTCTGACTGCTCATAATTTCGCTAGTTTCGACGATACGTCTCTTCTTGTTGGTGGGAGATTGGAGCCCAATTGTACATCAAGTTTAAATTGTGCACCTTAGTTCATCGCCATTCAGGGTCATCCAAGAGATCATGGAGTGGCTTGAGATTAGTTGTTGAATTGCTAGCCAACTTGTCGATCATATATCCTTGGATCTCCAAAAGCTCTCGTCTATTGTTCGAAACTTGGAATGTGACATGGTTGGGTTTTCCGCGTACGCTTCCAGCTATCATGCAGACTGGTACTGAGGGTATATCCTTGGACTTGCCAATTGTCTTAACGGCTTGTTCGTACTCCTCACTGTCCGAGAACGGCAGATCGATGGTAGCAAGAACGTGCATCCAATCTCGCTCGTCCTTAGGACACGGGATATAATTGGTTAAGGCCCCATAGGATTTCCTAATCTGGCCGTCACCCTTCAGCATGGTGGAGATGGCATCTAGGTCAACCGGTGTAATGTCTGTCTTTACCCTGACAGCCTCTGTTCAATTGCCTAGGAGGATGAGATTGCTAACAAGATGTCATAGTCCACTCCCTTCATGACTATAAAGTCAACAGAGAATTGGATTCTTACGATCTTCACTAGCCAATTTTTTAACACGCCGAATGGTTTCATCTTCATTGCGTTAGCCAGTGTGATGTTGAACCTAGCAGTCTCGGCTGGTGGGTTACCCCAGGTTTGGAGTACTGCATGGCTTAGCACACTCACTTTCACCCCCATGTCTACAATTCCCTTTCTTGTGACATCTCCAAGAGCTAAGACTGGCAGGACTGCATGCATCTCTATGCCTTCCCAAAAGGCATTGATTTGCAAAGACTTAGACACTAAGTGCAACATTAGACTACGGCGACTTACTCATTTGATTCTTCAACCACTGTTTCAACTCTTGCGATAGCGTTGGATGTTGCCTAAGCAGGTCACCTAAGCTTAGAGTCACACGGGTAGTCACCAATGTATCAAGAAGGTTGCTAGCTACTTGCCTCTCTCCTGACTCTGCGGTTCTTGGCCAATGGCCCTGACTGGTTTGCTGGCCCGTAGCATTTAGACTTTGTCTAAGCGGCACTACTTGTGGTGCTGTCGCATCCCTTGATTTTGGTTGTGCGGGTGAGACTAGCGTGCTTATGCTTGAGAGATCATCGATCTCATCTTCTAGTATGGGCTCAGCGTCTTTTAGGTACTCTTGGGCTTCCTTCACCCACTCCTTCACCTTCTTGATAGCTTCGAGTTGGCGCTTTGGGTTGTGGGATACTCCCCGACCTTAGCACTTCCCTTTCCAGCTGTCTTTTGAGCCGCCGTTTCTGCCTCTGCATCAACGACTTTCTTTTCAACAGGCAGTGTCGTGACACTTTCGGTTTTGAGCGTGACCTTAATGTCTGGCATTTTCTTCCTCCGTCTCCGACTTTTCTTTCCAACTGAGGTTGCGTCAAAGTTGCTAGGCCCTGGCAATGATATGTTGGCCTGCTTTGTCTAAGCACGGGTCATGACATACAATGGGATAGGCATGGCCTCCCCATCGAGTGTCTCGACACCGAACAACCCCGACGGAACCAATGGCTCGTTTGCCAAACTAGAGGATGACTTCCATCTAGGGCACCCAACAAAGAGATGAGTGATTCCACACTCAACGCATCTTAAGTCAGCCTTGTCTCTATTTGCTTGCTCCCTCTCCAAGCAACGTGAAGAAACGTGTCCTAGGTGACCACAAGTCCAACACACAATTGGCTCATGTCTACCCTCCTAGGCCTCTGCCTCTCCCTCTACCTAATGCCATCACCAGCATTGATCGGTAGTCCATAAGAACTGCATTGCCTTCTTCGCCGTACGATACATAAGGGGAGCTCCTCCACATAGTGGGCTGGAGTGTCACTCAGTGGATGGATTACGTAGGGTTCAGGTGGTCTAGGGATACCCGTAGGATTTATCTCCATCCTAGGGATGGTTGCCTTAGCGTCATTAGGTGTTGGAAGGGCCAATAGAACTCCCCTTCCAAAAAAACTCGGAGGCTTATTCACAAGGCAGGGTTGACCATAAGGTTGCAAGTATGGAAGTCTCCGAGGTAATCAACAATGCATGGCGTCATGGCCGAACCTACCACAGTTAGCGCAAGGTCATGACCTAGGGTCCTGGCACTCGGCTGGCAGTTGGTTTTAGCCACAATACACACATTGGACGAATGTATACGTTGGTCGTCTCATCATCTCCTGCAATTCGGCTATGTCCATCTTCATCTCTGCTAGCTCTTGCCCTAAATCACTATCCTTCCCTTTATCCTGAGCACTCGAGCCTGATCTCTCAGTTGGTGTTGAAGATCTCTCGAAATTCCTAGCGCCGGACTCTTCTCAATTAGAGCTCCTGGAGCTCCTCTCCTTAAGCTGGTCATCCACTCTAATAGCTTCCTCAAAGATCCTTGCCAACGCAGCTCGCTGTAGGCTTGAGTTGCCTGCCAAGGCTTTATAGAGCTCCTCACTTCGTATTCCGTTAACGAATATTATGGACACCACTCTTTCGGTTGGTCTCTCGCCCATAGAAATTCTCTTGAAGAGGCTTCTCACATGGGTCACATAATCTCAGATGTTCTCTCTCTCTCTACTTGACGTTCATAAGTCGCACTAGCAAGTTATCAGAGTATCCAAGTTTGAAAACTCTCTTAATGAAGAGATTTTTTAGGCCATTGAAATTGCTCACTCCGCAGCATCTAGACTTGTGACATTAATGTGACATTAAAAGTAATACTTAATGTTACATTAATGTCATAAGTGTGGAATGTGACATTAAAAGGGATATTTAATGTTACATTAAGGTAAATTTAGGGGAACATGCACGAGAATGACCGTCCGGGCTCTTGGGCGCCCGAACGGGGTCAAGGGGAGCCTAGAGAGTAAGGGAGTCCAGGAATAGTAGAACTCCAGCAAGTTGACGGCTGGCAAAGAGATAAGATTGAGGGCCAGCACTTATCTAGGCGTGGCTGGGAGGTGAAGAACACTCGTGCTTCCATCAGTCTAAAGAAATCTATCTCCCGTAATCTAACATTCGTATCACAGCCTATGTTTCTGATCATTAAGAATCTGTCAGGCCGTCAGTCAAGAAGCGGGCCATCAGTTAGAAGTATTCTGTTCCATCGCATGAGAAAGTGTGTCGTCTACCCTGTCCCGTCGCGCAGTACTTCCACCCTGCCCCGTCACATAAGAAAACCGTCACGCGATCTGACGGAGTATTTCCGCCCTGCCCCGTCACATAAGAAAACAGGCCGCGAAGAAAAAATTAAAAGGAGAAGCCACGTCACGTCACATTAATGTGACCATTTCGTTGCGGGCAGGAAACGATTACACCATATCAAGGCGACCCGTCTCGTTACGGACAGAAAAGAATAATTAAAAAAAAAACGTAAGGACCAGGGTCACGAAGACCAACTAGGACCAGGCGAGCAGCCACCAGCATCCGCGAGGACCAGGAGTGGAGTCGCCAGCATTCGCGAGGACGAACCAGCTCAGACGTGAAGCTGCCAGCAGCCGCAAGAAACAGATCAGAAGTGGAGCTGCCAGTATCAGATTGCTGTTGACAGATAGGACTGCTTCTGAGGCGGATAAGACTGCGACTGCTGTGAGACAGGCAGAAAACTTCATATATAACTGAAGCCACAGCCTGCCATAAAAAATCAGGGAAGTATTTTATCTTGTATGCAAATTTCTTATTTTTGCTTTCCAATTCCAGTGTATTAATGGCAGAAAAAGGGAAAGAAAGGGTAATGGAAAGTTCTAGTTCTGGGGATCAACCTATGGTAGATCCCCATGAACCAGACATACAAGAAGAACAATGGGAAGAATTTTTTGCCACGAGAGAGCAATTTGATGATCTTTCTGCTCGTGTGCAAACTCAGGGGGTTCAAATGGAGTTTTTAACTCAAACACTAACTGAAATAAAATCTCAGTTAACTTTATTGTTGGAAAAAGACAAAAATAAGATAGAAATCTCAGATGTCCCATCTTCATCGAAAGATTTAGATGCGACCATTCGAGATTCTAAAGAACCCCAAACCTATCATAAATTGAGGGATAATCTGGTTTTAAAAGATATGAAACCACCTCAATTTTACGGGGAGGAAAAAGATAGGAATAAAAATACAATCTTTAATTTCCTCCAAAAATGGGAAGATTTACATAAATTAAAAAATACACCACCACATCTCCAAGCACTGGAGGCCAGTTTAACTTTGGGCCCCAAAGCATATAAGTGGTGGCGAACCTTAAAGGAGGCGAATAAAATACCTGAAACTTGGGCTCAATTTGAATCCGTATTTTTAAAAGAATTTCTTCCTGAAAATGAAATGGAAAGAAATTGGGAAGATTGGGATTATGTCAGACAAAAGGGACGACCCCTACTGACATATTTGGAGGAATATCGTGAGATAATCCTCAAACTAGAAGGAATTGATGAATTCCAAAAAACAAGAGGATTCATTAGGGGACTGGATAAAGCCTGTAAAAAGGAAGTAAAACGGAGTTTACCTAAGACGCTTGAAGAGGCAATTAAATTTGCATTAATTTATGAAGATAGTATGCGTCCAGGTACACTCACCAGTCTCACTGATATGGAGCCCAAGTCTAAGGAATTAGAAACCTCAAAATTTGTGGGCAAATTTAAAAGAAAAATGCCATTTTTCAAAGGTAAAAAACAACCTTTTGAAAAGAAACCATATATGAGGCCAAAGCTAAGTCCTGATGACTTTGATAAGGCCAAAAAACAAAAATTGTGTTTTAATTGCCTATCCCCTAACCATGCTGCTTGGAATTGCCCTCAAAAGAAAAAGGGGGAAGACAAAGAAAAGGACAAGGGCAAGGGAAAAGAAAAACAAATCCATGTAGTGCAGACCTTAGAATTAAAGGGCCATGAAAAGTATAAATCTTTAGAGGTCTTGCACATGGATGTACAACATAAGTGTTGTATGTCAACTTCTTTGTGGCAGCCTACCTTTGGGCCACATGATTTACTTAGAGTACATGGATTGATAGCTGGAAAACGGGTTAGAGTCATGATTGATGACTCTGCCACACATAATTTTATAAATTATGCACTTGTCAAAAAATTGAAACTTTCCCAACAAAACAGTGAGCATCAATACGTTGTGCGTATGATGCAAGGCCAAGACAATAAAATATGGGATACAATGGTATCCAATTTGGAAATCGAGATTCAAGGATATAAAGATAAGCTTGATTTCCAAATAATGAACATGGAAAGAGCTGACATTGCTCTAGGGAGGGAGTAGCTATGGGGATTGGAACCATCCTTGAAACGTAGCTATCACCATAATACACTGGAATTTGAAAGGGATGGTAAGATTTTTGTCATTCAAGGTGAACATGAAGTATTTGATAATCCTTTGCTATGTTCGACTGAAGTTCAGAAGCTGATAAAGAAGAAAGTTTGTGAGGTATATATGTTATGGTCTCTTCCTGTACAGAGTATTTTTACTTTCTGTAATATAAAGCAACAATTTTCTTATGTTTGCGAATTGAATGTAAATAATGAATTGAACAGTTTGTTAGATGATTTTAAAGATGTGTTTCCTTCTGATTTACCTAGTGGCCTTCCACCAGATAGGGGTGAAATAAATCATCCAATTGATATAAATAAGGATACACACCCAATTTCAAAACCACCATATAGGTTAAGTGAAACACAACATTAAGAAGTTGAAAGACAAATTAAGGATTACCTAGATAAAGGGTTTATTCAACCCAGTAATTCACCTTGGGCTTTACCAATTTTATTGGTAAAGAAAAAAGATGGTTCTATGCGACTTTGTGTTGACTATAGAGCACTTAATAAAATAACGGTGAAGAATAAATTTCCTATGCCCAGAATGGAAGATCTTTTTGATCAATTGCAAGGGGCAAAATTCTTCACAAAGATAGACTTAAGATCAGGTTATCACCAAATAAGAATTAAGGCACAAGATATTTCCAAAACGGCATTTCGTACTAGATACGGGCATTATGATTTTTTGGTGATGCCTTTTGGACTCATAATGCACCAGCTACCTTTATGAAGCTGATGAATAGTGTTTTACGGCCCTATCTAGGACATTTTGTAGTAGTCTTTTTGGATGATATCTTGATCTTTAGTAAATCAAGAGAAGAACATTTGAAACACTTATTATTAGTATTCCAACTGTTAAGAACACATTCCCTTTATGCGAAGAAAACTAAATGTGAATTCTTTGCACAAGAGGTCAAATATTTAGGGCATATAATCTCGAAAGAGGGAATCAACATGGATCCAAAAAAAGTAAGGGCAATTATTGAATGGCCACCTCCACGGAACCTGGAAGAGCTGCAGATCTTCCTAGGTTTATCTGGATTTTATCGTAGATTCATTCGAGATTATGCCAAAATAGCTCTTCCAATGACAGACCAACTTAAAGGGAAAGGAAAAAGTTTTAATTGGGGAACAGACCAAAATGAAAGTTTTCAAAAACTTAAGGTAGCTATTGCTACAGCTCCAGTATTATTAATAGTGGATCCCAATAAACCATTTGTGGTTCAAGCTGATGCCAGTGATAAGGCAATAGGCGCGGTCTTATTACAAGAAGGTCGACCAGTTGCTTTTGAAAGCAAGAAATTAGATCGTGCAAAACAGAATTATTCTGTTTATGAGAGGGAGCTGTATGCAATAGTACATGCAATGAAGAAATGGAGGCACTATTTGTATGGTGCCAAACTTTTGATTTTATCGGATCATGAAAGCATTAAGTGGCTTAATGATCAACCAGATTTACATGGGCGTAAAGCCAGATGGGCCGAACTCCTCCAAGAGTTCGACTATGAAATAAGATATAGAAAAGGAAAGTATAATATAGTAGCTGATGCACTCAGCAGAATGCCCATCATTAATGAATTGAGTTTTACTCAGTTCACTTCCAATTTGCTTGAATCTTTAAAAGGGAAATGTCAGGTTGATCCGGCATATTCCAACATATGGGAAGCAATAAAAAATGGGGATCCAAATGAAAGTGCTTCTACTGAGGAAGGAATATCTGAAGATGTTCAACTAGGAAATGGAGCATCAGGGGTTGCTCAAACTAGATTCAAGTGGAAGAATTTTACCATTGATAATGGTTATTTACTCTACAAGGGTAGGGTATGTGTCCCGAAAGATATAGAAATAAGGCGCCAGATACTCTTTGAGTGTCATGATACCCCTAGTGCGGGACATCCAGGAGTTAATAAGACTTATAGTCTTATTAAAAGGCAGTTCTATTGGCCTAGAATGAATAAGGACGTCCTTGACTATGTGGTCAAATGTAATAAATGCCAGGTTAATAAAGCTGAAAAATTAAAAATGGGAGGACTTCTCCATCCATTAGAAATTCCTTCGGGAAAATGGGAGAGTATCTCCATGGATTTTATTGTTGCTTTACCTAGAACACAGAGGGGGCACGACTCTGTGTGGGTAATTGTGGATAGGTTAACCAAAATGGCTAGGTTTATTCCAACTTCAACTGATGTTAAAACACCAGAATTGGCTAGATTGTTCGTAGAGAACATATACCGATTGTATGGCCTTCCGGCAAATATAGTTTCTGATCGGGATAGAAAATTTGATAGCCATTTTTGGCGTGCGGTATTTAGGAAATTGGATACTAAACTTAGCATGAGTACGGCGGATCATCCGCAAACTGATGGGCAAACTGAAAGGGTTAACCAAATTCTTGAAGATATGCTTAGGGCATATGTAAGCAAAAGGCAAACTAATTGGGAAGAGTATTTACCGATAGCAGAGTTTGCATATAACAGTGCCAAACACTCTTCCACTGGATATGGTCCATTTATGTTGATGTATGGGTTTCAGCCCAGAGCTCCTTTTGCAGTAGGACTGCATAAGGAAAAGGTTCAGGCAGCTAAAGACTTTTTGGAGGATATGAATAATATGTTAAAATTTGCTCAAGAAAATATTAAAAAGGCTCAAAGTCGAGCTAGAGCATATGCAGATCCTCACCAAAGAGACATCTCCTTTGAAGAAGGAGAATTGGTCTATCTTAAGGTGCCTGAACAAACTAAAACTATGAAAAAGGGACATTGTCCAAAGCTTTCACCAAGGTATTGTGGTCCTTTCATAATACTTAAAAGAGTGGGAGAATTGGCTTACAAGCTCCAACTACCTGCTGGTAGTAAAATACATCCAGTTTTTCATGTAAGCAAACTAAGGAAGAAGCTGGGTGATTTGGATAATCTAATCTTAAATGATGATATTGAGGAGTTATTCTATGACCAATCTAATCCACATGAACCAGAAAAAATATTAAATGTTCGTAATAGACGAACGAGGAATACTATTTATCAAGAATGTTTGGTTAAGTGGAAAGATTGTTCAGAGGAAAGCTCAACATGGAAGCGAGTAAGTACTTTAAAGAAAAGGTTTCCCGATTTACAGTTAGACCTTCCAAATATCGTTTTCGAGGACGAAACCAATTCTTAAGGGAAAGGAAATGTGACATTAATGTGACATTAAAAGTAATACTTAATGTTACATTAATGTCATAAGTGTGGAATGTGACATTAAAAGGGATATTTAATGTTACATTAAGGTAAATTTAGGGGAACATGCACGAGAATGACCGTCCGGGCTCTTGGGCGCCCGAACGGGGTCAAGGGGAGCCTAGAGAGTAAGGGAGTCCAGGAATAGTAGGACTCCAGCAAGTTGACGACTGGCAAAGAGATAAGATTGAGGGCCAGCACTTATCTAGGCGTGGCTGGGAGGTGAAGAACACTCGTGCTTCCATCAGTCTGAAGAAATCTATCTCCCGTAATCTAACAAGACTCGTGTAACAGATCTGACCCTTGTCACCTAAACACATACCGAAAGCTTGTGAGCATTGAGTGGGATTAGTGAGGCCGTTGGCCTTGCAGACCTGCTCGAACTGCTCCACAAAGCTGTACGGGTTGTCGTTTGCTTGGTATTTATCCAACTGCTTTGCTACCACGAGAATTTTCAATTGGCTCTTAGAGCATTGGCTGACTCCTAACCCTGCCAGTAGCAATGTTGCTAACACTGCAGCGCTTTGCTCCACTGCTGTGTTATCTAGCGACCACTTTGTCAAAAGCTCGCTTAGCATAAGGTCTCCTTCTAGTGCTATCTCGCTCTCTGCCCAATTTCTGCCTGTTAGGGCTAAAACTCTCTACATCTCTTGCATTTCCATGCTCTGGCATAAGCTCCTAGTTTGATAATCCTGGTTATACACGACTGTGCCTTGTAGAGCCTTGCGTGCTAGCTTTCTCTCCTCCTGAAGATCCACTATGATGTCCTCCGCAAGTCTGTTGTGGTGTTCCAACCGGATTTGAGCATCATATTTGCTCACTGATTACTGGATCGCCTCAAGAAAGTCTCCCAGGTCAAGTTCTTCCTTGCTTCTACGGCCTCAGCTGCCCTCCTCCATGTCTAAGACTTCCTATTCTACCAAGTTATTAATCAGGTTGATAAAGTCGGGTAGATCCACTTCCCTCATAGTGTCGGTCCTTGCTGTGTTAGGCTTTCCACTCATGTTCTCCACTTGGTCCTACCTTTGGGGATTCGATCACCCGTCTATGTCTTGGGATCTTCTCTTACTGGTGGATTTCTTCAAGTTTTTACGTTTGAGTGAATTCCATGTTAATTATAACCAGTCCTCAATTTACCCTCACTACGTGTGTGTATGTGTGTGTGTGTGTGCGCGTACTCATTTCTGTGCACTTCGTGCAATCAAGCTTTTAGCTTTTCTTAAGTGCGTTTCGAGTGCTGGAAATCAAAGTGAGTGAGAAAACAAAGTGTCTAAGCAGCTCTTGCACTCTCATTTATGGGTTTGACTCGATAGGCTTATATGTTCGGTTTCTAGCCGTCCTAGCCAGTTTATAGGGTTTTCGTTGCACCTCCCGCTCAGTCAAGATTCGTTTGAGGGTCTACGACTCCGCTTGATGCCACTAACGGGTTGGGTCGTTAGATTGTCAACTAGCGTCACCTTCACATCTGCGTCTCGCCGATTCTTCTATTCCTTGTGCCACGAAGGCGTTTCAAGTGTCTGTATGACCTTTAGAGGTTCATACGACTAGTGTCTAGGTGGGTATGGTTTAGGATTTAAAAATTTTGAAAAAACTCAAATTCGACCCAATACGTCCGAATTGCAAGGGCTGAGTGTATGACTTCGACCAGCCGAATGGCCAGGGCTGAGTGAAATTGGGCCAAATTGAGATGGGTCGAGTGGCCAAGGGCCGAATGGGTGTGGCGTCCGAGGTAGAGGCCAAGTGGCCGAGCTAGACTAAGCCGAATCGAGAGGACCAAGGTTGAATTGGGCGGGTCGACTATCTAGTACGTCCAAATGTACAACTCGGACTGACCAAGTCTATATGGGCTGAGTGGCTATATATCCGAATGTGCGAGGAGGACTTGGACAGACCGAATGGCCAAAGATGAGTGGCCAAGGACCGATTTTGGAACTTGGCCCAAGGTCAAGCCACTCGGACGGGCTGAACGTGACAAGTTTTTTCCGAAATGATGAAAAATTTGTCGCACCGAGTGATTCTGAGCTTCACATTTACCAAGCACTTCCAGATTCTATCTATGCATGAAGGAGAAGGTGTAGATATACATGTAGTGGACAGCAAACTTATCGGCGGTAAGATTGAAGTGAATCCCCACAATGGAGCTCTCTCTCTCTCTCTCACAACCAGGGTTTCAAATGAGCTCTCCCTTAGCCTCTTGGCTCTTAAATCCCCTTCCCAACAAAGGTCTTGCCACTCCTGGTCCCTCACTTTCCCCTTGATCACTCTTTCTTTCCCATTTTTCTTGATTTGTGCCCTGCTCGGGCCTGTTTTACTACAGCAAACCCTATACTTTTCCAATTTGATTTCTTAATCCTAACCTAAATGCAACAAGAATCAAAAGCAAAGCACTGATCCAATTTCTCCTACTCTTCTGATCATCAAACCATCAAAATAACCAAAATACTTACTTGTTGTAAAGATTAAAAAACCCAAAACTTCCTACCTATCTCAAGCTCCGGTTCAGGGATAAAACCCTTATTCCTTGCTCAATTTTATCATTCTGAAGCGCGCAAGCGCTCAAGCTTGAATCCATGGTCAAGGCAAAGGAACCAAAATGTAAGGACGAGCTCACACTCAACCGCCAAGACCCACAGACCGCTTATTATTCAAGTGTTTCAAGCAAGCACTAATCGCTTCCTCTCACATAACCAACGCGCTATCCCTCTCTACGAGTGTAGTGAGCTTATCTCGATGCCCGAATGAGTTGCCTCCTCCCTCAAGCACACAAATAGCTCCATGATTCTTGATACAAGCTCAAGCATCCTCAAGCCTCCACCTCCAAGCTCCATCCTCCATAGCCTCGCACAAGACAAGAGAAGAGAAGAGAAGAAAAGACGAAGAGAGGAGAGGAGATGGTGGAGAGCTTCACCTCCTTGATCCCTCACCCTCACACACTTAC